>NC_139344.1:245584998-246050969 GCF_055883805.1 Amblyomma maculatum
TGGATTGGACACTATTTAAAAGAGCGGCAAATTTTTATGAGCACTCCACATGGTCAAACTCCCTTTCATGCAGTGAAGAGGGGCGTACCTCAGGGAGCTGTGCTCAGCCCTCTCCTATTCATTATTGCCCTTATATATATAACAAGAAACCTTCAGCGTGGAGTACGCATAACAATTTTTGCAGGTGATATTTGCATCTGGAGTGCATCACGTTCGCGTTATACAACGCAGCAAGGAATTCAGAGAGCGTTAATGCACATCTCAATGTACCTGGCTCCCCGGGGTCTTCGGTTCACACCAGAAAAGTGTTGCTATGGCTTTTGCAAGGAAAAGAATGACTCGATACCCGCTCCTTCTGGGTGGACGGTCACTGTCCTATGTACGATCACACCGGTTCCTAGGGGTTATAATTGACAGTAACCTCTCTTGGGCCCCTCAGATTAAAAAACTTCATGAGATAATCACTGCAGCATCACAGGTTTTCATATTCATGGTGGGAACACAATGGGGCAGCAACTGCCGATCGATGGTTCTGCTTGAAAAGGCCTACGTTGAAGCAGCGCTACGCTACTATTTACCGGTGCTTCAAAGATTATCTCCAACAAGCAGGAAGATTCTTGAAGCTGCACGGAACAACTGCTTGCGGATATGCCTTGGACTCCCAAAGGGATCCTCTGCATCAAGAACACTTGCAGAAACAGGATGCCTCCCGCTAGATGTGATTACCGCCCAAGAAACTATGCGCACCTATCTCCGACATGTCCTCCAAGGAAAGAAAAATTTCTTGCATCGTGTCCACCAAACTCACAGCAACTCTGGCTTTGGTCAAGCAGTACAGTTTATGCCCCTCCCTACTATTATTCAGCCATGTAGTTTACTACCAGTCACCTTTCCTCCATGGACACTATCGTCTTTAAAGGTGAATATTTCTGTTCCTGGCGTAGATGCGAAGAGCCGCATGCCACAGGCAGCACCTCTGCAAGCCGCTCTCGCCTACGTAGTCAAGGAATATACGCAGCACACCCACATATTCACCGACGGTTCAACTGCTCAAGACACTTCATCCTGTGGCCTTTATGTACCCTCAAAAAACCATGTCCTGTCTTACCGGCTGCAGCGGAAGACATCATCTACGACAGCTGAGCTCCATGGCATTAAAGAAGCTCTCTCCTATATCCTGAAGATGGGTTATCTTCACTGATTCCAAAGCATCTCTGCAAATCCTGAATAACCTGCTGAAGAAAGCAATCATCATCTTGTTTCCCTTGACATCGGGTATCTTCATCATTTTGGCTATTGTCGCAGGCCACTGCATAACATTTCAGTGGATACCAGCTCACTGTGGCATTAAAGCCAATGAAAAAGCAGATGAAGCGGCTAGTAAAGGCCACCGACATCAAAGATACATTAGGACCTTCTTCACGAAATGTGATGCATCCCAACTGGCTAAAAAATTTGCTTCCGAAACAAAGTATCGACTTTGGAGCTTGCCGACGCATCAGCATCACTACCAATTTCTTTATTCACTTGACCCACATCTAAAATCAAGACTTCCTCCGAAATATCCTCGCCAACTAGAAACTCTTTACCACCGACTTCGTCTAAACTGTGCATATACAAATGGCTTGCGCGACCGTTTCGGTGAAATGAACAGCCCGTATTGTGACAGCTGTGGCTTGATTGAAACTGTGGAACATATCCTACTTGAGTGCACTGCGTACGCTGACGAGCGTGCAAACTATGAACATCGCATGGAGAAGCTCTCCCCAGTGCCTTTAACAATGAACGGTGTTTTAGGTGCCTTAGCCTGCCCTAGGCAACAGTGACTCGCGATGAACTTTTTATTTACATATTTGAAAGACATTGGACTCCTTGACAAACTCTAAATTCACCTCGCATGTTTCCCTCAGGCATTTTGCAAGCTGTGAACTCTATAAGCACATTTGTCGGATCATGCATTTCATTATTTGATTTTATATCGTTACTCCAAGAAGCACCTTAACACGTATTTAATGGCCGTGTTTTATTTCCCCCTTCAATTCTATTATTTCCCTCACTATTATTTTTCAATATTTCCCTCCCGAATTCCCCTTCCTACACAGTGTAGCATGCCAGCGAAATCTAAACGCCGCCAAAATTCTGTTTTTCCATTAAAGAGTGTCTCTCTCTCTCTCTCTCTCTCTCTCTATCTATCTATCTATCTATCTATCTATCTATCTATCTATCTATCTATCTATCTATCTATCTATCTATCTATCTATCTATCTATCTATCTATCTATCTATCTATCTATCTATCTATCTATCTATCTATCTATCTATCTATCTATCTATCTATCTATCTATCTATCTATCTATCTATCTATCTATCTATCTATCTATCTATCTATCTATCTATCTATCTATCTATCTATCTATCTCTCTCTATCTATCTATCTCTCTCTCTCTCTCTCTCTCTCTCTCTCTCTCTCTCTCTCTCTCTCTCTCTCTCTCTCTCTCTCTCTCACTCTCTCTCTGTGAAGCAAGGCTGTCCGATGTCTCCGTTGCTTTTTGCTCTTTACTGGGAGCCACTTTGTCTGAGTGTTTTATATAACAGTAGTATCCATGGCTTCCCTCTCTTTGGAAATGAGGAAAATGGAAATATGCGGATGATCTTGCGTTTTTCGGCATTGACAAACCAAGCATAGAAAAAGTTGTATCCAGCACTGAGCAATTTGGCATTGTTTCTGGTGCTCGGATGAATCACTCCAAGAGTTCCGGCCTTTGGTTTGGTTCGTGGGGCTCAACACCGCCCCTATATGCAGGAGTTGAATGGCCATGTGTGCCACCTAAATATCTAGGCGTTCCACTGCATGCATTTAAGTCAAGTGCAAATTACTGGAAAGAGCGCGTTCCAGTCGTCCAGCGTTATGCTAATACATTTGTCCCCTATCGGCTTTCAATATTCGGTCGGTCTCAGGCCTGTAACATGTTTTTGGCGACAAAACTTTATTATGTGCTTCAGGTCCTCCACTGTGCTAGGCATTACATCCAGCGTTTTCACCGAATATTGCGACGTTTATTTGGTCATCTAATTTTGAACCGATTCGACGTGGTAACCTATTCAGACCTTTTTATGCAAGGGGGCTCGGCTTAGGGCATCTGTTTGTAAGGAAGTTAGTTGCCCGTTATTTCTTTTTTCGTGATTGTTCCCATCCGATTATTAGAGCATTCCTACAAGTTAATTTCAGTTAATTTGCAGCTTCCCCCCGCCCGTTGAGGTCACGTGTCCAAATGGCGGGTAACCCCTCCCGCGGGAGCTAAGATGCGCGGCGCCACTCAGCGACGGCCAGCCTCCGTGTGGGCGCGATGCCTACTGCCTAGTTTTATCGTCCGCTTTTATTTCGCTCAAATTCAATCGGTCTCAACCTCCTGCAGCAGTCAGCGTTTGAAAAGAACAGCACATATGCAGATGATTATTGTAGCCTCTTTTACAGATTCTCCGTGCCGAAGTTCACCAAAACATGCGTAAGTACATGATCTTTCGGTCTTGATCAGAGGAGCTTTTGCTCGATACAATATTATACTGCACATAATAATGTATTGTTTTAGAGCATATGCTCATCTTGTTACTTCTTGAATCTTTATATATATATATATATATATATATATATATATATATATATATATATATATATATATATATATATAACTGGTGTGTGTGCTGATCGCGCAGGGAGACGTGCTGAGCTGTTTGGAGTTTGGGTCCTTGGGTATCTTCTGCCCCAAAATGCTCGCCTTTCCCTTCTTAATATAGGAGGGATACTCACTATACCGATCAGGTAAGTCCAATTAGCACAGATTTTGTTCGATACGAACTGTCCAGACATATACGAGCGCGTATATATATGCGCATCTTGTTACTATGTACATTATTTTTTTTTATATTCAATGTGTGCGAATTTTGCTTTGATTGCGAGGGAAGACGTGCTGAGCCGATTTGGAAACGATCTGCGGCGGGGGAATTAGCTCTTTTCGCTGCAGTCCGAGGTCCGGTCTCCTCTGCCCCAAAACACTTGTCTTCCACTTCTTCATATCGAGGTGCATGCACTGACTTGTATACCGGTCAGGTAAGTCAAATTAGCGCTGATTTTCTTCGGTACGACAATGTACTGCAACTAATTATGTATTGTTTTTAGACTTATGTGCATCTTGTTACTGTAAATGCATATTTTATAATTGGTGTGCGCACCTTGCGCTGATCGTGCAGAAAGACGGTATCAGCCGTTCTGGAAACTGGCTGCGACACTGGAAGCTCGTTTCGCCGAAGTCTGAGGCCCTTGGTCTCCTCTACACTAAAACGCTGGCCTTTCACTTCTTCATGGCGGTGCACTTGCCGGATAGGTATGAGCGCTGATTTTGTTCCGGAAATTCGATTATCCGATTCACATCGATTGGGCGCATGCAACCCCAGTTAAATGTCAAATGTTATCGCTGATATAAATATTGCAGCACCCCTCGCCATATGCGATCAGAAGCTGTATACAAGCCTCATCGCTGCTGCCAAGCCGAAGCTCGTGCCAGGACTGAGTACAAGATATATGCAAAGTGTATTTTTTTTTTTTTTGCTGCTGTAATGATGTCTATACATGAAAATTGATGACTGAGTGATGCGGCATGCTGGCAAGGTAAGTGCGCTAACGCGTTCATTTTGTGGATTATGAAATTATATATGTAGTGCACACAGAATGAGCCGCTTCACACTGCCATATAATTGATTTTGCTCTGTGCGCTTGCTTTCTGGGCAAGCAGTTGTATTTTTGTCGTGCGGATTATTTCCTGCTGCTCACATACTCATGAGGTGTTCAGCTAACTTGTACCAAGCTTTAAAAATTTATAACGGGTTCTATAAGCTTCTGCGAGTTGAGATGTCTAGATAGTCGTCTTGGCTGATAAAATTATTTTTTTAAATAATGCTGGGTTGTTAAATAACGAAGATAAAGCAGATGACTTATCATTAAATATCCGGTCGTTTTTGCTGTAAAAGTTGTATCTAGTTTGAGAAAATTAAACTGTATTTTGCGGAATAAACTTATTGTAGGTTTCATGTAAATATCGCGGGAACTGTTTGTTCTGCCGCGTTGGAATCCCTCATACGCGCTCTATGACAAGTGCGTCGGGAGGATAAGGTTTGAGTGCGCTACTGTTGCAAATTGCAACATCATGACTCCAGCTAGCAAAACGAAGTGCCCGCGCCTTTCTCGCGGATTCATGAATCCTGATTACTTATTGCGGCTTTGCGCTAATGCGTTTTCAGTCGGGTTGCATGAAAGTCAGGCGCATAAAATATATTTATGTGATAGTGCAGTTGGTGGCAGTGAGCAAAGACGATATTTATTCTACCTTTCAACCCTATATTTGCTTGCAATGTAAAAGTCTAGGCGAAAATGAAATATTTATTTAAAAAAACTTCTCTTCGTGCAGCTGACCAAGATGGAACCCGCCGCAAATCTGACCAGTCACAGACATCAAGTGATCTACAGGCTGCCAAAAGAAGACCAAGCCTCAAGCCCATCTTTCCCATGTGGCACACGCGTGTTCTATAGTCAGTAATATATCCACGCTTATTAAAAAGCAAATCGCGAGCTTTTTCTGAACGCTGTTGGCAAATAAAATTTTCACCCAGTTCTGCAGCTTCTTTTGTTTCTTCATGACATCAGAAGAGCTACTACTTTTCTTGATGCATTTGTATGCGCTACCCCGTTGTATGTGCATGGGCCAGTTCAGTTCAGATCAGTCGTTCAGTCGTGTCCGACTCTTCGTGACTTTATGGACCATGTCACGCCACGCTTTCCGGTCTCTCACTATCTTCCTAACATCACATAACTTCATCTGCAGTGCCTCGAGGATGCCATCTAACCATCGCGTTCGCTGCCTACCCCTTCTCCGGCGACCCTCAACCTTTCCCAACATCAAATCTTTCTCCAGCGACTCCTCTCTTCTCATCAGATGACCAAAGTAGCTGAGCTTTAACTTGGCAGGTGGCCGGCCCACGGGCGGCAGGTGGTCGGTCACGTCGGGCAGAGAGGTCGGGCAGTAGTCGATTGCCGAAAATCGGCCGACGTTAGGTCAGTGTCAATCCCCGACGCCGGCCCTAAGTCGGGTGCCGAAGGTCGGCCGGCCACTTCTTGCCGCTACATATATATATATATATATATATGTAGTGACGTAAAATTGTTTGTCCATAAGCTAAGCAACGTTTTGTATATTTTCACAGCCATCGCCTCTTGATGTCACCGCTTAATTCCAAACATCAACGTTTACGCGCAAGATTCTCTCATGCAGTTAAAGTTGTTTGCTTTTTGCCACTACAAAACTGCATGTTTGCGGGCGCTCGTGTTCGCAAATAACTCATGCGCGGGTACTCTATTTGCGGCCCCGCATAAGTTCAGTACTCTGGAAGCAAACTCACTATCCCTGCAGCGCGCTGCGAAGAAGCAGACTCGCGACTCGAAGTCCCTGCGTCGCTTCGAATACCAACTCTAATCCCGCCAGACCACTGGAAGAAAAAGAACGAAAGCAAAAGACTGCGAGCGCACAAAATCTGCACTCACTCATTCCCCGGGAGAGGAAAATTCCGTTTTTAGCACTGCTTGGAGCCATGGGGGAGGGGAGAAGACTGTGTTGGAGGAGGAGCCATAGCGTGGACAAAACAAACTGCCGCGAGCGCTTCCTCTTACAAGGAAAGAAAAGAAATAGACTCCGCGCGCGCGCGCGTGTGTGTGTGTGTGTGTGTGTGTGTGTGTGTGTGTGTGTGTGTGTGTGTGTGTGTGTGTGTGTGTGTGTGTGTGTGTGTGTGTGTGTGTGTGTGTGTGTGTGTGTGTGTGTGTGTGTGTGTGTGTGTGTGTGTGTGTGTGTGTGTGTGTGTGTGTGTGTGTGTGTGTGTGTGTGTGTGTGTGTGTGTGTGTGTGTGTGTGTGTGTGTGTGTGTGTGTGTGTGTGTGTGTGTGTGTGTGTGTGTGTGTGTGTGTGTGTGTGTGTGTGTGTGTGTGTGTGTGTGTGTGTGTGTGTGTGTGTGTGTGTGTGTGTGTGTGTGTGTGTGTGTGTGTGTGTGTGTGTGTGTGTGTGTGTGTGTGTGTGTGTGTGTGTGTGTGTGTGTGTGTGTGTGTGTGTGTGTGTGTGTGTGTGTGTGTGTGTGTGTGTGTGTGTGTGTGTGTGTGTGTGTGTGTGTGTGTGTGTGTGTGTGTGTGTGTGTGTGTGTGTGTGTGTGTGTGTGTGTGTGTGTGTGTGTGTGTGTGTGTGTGTGTGTGTGTGTGTGTGTGTGTGTGTGTGAACAACTTTTATTTCCACCAGAATAGAGGCCCCCTACTCCCCGCCCCCGGCATGCAGGCCTAGGGGACGGGGGAAGGGACTTCCGCGATTAGAGGCAGGCAACTGGAGGTCTTGGTTCCGTGCGGCCTCTTCCGCCAGGCGGATGGCCTACACTGCGCAACTGCCTACACTGCTCAAAGCGACGCTGCCTTCGAAACCAGTTCGCGCGTGCGAATATATTGAAACGTAAGCTTCGCTTATACGTAGAAATAGCTTGGTTTATGCCTGGAGAGTATTTCCGCACATTATCAGCCGATTACAGCTAGAATTACTTGGCGAGGAGCGCTGCATTGGCTTCCTTCTCCGTGGCCTCAACAGCGCGCGGCTGCGGTACGTAGGCGACGGCCGTGAGTGATTAAGTTAAATAAAAACGAGAAAGCGCAATGTATAAGAAAGACTAATAGTCAACCCTGTTCAACTCCCAGGCCTATTCCTAGCGCATGCAAGGAGGACGACAATATGAATGAGTGGAAGTGTGTTTTTCATATGACGAATCTATTGACTGCCTTTCTGTTGCTTCAAGCACTCACTCTAAAGAACAATATTATCGGCAACTATATATACTAAACTAAAAATCACATTTCTAGCTCGCTTTACCGGCAACTTAAGTCATAGAATTTCGTATCTAAAAAGAAGAACTCAATCTTTTAGATCTTTTTAACATGCTGGCAAAGTGCACTGCCAACTTGTTTTTGCCTGCCCGATAAAAAAGACGTTGACGTCTATCTAATCTTACAGATGTAGCAAGGTCATTCACAGATTAATATGTACATGAATGCCAGTACGAAAGCTCTCATTTTGTTCTCTTTGCTCTATAGAAGAGACGCATGAGTGCAGATGAAACGTTCTCCACGATCGCTTGCAGCGAAATTTGCGTGATCTGCTGAGCTTTTTTTAATATACATGGAAATTTTTTATTCAAATGCGCATCATCTTATTCTGCTTATTTTGCACCCCTCATAGTCGATTCCTCTTTGGGACATTGAACTCCATGTACCATATATACTTAAATATCCTGCTCGATCAGAGCTAGCTTGTACGTGGATATTTAATTCGTTCGTCAGGATCTTATAATGACCTCCAAAAATAAAATTTAAAAATGAGAAATAATGCTGCGGGACTGCCCGGATCATAACAATGTTTACTATAGAACCGGTGATGAAGAGACTGGTTGAAACTCGTGAAAGTACAAACAGAGAAAAGCTATACTTTACAGGTCCGGGCCTGTTATAGCCAGCAATATCGTACTGGAGTGACCGCGCTCAAAGTAATTACAATTATCTTCACAGCAGCGTTTGTGTCCTTTCTGTGTGAACATATGCACGGGCAGCACTGCAAGTGAATAGAACTCACAGTGCAGCTTCCCTGCGGGATTATACGCACACGGAATATATCGCGTCTGAACTTCTTACAACTTAATAGCATAACAAAATGGGCACGAGCTGCAGGCGTTTGTTCTTGCGCTATTCGTCGTGCCGCCGAAAAGCAATCATGGTAATAAAGGGTTGCAAACGAACTGATCTAGTTTCGGTGAAGAACTCCAACGCATATATATGTTAGCCGCGAAGGCAATCCGTCACCGAAGAGTCTACTTGTCGCGCTCAATGCCGCTGCCTTTGGCTCTCATCTTTATTCTACCGAAACATGTTAAAACAAGTGCCATTTTGCTTTTTGTGCCTCGTGGCGCAATCAACCGCACCACAGCTCGTAGAAATATTGGGAATTATGCCCGAAAACACAGCAGTCGTCGCGCATCCAATGCAGACGGCCCGCGCTTTTGCCTACACCACGAAAGTCACTTAGTCAAGACATTATTTCGCAAAGCAATGAAGGCAGCCGGAGCTAACCCCCTGCTAACTGTAGGAGACTTCAACGCCTGCCACCAAGAGTGGGGATATAATAGGCAAGATCCGAAGGGCAGGCAGTTATGGGAAGATTTTCACGAATTAAACCTCACCCTGCAGACAGACTCTGGCTGCCCGACGAGGGTGGGAAACAGTGTGAGCAAAGACACAACCCCAGACTTAACATTTACCAAAAACATAGAGGAGCTTAGGTGGAACAACACAGAGCTCAACTTTGGAAGCGATCATTACGTCCTCGAAATAACGCTTAAACGGGGAGTCAAAGTAAGACGACAAAAGATCATCAGCGCAATCGAATGGGAGAAATTCAGACAAATTAGGGAATCTGCCAACATGGACCAAAATATTGAAAATATCGACGATTGGGCAGAAACCCTCATGCACCACGTTAAATCCGCTACCATTACCCTAGAGGGGGACGATGCACCGAAAACAGTCGACAGGAAACTCCTACACATGTGGGAAGCAAAAAAAGGTATGGAAAGACGCCTCCGGTGTCAGAGATGGAACCGAAACCTAAGGCGAAAAATAGCCAGGCACAATAAGGAAATTGAGGATTATGCAATTAAACACTGCGAGCAAAACTGGTGTAACAGGTGCGATGAAATGGAGGGCAACATGAGCCTTTCAAAGACGTGGAGCCTGCTACGATATCTTCTTAATCCCGACAGTTCGAAAACACAGTCAAACACAACAATAGCAAAGGCAAGACACGCGTTCGAGGGGACTGACGCGGAGCTAATAACTACCTCATCAAACATGTGGCTTGAGAGGCAGGTCAATACAGTCTGAGTCTAACCGACATGTGGCGCGTACTGTTTTGCAATATTGCTGTGGCGCTTACGAGCACTTGGCGCTGCTGCAAATTGACGTGGCAAAGGCGTTTGATCGTGTCTCATCCATTCCTTTTTTTTTCTTTACGACTGGATACTTTTTCTGCTCACTTATGTCGAATGCAGTGCTTGCTCGCTCGACCATATGCAGCTTTCGTGAAAAAAAAAAAAAAAAAAAAAAAGAGAAGAAGAAAAGACTGAAACAGTGACAGCGCGCTTGTTTCAGTTTTCACCCACAGTGACAACAACAGGTCGTTAACCTTAATCCTTTGCTTTTTGAGGAAGATTCACCGCACGGTCGTAACTGATTTTTCCGTGCCGTGAAGCATCCACAAGATGTGACGGGACCATTTGCGAAGAGGCACCACTAGCTGCTACTGCTGCGTACTGCAAAAAGCGCCTTGCACTGATGATTCTGGTAAACATAGGTTGTAATAGTGTAGTTTTTATATGCATTGATGTGACATTGTACCTATGTGTAAAAGTGAAATATAAAGCAAAATGTCTGAATGTGTTTTATCCCAGTGAAATCAGAACCGAAACTGAATGCACTCAGTGTTTTTCATTTCTTCAATACTGTTGTTAAAGTGCTGGGCCCCGTCACTTTAGGGATCGAGCCTCGGCTTAGCCATTGCGAAACAAGCGTTTTGGGTATAGTGAACTAGTTTCGGTAGGGACTCTAGTTTCGGGGTAGCGCGGCTGGAAACGCTGATTAATCATATGACGTCACAGACAACGTCATAGGTCACGTGATATTTTATGACGTCATGTTTGGATAAAGGGCGCACGTGTTTTCTTTAGACTGTCCCTGGATTCCCCATGCTTTTCAGAGCGCCCGGACGCGACCCGGCGGCATGGCCGGCGGTGTCGGCGGCGCGCCGCAAGCAAACGGCAGCTGCCCAGCCGATGGCCGTCGGCGGAGAGGCGCGAGGCCTAGCTTGCGTGCGATGCGGACACCGTGGAAACGGCAGCGACGTCAAATAACATATGCACGCTTCGAGCCGCGAAGAGGTTTCCGAACCAGCTTGTCACACCACACGAATTGCCGGGGAAATCACAGTTTAATTGCTTTTCCTTTATCTAGATCTGTGTGAGACCTTTCGGCGACAAAAACAATCCAGGTTCGCCAACAGGTTCGCCAACCTGTTCGTAGGCCGGCCGGGCGAATTTTCCTGTGACAACTGTACACCATTTTTGCGGTGATTCCGCTCTTCTGCACATTTCGTATATTTCAAAACGTTTCCTTGCAAAATAGTTTTCTCGGAGCGACGTCTTTCAGGCGCGCAGGCTCTCGGCAACGGTCGGGCCGTCCCGATATAATTCGGTGTTTTAACCAGAAATGCGCTTGGTGACCGCTCTTATTGGCTAAAAAGGGCCTAATTTCCTCACTCCAAACTAATGCACCGGCGAATGCATATGATGCCGGCCGGCAACACCGCGGCGCCGGCGCTATTATAAGCACATCCTAGCTGCAAAGGCTAGCTGGTCGATAACTGTAGGGGGCAAAAAAAAAAAAAAAAAAAAGCCTTGAAGACAAAGGGAATAGAGATACGATACTAGGTCATTCAACTCTACAAATTTTTAAGGTCAGAATTGGGATGCTGGGAGTGATATGTTGATTAGGAAAAAAAACTAAATAAGCTTTAGTATTATTTAGTAATACTACAGATGACCTCTCACTGTTTTGGTTACCCTGTTGCCAAAAACAATTAGGTGCCTAATGAATATCCTATTTTCATTTGGGCTATGATTATTATAAAACTATGTAAGTCATTTCACATTGATCAGGGCTTGTTTTAGATTGTTTAATAAAGCAAATCCCCATCTTGCACTTAGAGCATAATGCCTTTGTACCTCAAATAAAGTTGATGGAGCATATCATAAAGTCGCAATTAATACAACCGGATTTCAGAACATTCAGCCTCAGGATTTCAGGCTAACAAGAAGAAATGTTGTACATTGTTACTAAGGAGGTCATGTTATATTTGGGTAACTATAGGGGCATTATAAGATATGTACTTTTTAAGTAATACAGAACTTTGCGTAGCCTTTAGAAAACATGAAAATATTGCAGTGTATATCACATGAAGAGTAATGACATTGTATGTTTTGTAAGTGCCAGCATATGTTTGCTGTCAAATTGAGATCCATGTGATGCATGCATCTTTTAATGACTTAGTGCTTGTTCTAATGCAACGCATGGACCATTTCAGCTTTTCATGCCTTCGCATGTCTAATATGTAATAAACAGCGTCTTACGTCTTCTGCATTTCTTTCACGGCAACAAGTTTTGCATCTGTCATATGTGTCAATTGTGATTTTTAACTGAACCAGTAGCCTGAAACAGACTGCTGACTGCCATCACAAATTTGTTTGTTATATATTCAAACACTGCATTTATTTTTGTTCATAAGAACATGGAAATGCTTTAATAACTTTCATTGCCTTGAGTAAATATTTGTCATTCGTTACATTGATTGCTTGCAGTCCAGAAATTCTTCACATTCTTATTTGGCTGTACCTTACACTTACAAACACCTATAAAGTTATATATGTGCTACACTATTTTTCCTTCAATTTAGTATCTCTTTCACACAACATCAGAGTTAAAAGACAATTATTTATCAAACAGCACTTGTGAATATATCCAAGTGGACACTTTTTAATTGCAGAATGATGGCATAATGCAATGAAGAATAATTGTTAATATGGTCCACCACTTCAGTTTGCAAAAGACTTATGAAAGAGAAAGGTAGCATGCACTATAGCCAATTTTTAACAAAATTTTCTGGGCATATGCCACCTTTTATGCAACTAATATGCCAACAGCAAAAAAAAAAACTTTCTTATACATTACTAAGGTGCAAAGATGAGTAAAACAAGTATTTGCTGAATTTCAGGCTGTCCAGACATTGTGGGATTGCTTTTCAGGATATAAAAAGGCATTTTTTTAGTATAAAGGAGGGGTTAGAAACCTTGCTGTCTCTATAGGGGTGTGTGGACTGCACCGGGTGCAATGCTCAGGGAAGTGTGGCTGAGAATGGGGGGGTGGGGGGGGGGGAGGGTCAGAATGCAAAGAGAAATGAGTAGGCATGGATGCTTTTTTAGGAAGTGCAGTTAGAGAAATATATGCAAGACAATTCACATGCTGCAATACTGTGGGCCTTAAGTTCTTTTCTTCAAGAGAATGCTTTCTCTCTTTTGTTGCTGTAAGAGAAGGTTGTTGTTAAAATGAGAGATACAAGTCAGTCCATCATGAAATCAAACCTGACGACCCCCACTGTTACTCCGCTGCTGAAGACCAATGAGACTAAATGTATTCTGTTAGTTAGCAAGGCATCACTGCTCATTGGTAACTTTTTTATTTGCATGGAGGCTACAGTAGTCTGTGACATTGCTTTTCTATGTTGCTTGCACCTATAGCATGCAGTACCTGAAGCAGTAAATGCTGCACAACTTCATTTGCAGACAAAGCAACTATACCTTCACAAAGTGATGGCAAACTTGGATGATTTAAAGCTCTTTCTCAAAGATGATGTGTGGCCGCAGTGTGTAACGCTATTAGCAGAAATACATAAAATCAATTGAGCTCAGGATATCAGTAGACAGGCCCCAGAAGTTAAAAAAGAGTATGGCAGGGGAATGTGTCTGAGGTTCAGGGTTTTCATTGCAGGAAGAAAATAAAAGGGGTGATGCTTGACTGCACTGGTAGATTTTATGCCGAGCTCTGCATTAAATCAAAAGCGACTTTAGAAGCCGCAGAATATATCTGGTCCTCTTGAAGTGAAGAAATTTCTTTATTCTACTGAGGAACCTCTCAAGCTTTAAAGTATGTATTCCGAAGCTTACATCCTTCTACGACAAGCTGTCTGATAGAGCACATTTCATAGAAATTCATTGGCTGAGGAGACACCTCAAATTAAAGTGGCAAGCATTGAACTCGAAGAGGCCAAAGTTGGGCAGCATTGGAGTTCCCCAGATTGAGATTTTCTAGAGCCTCTCCCCAGCCTGCAGCTATTCCTAATATATGAGTGTCTGTTGTATCCTGTAAGAGGAGGAGGTTGTACCCTATGAGGAGGAGGACCTATGATGAATCAGTGCACGCTTTCAGATCTTGCATTATCATCTCTCGAAGGTGAGCTGGCAAAAAACATTGATTTTGACAAGCCGAGTAGCAGCTTTGAAGCCTTAAAGACCGGAAAATGAAAATGCTGGCATTTCGGGTTTTTTTTTTCTTTATGCTCTTTAGAATCAATACCCGCTTTCAAAACAAGATTTATAATATCTGAAATTAGTTGCTCAAAGCAAGATGACTTCAGTGTTTCCCGCTTTTTGTACACAAGCAATTTCTATAATCGATCGAGGGGTATGCTTATTTCATTTGTGCGGCAGGCTTAATTATGCACTTGTCCCTCTGCAAACTTTGTCCTTTACAGCGTAGTCGTTGAAGGCCTCAATTATGACTGCTTGTTTGTTTTTGTAACTTCGGTTCTTTTCTGTGTGTTCGAGTTGTCCTTTCGCTATTAGCATATGCTTACTTCTCAAATGGCATTTCTATGCCCATATTTGCATGTAAACGCTCAGTCTAACATTCTAGCTGGTTCGTATTTACTTTATTTTTGTCACTGTGGCCAATGTAATTGCAGTTGTCTTGTGCATGTTCAAAGCTTTCAACAGTCCTTATGAAGAGTTTGTGGAAGCATAAAAAATATGAACTGCAATACAGCACATTGGCCAGTTCTCGAGGCTTTTGCTGGCACTGCGCTATGCCTGATGTAAATGAAATAGTTCACAATGGCACCGTGGTATAATCCTGGTCGCATCTGCCAGTTTGCCACTCTTTAGTTACTGTGCGTGTTACCAAGTATTTCTACACGCTCAAAGTTTGCAATTCTTGTGGTTTTTATATGCCCTTTTATTTGTGTGGTCCCAATCTAGAAATTCATCTGTCAAAAACCTCTATTTAGTTCTTCACAAATGCGCCTTTCTTAAGAAAAGAAAAAATATGACATGCCCCTCGTAATATAGCTTATTATCAGTTGTGAGGTATGCTTGTTATGATGAAGCCTTAAGAAATGAAGGAAAAAAATGCCTCGGCTTGCACCATGTTGTGCGATACGAAAAACGAACTTCCCCCATCGAAGAAAGCCTTGACGAAAAAGTAGGTGATGGTATTGCGCTCAGGTGTGTTCATGAGAAGAGGGGGGGGGGGGGGGGGGGGGGGTGCCCCGCGTTATTGAACCGGATGTCGCAGACCTACGCCATTGGGGATTAGAGACAGAGTGCTTTCATGGGATACAGAAGAACGAATACAACCGGTCATGGAGACTGCAAACATGCACCTTATCTGCACTTGTGCCCTCATTTTTTGTGTTCTTTCTAAGTTGTCAACCCTCAACAGGTAGCAAGGCGTGCATGCAACGGGTACCTTATACGCATTAACGTTGATCCCAGTTGAATTCCAGTTGGGGATCCATTGTTATCCAACTGGTATGAACTGGAAGTTTGTTCCTTAAACCAGTTACACCAGTTATAATTTTTGCCTGGGTTGTTTGTCAGTGTTGTTCAAATTACTGCCTATGAAGCAATACAATTTTACAAAAAAACAATGGTTGTGACCCACCTCATGCATTTATTTTTTCGTTTTGAAAATGTTTCAAGCTACAATAATTGCCATGTCGCTTTGCGTAAAAGAAGCTATAGCTTTTTGCAGGAATGGTTTTAGAGTGTGCTAAAGGAAGTGTAAAGAAAGATGGAATAGTGACATGTGGCCTCTTTTATGCCTGATGTGTTTGTGCTGCACATGAAGTGAAAAGATATCTCTGTTGGTTAACGGCTTTGCAATCAGTGGATTAGTCATGCAGTGTTGCATGACAGACCACCGAAGGCCCAATACATCCTACAAAAGACTAAAAATGAGAAAACATGACGATGAAGCTGAAGGCCCATGGTCTGCCAGGAAACAATGGGGTGGCTCTGAGGACTTTTATATTGGCAGTAGTAATTAGGATGGCAGTCCTCTGCTTTGTGGCTCTTCACTTTGCAGTGACAACATTGGTGTATACTGCACTAACACCTACTGTAGTTTTGCCCATGCTGTCAGTTATTCTGAGAGCTGCGGCAGTGAGCATCAGCCAGTGCTCTTTAAGTTTCAAGTGTTCATTTGTAAAAGGTGTGTTCTAGATCCTGCTAATGAGTCTTGCATTATCCAATTGAGTTTCCACAATTTACACTTTCTCTAGAAGCCCTCATTCCATTTAGGCATCTTTTCATTCTTTCCAATTAGAATTTTCAGCCCTAACTGAATTTCCATAATCAAATGTCTTCCAGTTTCCAGATGACCTCCCAGCTGGAATAAGTACTTAGTCCCAACTGCATAGTTTTAACTCTCTGTAAACAAGCAATCTATTTTCATTATAGGCTGCTAAGTTATGGTCATCTTACAGGTAAGAATTGTTATTCCTAATGAACATCCAACCTGAATAGACAATTGTTATGCATGGTGAAACTGAAATCCAAACTACATTTCAATGATGCATTGTGTGTGTGTGCTGGCTACGATGTTAAAGGAAGCTGGTGCATTTCGCTCCCTAGTAAGAATACACCCAAACATATTAGATTTCAATAGGCTTTGCAGTTAAAAATTTTGCAACTAATTTCAAAGTCCAATCTGGAGTCAATGATTTCAATTTGAGCATTATAGATAGTCTCGAGAGCTTAAATTAAATGTTTCAGAGAGCAACTCATGCACTTAGGTCCTGGACCCATTTACAAAGGAGCAGCAGACGTTAGCTGCAGAGTAGGATAAAAAAAATTACACATTTAAAAAAAAGTGAAAGAATTAGAGACCCTGTGTCTAGAAGATCTATTAATGTGAAAGTATTACTTCACTATGTTCACAGATTTCTGCCCGCAGACCGCGTCCGCATCCGCAGAACGTGTCTGCAAAGTAATGTCCGCACAGTTGTGAGTAATTGAAAAGTGGCACTAGAGGTTAATGAGTGGTGTCAATCGATGGAGGGTGATGTAATGTTGCAGCAGCATCCATTCTTTTGCATTGCTCCAATGCAGATTCTGCAGTGCTCTTTAACTTTTGCAACATTTCTGATTTTACAGCCCTAAAAAGTGTATTCATAGCTGTTTTCACAATTTCAGGAATACCTGTTTAAGTTCACTCAGTGAGACCATTAGATTTTTTATTGATTGCAGGTTGCACCGAGTGTGAAAGTGCGGAGAAATCAGAGGTCGGAGTTTTGAGTTAAAAACGGAGTGGCTCTAAATTGCAGCAGTGCCATCGAGTAAAGAAAGCTTTTACTGTCCTGCCAAAAAAATAGTAAACATGCAACAAGTGGTACTCATAGTTAAAGATAATTATACTGCATTCTGCAAGGAGGTGTCATGTCATCAACCAGTGGTCAATATCGGTTATGTGAGAAACACACATTTAATTTACTGACAATTATCATTTTATTAATATTTGCTCTTATGGTGCTTGCCCACATAAAACTGCAATACCTTATCTGTGTGGACTTGCATAATTAAAGGCAAGGACAGTACCACATCAAGATAAAGCTCACTTACTGAAGAAATCTTTTTTTTTTTTTTGCAGTGTTGCTTATATGAATTTCCTATCTCAAATGAAAAAAATTCACACTAAGACTTATGCGAGTTTCTACAAGGTCAATATTTTTTATTATAGATCGGTAGCCATCTCTTACATCATTTTCTTATTTCAGGCTCAAAACAAAATAGTTTTTCTGTGTTTATTTCTTCATGAAATTGGACCAGGCAAACGAGTTTTCAAGTAAATAATTTCAATTAAAACAGTCTCATTGAGATCAAAGCCAGTAATAAACACACTATTATCAGCATACACGATGAACTGAACACTGTTGTCAATATGAATTATGTCATTTATGTACAAATTCAGCAAAAGTGTGCCTAATATTCTTCATTGAGGTACGAAACAAAATATATAAAGGATGATTTGTTTTTGTTACTCTGATTTCTTGAATGGGACTTGATTCAATTATTTCCAATACCTTTGCGAGTGCTGGTAATTCAAGAAAATATCTCTACGAACGTGTGCTCCATGCTCTAGCAGATTTCATAGAGTTCCCTGATAGAATATTGAGCATTAGCATTGCATGACATGTTAATTGGATGTGAAGCATGTTTGTTTGATGTTCACAAATGCATGCCATTTCCGTAATTTCGACTCTCTTAATTGTATGAAATGTTGGCACAGAGCTGAACTGTTGCCATTGAATTGGACTCCAAATTGTTGACTGGGGGCCAATATCCAAGTTGGAAATGGTCATTTCTGATTTTGATTTGGCCTCAACTGTTTCGTTAAACTTGGAACAAAGCCATACTGCCGCGGTGCAATCCATCGCTACGTACGTGGTTCGGCCAGAGCAGCTCTTTAGACTCAGTGACAGACACAGAGACCAATGACAATTTTTATTTAAGGAACATATCAACAAAAGTTAACTGAAAACATGGCAACCGCTCACCCCATGTATGGTTACTATACAAAGGCACACTGCACTTGAACCTTGTCTAAGACGCCTAGCGCGTCGGATGCTTTCGTAAAAAAAAAAAAAAAAAAAAAGAAAAAGAAAAGAGAAAAAAAAAAGAAAAACACGGCGTTGTACATGACCTCAAATCCTGGTGCGTACTCTTCTGTTTTTTCCCGTGCTCTCGAGTTGTGATCCTTGGATGGCGACTGTAACCTTCGAAATGTGATGCATTTATAAAAAAAAATAACAACGGCACAAAGCCACGCTGTATATTGTAGCCTATCGCGAGGCCTATAGTTTGTCGTCACTGCAGCACTGGAGAGAACGACGCTGGCCACGTGCTAGCTGCAGCAGCTGTGGAATGCACGAGGTAAGTGGGAATTAAGCAGTACAGTACTTTATAAAGCAATATTCAAGACGATTGTGCAGTTATTTAAAATGTCGATACTTCCATTAACATCGCTGAACAAAGCCGCACCACACTTAGAATACTCTAGCTGTTAACCCTGTTGTATAGGCTTAGTTAGCGTTCGTCGCGGCAGCAGAGTGACGCTTGCCACGTGTTCTGCAGCTATTGCACGAAGACTCGGAAGAATGCGTGAGGGAAGCAGGTAATAAGCACTGTAGCACTTTATTAAATCAAATTTGACACGATTACGCATGCGTGTATTTACGTATAAGCTGGTAAAGAGGCCTAGCGCGCAAGTTTTTTGGTGGCCGCGGCGATTGATACGAAGCCACGTGCAACATAGAGAGGGAAGAGGAGTACGGGATGTACAGGTCTGCGGGTGGCCCTGAAAAGGGCCGTTTGGACAACGCCCTGCACTCGTCCGTGGCCCTTTGCCGTGCACCGTGGTGCACTACGTCGTACACAGCGCCTGGTTATGCTGCCCTGGATGCTGTAGCGATGCTTCCACTGTTGACATTTACGAGGGTTGCGGCGATGATCTTGGAGAGCTGATCGATGCCGCGATCTCTGACATGGGCTGCTGCGTACAAAGAAAATCCTCGGCCTCTTCGCAGCATACAGGAAACGGTGCTGTAAACGAGTAGGAAAACGTTGCATTACGAACATAGCGATTTGATGAATGCTCAACATATGACAAAACTATCGACAAAGAAATCTGCGTTCTTGCACCTCAATCAGGGTTGAGAATGCGCACGGCAGACGTGCGCCTCAGCATAGCAGTCAGGCAGCGGTTAGTTGCTGACGGCGGATGTTTTCGTGGAGGTCTCCATAGCCGTGGCCCATGATTTTTATTTTATTTTTTTTTTTGAACACGAGGAGCATCCATGCCACGAGCTGCTGCTGCATGAGGCCTTGGAAGCACGTGGGGAGGGACAAGCGACCCATATAAATAAGCAAAATGCGAGACAATTTTGCGCAATTTATACTTACCTTCACGGTGCTTGCGATCTCCCGCAGGTCGTCGCCATTATAAACGTCATTCCGCCCAACGTACAGCACGGATCGGCGTGCCGAAAGCGCTTTCACGTAAACGCGCAGGCCCGCCATCGTCGCAAGATGCTCTCATGCAGTTAATGCTATTTGCTTTTTGCCACTACAAAACTGCATGTTTGTGCATGGGCGCGCGTGTGTGCAAATAACTCATGCGCAGGTACTCAATATATTTGCGGCCCCGCATAAGGTCAGTACTTTTGCACGTTTTCATTGTAGTGAGGAAGCAAACAATCCCTGCAGCGCACTGCGAAGAGGCAGACTCGCGACTCGAAGTCCCTGCGTCGCTTCGCCAGACCACCGGAAGAAAGAGAACGAAAGCAAACGATTGCGAACGCACAGAACCTGCGCTCACTCTTTCCCCGGGGGAGGAAAATTCTGTTTTAACGCGATAGCGTTAAGGGCCCCGTGTCGCAGAAAAGTTGGTGTCGTTGTCGTCGGCGGCCGCCGTCCCACGTCGTCCTGCGTTGGCCGTGAGCGAAAAATCCCAGAAGCATTAATAAATAAAAACGAGTAGGAAAAATCATCGACCTGGGGAATCGAACGTGGGCATCCGGGGTGCGAGAGAAGTGTATTGTGGCGTTTAATAATAATTATGAGCATGTAAATTACAGAATTAAAGAACACGCAGTGAAGCGAGTGGCAAATTACTTTTCCGCTGTACTTCCTCTTCGCTTGGCGTGCACGTAGCGCCATCATACATGTGGCGTGCGGAATAAAATAGACAGGGCATGGCCTCCCAGATCTTCATCACGCCGACTCGGATCGGCGTTGCCGACGAACTACGACTGCAACAAGTAATTACCAAACAGTCATGCTTTGAACAAGTTAACGAGTGTTGTATCATGTGAACTACGTCTTTGTGTCACTCAAAACCGCGACAAGCAAACGAGTAGACTGTGCGAACGGGGCGCGAAAACGCTGTCGCGTTCCATTCTTAAAGGCGAAGCGTAAGCATCCTCCAAATTTTTCTGCTGCCCATAGTCATGTCAGCACTGCTAATAATAATAATTGGTTCACACCCTTACATGTAATAGCTCCAACAAGGCTGCCGGAGCGCCGACTCCGCTCTTTGGAAGGGTGAAATTTTGCTACGTCATAGAAAGCTTGGTGGCGGATCCGATAGATGGCGCTAGTATTTATCACCGACTCTGCTGAAGCGTGCCGCCGCCGCGCCTCCGCTCCGGCGGTTCCGTGCTGCCGCCGCCTCTGTCGTCTGCTTCTTGTCGCTGAATATGTACCGCCTGCATCGCCGTGGGGAATATATCCCTTGAAAACGTGTTGTTTGCATCTTCGAGCTGCACTGAGGTGTCACCTGTTGCCTGCCTCATCACTGGAATATATCTCTTTCAGTCCCGTTGCGCTCACCTGCTTCACACAGCTCACCAATTTTCCCCTTGATTCGGAGCGCTCAATTGCTTTCGGTTCTTGATTTTTTTTTTTGAAATACGGTGGGAATAGAGGGTTTACAAAAGTACGTCTGGCAACCGTGAGCGGCACGCAGATCCCGCGCTGGCCGCCATATTTTGTTCGCTCCGTTCGCTTCGTGTCCGTCCGTCAGCGCTCGCCATTCTGTTCGCGCTTTTCACGTTCTAACCTAGAGTGCTGTGCTTGGACCTCTCTTCGGTCCCTGGCGGTTTCTGTTAGCGACGCCTAGAAGCATATTTTGGCAGCCGAGACGTGGCGGGGCCCACCGGCCGCGCTGCCGAGCGCAGTTACAAATTGCTCTACGAGTCGTGCATGGGCCCCTCGGCAATCCGCAGCGTCATCCCTATCCAGGTACAGTATCCAGAGTTCTGTAATGTGGATTTTTTTTTTGTCTGTGCGCCTTTGCTGTTTGCTTAAACGCCTATGAGAGATCATCGCGAGTTAGTTTGCTTGGTTTGCGCAATCACCGTCGCTCATCCCACTGGAAGATACTTGGTTGGTGAAATGAGCGAGGATGCATTTTATTTTATGATAAAAGAATCATGCGTAATTTGACGTAGGTTGGACTGGCGCTTAGCACTTTCCTTCCCATGCCGTCGACGCAGTAGTTGGCATTAGTCTCAGAAATAATCGGGGGCTGCGTAAAAAAAAAGTGTCATGGTAATTTGGGCTTCCAGTGATTGAATATTGATTGGTGTGTGATATTTGATGACGAGTTAATAAAATCTTTGTAATTAATTGATCAATTGATGAAATAAAGAAACGAAAAAAGGAAAAATTGGAAAGTAAGGATTTAAAGGTGTCAGAATGAAAAACCAGTGCTTGGTGATGCTAAGGAAGAAAATTTAGAATGTGTAATTGATTAATTGAAATAATTGAAGAATGTGTTCAAAAGCCGATTGTTGCTGACGCATGCGTATTGGTGTATAAAAATATAAAACGTCAAAAAAATAAAAATAAATAAAGAAATGATAGAAATATAACATAACATACGTAACAGAAATATAACATACATAACAATATATAACATACTACACTTGTGTGTAGTATGTTACTTTTGATGAATTCATATTTCACTGCATTGTATTATTTTCGCCCCTCCTGCTAGGGCCCAGTTAGGGCTTGCAGTAATTGGTTAAATAAAATAAATAAATAAATGAGCTAAAATATAACACGTGAAGAAAGTAAACATCGTGCCTGTGTGTCTATGAGAGAGAGAGAGACACTATCGTGTTATACCTTTAACGGCGGAGCTTAAGGGACCCCCTAATTTTTCTATAACGATATGATATAATATAAATCTAATTTTATGAACACAGCCAGTTGAACAAAGCACAAACACTTCGCAGTAATGTGAGTTGACTTTTCAAATTTCTTTTCGTTTCAGCCGAGTTCCTCCTCCTCCGGGTTCCTCGAAGCTTCCAATGTTAGCGCTTTCATACGAGATTACGCTTCAAATGTTTACTTTCTGACAAAGGGAATAAACAAGAAATCGACATATTTAAAAATTTCAGTGAATTTCAGGTAGCTCTGAATTAGCGAACCATCGGGTGACTCGAAAAAACACACAAAAGTGAAGCGCACGCTTTGTTATTTTATCAGCCGCGCTGGCAGGTATAAAACCTGAGCTGCGCGCTCTGGACGTCGACCGGTCGAAACGGGCTGCACGGGAGCATGTTACAACACACTAGTGGGATGTCATCTTTTCCTGCTTTTCTAGACGCCGCGGGTTTGGCAGTCGCTTGCTTTTGCAGCGTGAAACACGCACCTCGGGCGCACTAGACAACCGTATTGCTCTCTGCACCAAGCACTACCATTTCGTACGACTGTGAAAAGTAGTTTCGGTAATCATGTCCGTGTCTTAAATCCAATACACAATGGTAAATGCAATTTACGTACAAAATGTTTCAAAGAACGTATTGGCACAATAGCGTTCGTTATACATGCATTTCTCCTTCTCCCGTGTCCTCCATCGCAGCATAAGCTTATCCTTCAAGTTCGCAAGGCTCCATAGCGCGCAAAACAACCTTGCTGTTTTAGGTGATAGCACATTTTGTGAGCTAGCGCCCAGTAATAGGGACGTGCAGTAATGCTTTACATGATTCAAGTGACCCTTTTAAAGCCGATTAGGACTGCAAACGAACGGTAGAATACACGCGTATACCTTGATTCCGTGCGCGTCTACGACGGTACGCTGGCTGCAGAAGGGCACGCAACAACATGCTGGCATCATTCCGAATAGAGCGTGGAGCTAACAGCGACTGCTGTGATGTTAAAAGATGAAACAATCGCTTGTGAGCATTCCAATGCATCTTTCGGTGCATGCACGGGTTCTACGAATGCGCACGTTGACAGCGTACTCGATGGAAGGCGCGGGCGGACTGAGCAAAACATGGCCGCCGCGCACAGTTTGTTTCTTTCACTAGATGGCGCTAACTTTTGTAAAGCCTCTATTGTACCCTTGACAAGGTGAGCCCGTTTTTTTTTTTTTTTTTTCAATACGTGATACGTTTCTTTTACAGCTGCTGTAGTATTTTAGAGAAATTCATCCTTGAAATGCCGTGCACACATCCTGTGCTTTTGAGTTAATTCCTGGCCAATCTGGGGAATGTTCTGCTTCCATTGCTCAAAGAGCTTTGAACCAGTTGGCGGCCGAAACAAGGGGACTTTTTCGTTTCCTTTGCCGTTCGCTGAATTACATCCAACGACAGAACACTTGATCGCCTACCCTACCATCCGCATATAAAAAAAAGAAGCAGTGCACAGTACGCGCTCCTCACACGTATGTCTTGCTGTGTGCCGTTCCGTCTGCGTACTGGTGATCTCGTTGCGTGGTTTGTCGTCTGCATGCCCCTGTCGACTCATTCTCAGGAGAATACACAGACAACAAAAAAAAAAAAAAAAAACACTGGCGGAGCTTTATCTGAAAGTTTTACTTAAAAAAGATATATGTTGATGATGACTCCAATTCCACTTGTGCGTTTTCCGGCTAGCAGACGACGCGCAAAGCTTCCCCTCCCTCCGTCTGCTCTCCGCGCGTTGTACGCGACGCTCGCGCGGTCGCCTGGATCGAGCTCGGATGCATTTCGTTTCGCAACACTGTTGACAGCTGGCCCACATATTTGTCTCTTTCTGTAAGAAGGATTGGGGAGGAGGAAAGCGTGACCAAAGCCGCGTCGGCGAAGAAAGGGGAGCGGAGGGAGAGATAGTACAGTGCGATGCTGAGCGCCGGACGCGGACTCGGGGTTCGTGTAGCAAAATCGGCCTATGCTGAATGCATTGCAGCGCGCCAGTCTGCGCTCCTGTCTTATCTATCTTACTCCGTGGTTCACACGAACGGAAAGGCACAGTATCTGTCACACTTGTTCTGTGGACACCTGAACCGCGCCATTGGGGAAGGTGGGAGTGAAAGTGGAGAGAAAGCGGTGCTGTAATGGAGCGCTCCGGAGTAATTTCGACATCGCACAGCACATGAACGCCACCTCCCCACCGTAGTGGTGCAGCGGTAAGACGCCCGACTACTGTGCTGGAGTACCCGGGTTTGATCCCGACCGCTGGTGGCTGCGAGCTAGACACGTGTCAGCAGTGCTTGGAGCCATGGGTATGGTGCCTAGATACCATGGAGGAGTGGAGAAGACTGTGTTGGAGTAGCTAAGACCCATGGAGAGGACAAAAGAAACTGCCGCGAGCGCTTCCATAGGGAACCAAAGCTGGAGTTTGCTCCGCGACGCCAGCGCTCGGTTTCCAGCGGAGCAGAGAGGAACTACAAAACCTACGCGCATCCGCGCCCGCGCTGCGCGCGGCTGTCTGCTGAGTCTGCGCAGCCCGCTCGCTCGGGAGCGCGTGCTACAGGCAGCCGCACGTGCAAGCGGAGCGGGAGAAGGAGAGTGAGGACGAGGGGGGATGGTCGTGCGTCTGTGCGCGCAAAGCCGGCGCTCTTTGCCAGTGGTGTTTCTTATTTTTGCTTTTTTCTGTGCCCCGGCTGACATAGAGGCTGGCTGGAGGCACGCTCTTTATCGGCGCTTTCGAAAGTGAGAAATTATGATTAATTGATCGCCGCGGACATTGTTTTCAAAGAGCGCTTGTTGGCAGGCTCAGACAAAAAAAAATCATGAACGCGAGTTCGGTACTCGAAGGCAGAGGCAAGCGACAGGTATATTGAAGGACCTGAGGCGGCACCTCTTGATGTCTCTTCCATGTTGTTCACAGAATGAAGGGTGCAGCCTTCTCGTTGAGAATTGATACGCGTGTACACAGCGACGAGTGTTCCGGCCGCTGGTTGGGGAGCTTCTTTTCTATTTGTGACTGCTCACTTGAAAAGGGCCTATTCAACTCTTTGGGGACAGACGTTTTAGGCGATGCTGCCGGCGCCGTGGTGCCTGCTTTCGGCGCGTTTAGGACGCGTTCCCTACAAAGGCACAAAGCATGCCGCCTTACCCTTTGGTTCCTGCTGACAGCGGTCAGGAGGAGTTCGCTGCTGTGGCGCTGCCATCTGAAATCAATGACTTATCTACCTTTAACAATGAGAGGTTTCTTAACGACCTGGATCACTGACGAGAAGCCGAGGCATGCCATTTTTTCGGCAGTTTCCTCTCTCCGCGAGACGAACAGCGAGGAAATGCCTGACGACTTTTCATGCAGGCGGGGACATCTCTCCAAGTAAACCGTTGTCTTCTTAATTCCACAGCTACGCTGTGCAGTCCCTAGTTCAGTTATCTCCTCTAGCGAATGCGCAGTTTTGAGCTCCCGAAGCAGAATCGCGTATGAGGATAGATCGAACGATTGACGTATGTGTTTTTCCTTTATAAGCGCCGAGTGATGGCATTAATGACATATATCTGTTTCTTGAGGCCGACTTGGTTCTGCGATGGCTGCTGCGGCACGGCAGTTACAAACAGAGGTGCGAGATACCTAAAAAAAAACAAATACCGACAACCATCGTTTCAACACGAAAGAGAGAAGAGAGAAAAACACTTTCACGAGTTTTGCGAAAAAGCGCGCCGTCACTTTTTCATTGCAGTTTTTTTTTTCTTGCCCCCTTTGTTGAAGCGCGACGGCGGCCAGAACGCGGCAGGAGGAGGAGGGCGCTGACGCACATAGCGGCGCAGCGCCTCCTGCCTCGGGCTATAGTGTTCTAGAATTGAGAAGTGTGCCGTCTGCCGCCGGCGAGTTGGTCGTTTCAGCGATGACAGGAGAGAGGGCGCTGTGTGCAGAAAGATCGTAAAGTCCCTTGATAATTTGAAAGTAGCGACACTCTCCTCCGCGCCGCGCTTTCCTCCTCGATTCTCCTCGCGCGGCGGCGGCGAGCGCTGCGCACGACACGCTTTTTCCCCTTCACGCCCGCCGGCCGGCCGCAGCAGTGAGTGAAGCGCGAGCTTTTGGGCCAGGTCTGCGCTCCAGGAGTGCATAAAATTTTTGAAAAATTGCAAGAAAAGCATTGAGAATGCCGAAAGTAAAGTTCGTGAATTGATTGGTTTCTTCTTAGAACAGTTTGAATGGGGAATACTGATAAACAAAGCTTTCAGGCGAGTTCTGTGCTACAGACACTTTTTAAGTCTCATGATAAGGTTTTACTTTGTGCACTTAATCTAGTACTCCTCTGACTTTGTGTTTGTTTTTTTTAGAGCGTGAAATCTGTCACCGCGGTAAAACTTCAGAAAACGATCCAGGCTCGTGCTTTGAACTTCAAGATTAGAGAAGGTTAAAGCAGGACTTAGTCTATTTCGCTACTGTCAAGCTATCTCTCTAAGCATAGTATATGTCACGTGATCAACCATGAGATTGGATTATTGGTTAATTGTACATGTATTTCGATCAATTACTGGGCCAAATTAATTGATATTTAGTAAATTGCAATTAAAATCTAAATTTTAGCTGCAACATCGAACCGTATACCGTTGGAAAGCTTAGGCCAAGTGTAATGGCACTGTGCTAGTTAGCGATCCGCGATAATCTGCGTTCATTAGTTAATTTTGTATAAAACCAAATTTTGAGCTGTTCCTTGCTGCTTCGAGGCAAGGAACAGGTTTGCCACGGCAGTCTTGATATGATGCTGATGGAGGAATTAAATAATTTTATGAGTACGCGGCCCCTCACTGACTTCGCGTGTGGTTAAAAGACAGCAGGGTACACTGGGAGAAGTGGTGGGCCCTATTGCCGATAAACTGAAGTTCTGGGGCAAGCATGCTGTGGTCTCATGCGCTGTGTAAAAGAGCTTAATTTCACTGAACGCAACAATCAAATAAAAAAATTACAAGGTGCACATAGGTCTTCAACGTGCGGAAATGAGAAAGCATATAACTGCCAATTCATTAACTATCGCTATCCTATCTATCACTATATCTACTAATGCCAGAGACCTATCGTAACTGTCACTATCCGCAACGAACACTATCACCTCACTATCCGGGCCTATTACTATAATTTACTATTATTATCCGTAACAGTCACCATCATTACCTATCACTATTCATAACCATCACTATTTAATCTGATGCCGTCCCATGACCCATTGATATACTTCAATTTCCATTGACTTATGTTGTCAGTCATATCTCTATTATCTCATATCTGACGAGACAACTATACATTGACTTTTAATTCTTATACTTTCTTGTTTTCTAATAAATGAAGGTGGGAAAAGAGCAAGCCACAGAAATAACTGACTACTATCAGCGCGAGGTTCATGTCTCTGTCGAGGAGGCTTCCTTCTTCAGGACAGGTCGGTGAGAGAAAATTGATGGAACTGCGTTTGGCCTGTTCTTTTTTTCGAGTTCGTGTAATATTGGCGGCTCAAACTGGTCTTCAGTGAAATGTAGCTAGAACATAGAGCGACGAGATAATTACTCAGGCTAGGTGAAAAAAAAACATCTTCTTGCATACAATTGAAATGAGTAATATGTTACAGTGTTAACAATTGTTGCTCGCAAAATGTTCCCCTATTTTTACATAATAACTATAATCATTATTGATTGTTTAAGTTTCGTAAATACAGAAAATTGATGCAATGATTCCGGCTGATTTGACATCGATGGGATAACTTTTCTCGCAATAAATGAATACGCGGAATCGCGCTTTTTGAGCTTCAGCTTTCAAAGCGAAGGTAACCTGCCAACGCCTAGTAGTGATGGTCAAAGTGAAGCGTGTGTGATCATATGAACACCTCCTGCACATTGGCCGTATCCCTGATAAAACGAACGCATATTTTTTAACCCACGCGTGCGTCGAAGCAAGACACATTCAAGAATTGAAAAAAAAAAAATGCCGTACGACCTAACTAGTGCAATTACCCGCAATACCTCGGGTTTACTTGCCAAAGAGTTTTTCAGGGCCAGTATTCATTGCTCCCGAGTAACTGACGCACACTACAAGTACAAGCTGGAAAGGCTAGCTCCTCTACAAGCCCGAATTTTGATTTTTAGTGAAGGAAGCCAGGGATCCTAGCATAATCGCGACAAATGCAATCGAGAGACTGTAATTTTCCAGTTATCTCTGACAGCAAAAAGCAGATTATAGCGCCCTGTTTCTGACTGTACAGAAGTCGAAGCGTGTTAAATGATGGAGCCTTGGAGCCTCGCAGAATATTCAGCATGCTGCAGAGGACAACCTTATTTTTATACAATGAACATGCTGCCGCCGCAAAAATATTGAGGAGCAAGCAGGAATAAAAAAACGCAGCGTCAGGTGACGCGTTATTACGGGGAGTGAGAAAGGCACCCGACGTCGCAAACAACTCTGTTCTTTCTAGGAATAAACGTCTTTCGACTAATCTTGTGAATCCATTGACTCGTGCGCAAGCCGTCACGCTTGCCTTGAGATATCATGAATACCGCATAACCATCTTCATTCAGGCCGCTTGCTGCAGTTGTACGCGCAACAGCACGGCATAGAGCTTGCACGCTGCAATAAAAGCACAGCGCGCAATATTCGCTCGCCGAGACTAGGGGAAAAATGGCGCGAAGGAAAAAGAAAACACGAGGAAAACGCCGGACGCGCGTCGGTTTCCAAGGGCAACGGCAGGGAGACCAATCGTCGCTCAGGAAATCGGGCGGAGAGCCGGCCTTCAGCGAAGGGGCGCGCAAGGGGCGAGGAGGAGGCGAGGAGGTAGCGCGGCGGCGGCAAAGTTCTATCGTTGCTTTCAAAGTATCAAGGGGTTTTAAAAGATCGCAGTGAGCGTGGAGAAGACAGCTGGGTGAACCGCTTTCGTCACCGCTAGGGGCTTGCGAAACTCGATGAAGTCGTGAGCTCTGCTGTGTAGGGCCACCCAAGATAGACAGGTCACGGCAGAGAGTTCTGACAAAATGTGATTCACTGGAGAAGGTAATGGCAACCCACTCCAGTATTTCCTGCCAAGAAAACCCTATGGCCAGTCAACAGCCATGAAATTAGGAGACGCCTGCTTCTGGGAAAGAGAGCAATGGTTAGCCTTGACCGCCTAGTAAAGAGCAGAGACATTAGTCTGCCAACCAAGATCCGTATAACCCGTGCTATGGTCTTTCCAGTTGTGATGTCTGGATGCGAGAGTTGGACTGTGAAAAAGGCTGACTGCCGAAGAATTGACGCGTTTGAATTGTGGTGCTGGCGAAGACTCTTAAGAGTTCCTTGGACTGCCAGAAGATCAAATCAGTCGATATTGTCGACCATAAACCCTGACTGCTCATTGGAGGGTCAAATTCTAAAGTTAAAGCTCAGCTACTTTGGTCATCTGATGAGAAGAGAGGAGTCGCTGGAGAAAGATTTGATGTTGGGAAAGGTTGAGGGTCGCCGGAGAAGGGGTAGGCAGCGAACGCGATGGTTAGATGGCATTCTCGAGGCATTGCAGATGAAGCTATGTGATGTTAAGAAGATAGTGAGAGACCGGAAAGCGTGGCGTGACATGGTCCATAGGGTCACGAAGAGTCGGACACGACTGAACGCCTGAACTGAACTGAGTTCAATCGGACTCCGAAGGCGCGTAGCAATAAATTGTGTCGCTTGTCTAAATGTATTAAAACGGTTATGTTCATGAACAAAACAACTAGTTCCCTATAAAATAAGCGGCCGTCATCAGGGAACGGCAATACAAATACAGGCAATGTAAGATATAGATTACCGACGAACTGACAAGCAACGGCAAGATATATTTCCTGAACGTATTGGGTGCTTTATTTCTCGAACACTAGCGGGAGGTTCAATGACGAATGTCTAACGTATTTCTATGATCACGCAAATTTTTAATATTGAATGCAGCGGTTTATGCGGGCTAGACTGAAGTCTTCCATCGACGCTCGCACGTACTGAAAACGCAGTGAATGGTGTTTTAGGCTAGGCTAGCGTACTTTTTGCGCCACATGTAAATAGAGGTATGTAAAGATTGCTTGAAGACAGAAATTATGCCAGCGCTTACTGATGACTTTATTTAAATGTGGGCGAATACATATGAACTGGCAGTCCTACTCAAAACGAAATGAATGAATGGAGCACATAGCAATGATCGAAACCACATAATGGACGACGTGAAAAAAAAATAAAAATCGCGACTTAGTGCAAGAATATGGTACAAACGTATAAAACTGTACAGAACTATATAAGAATATTATGAACTGTACTAGGCCATGAATAAATTAGGCTGCTAAATTTGAAAACACACAAGAGAAAGGCAGAATGATTAAAATCCTCAAACACGATTACTTGCACCTCCTCGATCAGCTTTAGGTGCTTTACCTGCTCTGCTTTAGAGGTCTGCTCTTGGTTTAGCGACTTGGCATAAAAACGCAATCGCATGAGGACGTAGAACTTCACTATACCAAGTGTCATTTCTTTGTCATGAGTAGGGCAACCAAACTTAGAAATCGCTGCGCTTTGCAAAAACAAAGCAAATTCACGCATGTTATTTGCGTTAATCTTTCTTGAACTAAAAAAACAACCGTGAAAGACTCTTCCAGCGTGTGCACGAGCTTTGCAAGCTCCGAGGACGGATAAAGGAGACCTCCGTGGTCGAAGTTTGAGATAAATTGATTTTCTTCTTTTTGTGCCGAGCACGATTTACTTGAAATAAGATAAGCGGAGCAAGTAGTGCATTTTTTTTTTTACTTCTTCATGAACTTTCTAGCGACATATCCTGCAATATAAGCTATGAGGTGGCTAGAACTGTGCCTATGTGACGTATCTGTGGTCATCTGAAGGAAGGGAATTCAAAGTAGCTTCGACGTCCTCGAGCCTTCTCTCGTCAACCAAACGGTCAAGCTCACCAATAGGATTTGAAAGAAGCTGAGTAGGTCTCTCGCTTGTACGGCTAATTCCAAGTAAGGCATTTACAATTTCAGCATTACAATTTCCTGTCTTTGGGGGCTTCGCTAAGTTGTAAAATGCCAGGGCATTAACTGTCACTAAAAATTGAGCCGGCGTGGGATGATCGTTGCAGCCATTAAATTGCCTCACGATGCTGAAGAGGTTTTCTTGTTTGTCTTGGCTTAGTCTCGATGTGATAATGTATGTAAAACCGCATTTTGCAGATAAGTAGTCAACGGGGTCGACTGTGGACTGCAAAGTTACCAGAAGGCCTTCCGCGGTGCTGTTGCTTAGCAAACTATGCTTTGAGTCAACCATGCTTGGAGTGTATTTCGAGAAGGGAAGGGTTCGGACAGGGAAGACAGCAGAAAGAGCGCGCAATGAGCAAGAAGAAAGAACGAAAGGAAGGAAAAGAGCATTCAGTAAAAGAGGGGGGGGAGTCATACGAGACGGACGGAACTGTTACTGTGCTCTCTGCAAACATGTGTTTTCCTGCTTGACCAATCATCGCTCTTCGCCCAACAACGCGCCATAGTACAACAGCCAGAGAAGCAACGCGATGCAACAAAATTCACGCAGGAAACGAGCCGCAGAAGCAGACGCCCCAAGCGTTTCCTCTGCGGCGCGCGCGCTTGTGATGCGCTCCTATAGGGTGCCTCGATGCCCGCGCCTCCGCTCAGGGTGAGGACAGCTGCGTCGTCTGCTACGGCGGCCGCCATTCTCGCGCCCGCGGCATACAGGTTTCGTTCTCGTGGGGGGAGGTCTGCTCGCTTCTGGCTTGCCGCGGGCGCTTAAAGTAAGAAAAATAAGGAATATTCTGGTGCGCTTTTGTTTTACATGAGAATATAATACTTAATTTTGTTGGAGAGCCTGCCTTGTGCTTTTAAAAACAGGACAAGCAGCCAACATCAAGGCGTCGACAGTAACAATGAAAGCGGGTATGCAAGATATGCGCCAAATATGTCAGTGAAGCTCTCCTAGAATCTATCGCTAGAGTTCAAAACCTATCTCTTATGCACTGAACCCTTTGGTGCGTGGAAACAGCAACCCGTCCCAACATAAATTTGCGTCGTCAGGTCGCTTACTCGAGTGAAGCGACCATACTCCTAGAGAAGCAGAAGGAAAAAAAAAATCCTGAAAACGTTTATTTACCAAGGTTTGCGATAGATTCCGATGAAAGGAACCGTTACTAAGCAGAGAATCATGAAATAAAAAGTTTTGAGTCGCTTTTCAGTTAAATCTCGATGACGGTTATGACAAGGCGTATTCTGCATACCACCACGGGCATTGGCAGCCCTGTTGGTGTTATCATTCCTGCGCATGTTTAATGTCGAGAACAAAACGCTTGAAAAATGCCACAATCCACTGCGTGGAGGAGGGGGGGGGGGGGGTTGAACATTTATTTTAGATCACATCTCCCTCAATTGAAAGCATTTAATTCTGTTCACTTGTTTTGTAGTTAATTTCAAACTACTAAGTTTATTAGAACTGCTGGAACACATCGGGTGATTTCTGCCCAAGCTTCTTTGGCGTTCTTTATTAAATTTGTAGCTATGAATGTCCCAGTACAGGTGACTGCAATGGATGGGTAAGAAAACTGAGCAGACGCGGTCAATGACACAGCGTCTTGGTTTCGCACGTTCTGAAAAAAAAAAACGATTATCAGCAACGGTAATAAAATATAAGCACTCGCCTGTTCGTCTTGGTATACCTGGATGAAAACAAAAACTGTTACCCAAGCAAACATGAAATCGTTTATTCAGTGGTTATGAAAACACACAATAAAGTTACCAATATTTCTGCTTATGGGAACGCGACCATTATTGCACTTTTTCAAAGTAGACATCTATGTTAAATAGATGACTGTAATTGACGAAACAGTTGTGATTGCATATATACATAGATGCAGAATTCAGGTTTCGAAGCAAAACTTTCGCGGAACTTCATATTCCGGCTTGGTTACGCAAGGCTGACTCCAGCACAAGTTTTGCTTCCGTGGCCACTAGAATGAGGGCTCGGAATTTGGCGAAGATGAATTCGGAGCCTCACTCTGGCATACGCAGCAGTCAACATTTTTCTTATTCGCTCTTTGTGAGCCATGCAAGTCTTCACAAGGGGCTTGTCTATCTGTTCAAGATATGCGATCAAAGAACGAAGTGGCGACTTCATGGTGAAAAATGTGCCGGTACACCATGAATTGACGGCGGTAAAATGCTCTTCATAGTTTTTCAATGTTTTCATTACATCCCTGCTAGGATATACGAGGTTTTGTCCATCCCTGACGTACTCCTTGAGTGCAGTGAGGGAAGCATACTCATCGTCAGGGTTGCCAAGGAGAGCAGCCTTGCACTGCGCACAAGTTATGCATTTTAGAATTCCTTTCAAAATAAAACCGCCAAGGTAAAACAAGATACGGCACTCGGTTGACGTGAGCTCTTCAATGAACAGGATTTCCGAATCATTGATTTCATCGATTTCGTTTTCTGTACCTTCCTTCTTGGCGTGTGCAAGCAGATCGACAAGGTATTCCCGGTCGTCAAGCTCGTAACTTGTCGACCTAGGAGTGTGAAGAAAGTGGCTGACGCTGATGAGTCGAAGTGCGCACTTCAAGTCGTACGCAGTGGGCACTGGCTTCATGAGCCGCACCACAGAAAAAAGGTTTTCTAGGCAGTCTTGCAACAGCCTGCTCGTGAGAAGGAATTCATACCCTTCACTGCCAAGAAGCACATCTTGAAGGCGAAGGACAGCCGTTGTTGCAATTAGGACCCCTGCTTGCGATGGCTTCCACTGAGATCCAGTGCCCATTTTGAGTTCTCTGATCGTGTCTATTGCCATACGCAGTGTGTCTAAGGCGGCATGATATTTAGTCATGTTTCTGCGGCTTAGCGCCATGGTGGGATGACGCGCTGACATAAGGGCGTACCACCTAGAAACGAGGTCCATAAACCACGCTGTTGTTTCGGCCTCTGGCTCAATCACTCCTTTTATTAGGAACCGAATAGCTGGCGGGGCTTCGCGGAAGAGCTGGACAGCGACTCCAACTTTCATCTTGGTGAAGTGTCCACCACTAATGTGGTTTTCTGATAAATTTGGTGCTACCTTAAGTTCATTGGCAGCATCATAATCCAAGACGGCCTGTACATGCTCTAGTTTCACCTTCGAGGAAGGCAATCCGTTCTCGCTTACTGTATCATCACTCAGTGTGAAAACTTTAGAGCTTAGAAGCTGTCCTTTCAGGTTCTTAAGGACATGTGCTGGGTCAGAGATGAAAAAAGTTCCTTCCCATCTAGGGTTGGGTGGGGTATTGAGCACGAAGTTGTTGAATGGCGGTGACTCGAAAAGCCAAATTCTCTCCACATAGCGCGGTTTGCTGCACCCATGTCACAGGTGACTACCCGTACTCTTAGAGAAATCTGGCTGCATATCTGAACTATTTCCAGGACATATGTCTTGAGTACAGAGCCGTCCACGTGCCTACCAGTAAATTCATAGGCTATCACTTGCTTCCATCTTTGGTTTACCCCACCTAGCATAAAGACCAAAGCATGGTTGGCTGCCTCTTCAGGCTTCGAGGGCAAGGTCGTTCCTCCCAAAAGCACGTCTTCTCCACGGTCGAGTTCAAATCCGGGTGCTATCTCCATTTCATCTAGAAAGAGAACGCAGTCTTTTTCCACATCCTCCATTCCCTCTGCTTTGGACCTCATTACGTCGATCACTTCATGCAGGATACCTGGCAGAAACTTCAGGATCTCAATTCTTCTTGCTAACGTTCTGCTTGATGGGAGAGGGTAGCCAATCTTTCTGAGCGTTTCATACTCAGTGGTTCCACACGCAAATTTAATTTTTAGGCCTTGCTTTACTGTTTGCGCTGACCATGAATTGCCACGATTGTTGTTCCGAGAAAGGGCACGAATTTGGTCTTCATTTAAAAACTTCGTATTTCGTGAGAAATTAGCTGCCTCTTTCTGCAGCTTACGATTCTGCTTCTGTAGTTTTTTTACAGTGTTCTTAGATTCTCTGTGGTGTTGTTTCAGCTTATTATTGGCTGCTGTGAGATCTGCTATCTTCTTCCAAAGCTCTGCTGCCCCAGAATCAAAGGGTTGGGTCGCACGAGCCACTGCAGTTTCTTGAGGCCGTACATCCGTGGTGGTCGAAGTAAATTGCTCACTAGCATTGCTTTTTTCTGTAGCCACCAATGTCCCATTTATCACTCCGTCTGACGATGAATCTGCTGGAGGATCTTCTTGCGTATTTAAAGGAAGGACGTTTGTCACTTCTAGCGAAGAACCTTGTGCGGCAGCGTCATCACTAAATAATGCAGGCATGTGCACACTTCGGTCCCTCGGTGGTCTTCGCTCTTTAGGAAGTTCTGGAAGCATATAAATAAGGAAAAATAGCACATTACATATTTAAAATAGTGGTCCTTTTGCAAAACTCCGAAGTAAGCTTTTCTGCATTGCAAAGGACTCTTCACCATGGCGGCCCATCCTAAACGTCAGGTGCAGCTGTTTTTCACCCTCCTTCAAAAAAAGGAGTGGCTAGGCAAAACTGGTTCTAATCCCTTTATCCCGACAGCGTATCGTGTGAAGGAAAGGAACGCCGCATTGTTCAGACTATATATGTTTGCAGCATTCTACATTTTTCTGACTCCAAAGCTGGTTTGGCGGCCAAGGTGAAGGAATTTTGCTGTGCCAAGAAGCTGACCTCCAAAGTTTTGAAAAGGGTCCATAGAAGACGCGGCAGAAAATTTAACACGTATGCAAATCAACCACTTCATCACGTAAAATTTTCAAATGTAGACGACGAGGCGATAAGCAACATGGTAGCAAACACCAAGGTTAGGAGGTATCTGACCTTTGAATGGGAACACCGTTGGGACAGCATTGGGCTTGAGTTTTTTCCAACCGTCCGCGCGGTTTTGTTCGAAGCTCTTGTCTTCGAAATGAGCCTGCAGATGAATGTGTTATTGGAATTAGCCCCACATTGCCTGCTCGAGAATGAAAACAACAGCACGCAAGACAACAGCGTAGTCCAAATATATCAGTCGAATCAATCGAATGAGCTCCTTAATCTGCACATAACAACATATACTGTTTATCTCATTCACTGAATTAGTGCGGTGTCGTTGGGCGAAGCATAGGGCTAACAGGCAGCGCAAGCTACCCAACGCAGCATACGTGTCAAAAACTCAAAAAATCGTAAGTAAATGAATTCATGTTGGCTCCTAGACGACCCAGATGCAGAGTAATTGCCACAGCTTATGTGCCCTCGCTTGTGGTCGTGCTCTGTGCCTTGATTCGTGCCGGCCGCGGTTCTCTGACAAGCGCCTCGTAAAGGCAATTATTTTTTAATGAACAGAAGCGGCGAAAGCACGTTTGGTACGCATTCACGAGCTTAAACATTGTGTCATGCAATTTCGGATGCAAACAGGCAAGCAGCAGACAATGACCGGTTCGGCGCGGAAGCGTGCCTTTTTATTTACGCCGAGCAAGACGAATAGTGCGAAAATGACATCTGACCAATACAAATCTTGCACTACACTTAGCTGGCTAAACGCAAAAGCGGTAAATCGCAACAAAAACAGCACTGAACCAACATGCGGCACTTACACTACAGACACATGAGGAGCTCGTCGGTTGCCACTTGTCACGCTTGATCCGGACCAGCCACAGAAGCCTTCTTTTCGGGTCTCTGGGAAAATGAAACATCCTCCAACCATTTCTCGCATGGTTGGAGCATTGAGGAACACAACATCCAGGCATTGCACGGCGATGAAAGCCGCGCGAACGCAGGCACTTAGCAGTGACGCCCGCACGACAGCAGAGCGGCGAGGTCGGCGCGGGCAACACAATGGCGGAGGGAGCGCGCGAAAACAGTTTGAGGCGGCGTCGAGTGGTTCAAAGGGTGACCTCACCCTAAGCGGGGGCGCGCGCATCGAGGCACCCTAGCTCCTACGGCTGACAGCGCCATCTACGCTTTTCATCGCTCCGGCGACCACGTCGCTCCCATTGCCGCGCGCCGAAGACGGCACACTTCCCCAATTCTAGAGCACTATACTCGGGCTGTCGAGGCGAAGCAGCCACGTGAGCACAAGCGCGAGGCGCACGTGAACCAGTTCTGCTAGGAGCATCGGGCCACCTTCGGGCATCCAACGATCAAGCCTGAAAAACGTTGCATGCTCAGCGGAAGGCTTTTCCCCACGGCACTGGCCTGTTTGTGGCCATTGGATGTATCCAGTCTGAAAAACCCTGCATGCTCAGCTGAAGGCTTTTCCCCACGGCACTGGCTTGTTTGTGGATGTATCCAGCGGGCCTCATCGGCGATCTAAGCGCTCACCACCATGACGTGTCATGGCGTCGACAGACTACGGCACATCATCCAGCTTCCGACCACAGGTCCAGGGCCGTCCGTCACCACGCACGCCCGCCGTCTAAGCAAGGAGTCGGGCCTGATATGTCGGGCCTCGCTTACGCCAGGACAACGAAGCGACACCGTATCGTGGTCATCCCGGAGACCTCTCAGTTCCCGAGCAACAACCGAAGCTCCCCGTGCGCCACGTCACCTGAAAAAAATTACAAGCGAGGGCAGTGTCCTCATCAAGCGGCCCACCCAGGGAAGTACAGCCGCATCGTGTAACGACGAATGCATAGCCATATCCCCGACATGTGCCACGATAGACGGGAGAGGAAGCAGCAGCTTATTGTGGGAATTGCGCAACTTGACGCCGTACTATGGCTGCTGCACCTGTGCAAGTGCTTGCTGCTGGTATGGCGAGCATTACTGCGTGTTCGTGCATAGCACGATGCAGGTGCCCGCCTCGAAGAGCGAAGAGGCCACAGACTCCGGAAGTGAAATGGAACCCCGGGGGGTCCTGGCGGTGCAGCGCCGCTTCCGCAGCTGCCCGGAGGCCTTCACCGTCAGCCATCTGCAGAGGTTTATCCACCTGAAATGCAGCCTGGAGGCCCGGTACCAGGTTGACATACTGTATATGGATGACATACTTTACCAGGACTACTCCTTGATGGACATTGCCTAAATCTTTTCGCTCGTATAATTAAAGTAGTGTAATTGTGCTTCTCTTCTATTTCTTTCGATTGGTGTCTGAACACATTACTTCACCTAAAGTCGGACATATCTTTGTCTGAAAGCAACGGTCTGCTTACTACTGTGTATACGTGGAATCTTACCTGCACTCACCTATGGGGCTGAAACGTGGAGTTTAACGAGAGTTCTACTTATGCTGAGGACAACTCAGAGGGCTATGGAACGAAAAATGGTCGGTGTAACGTTAAGAGCTGGGAAGCGTGCAGAGTGGATCAAAGATATAACTAGAGTTAATGGCATTGTAGCGAAAATCAGGAAGAAATGGGCATGGGCAAGACGTGTAGTGCGAAGAGTAATGGTCACTTATGGTAACAAATTGGATTCCAAGGGAAGCGTAGCAGGGTGCGACAGGAAGTTAGGTGAGTGGATGACACAGGACCGGGTTGGAGTAATATCGGAGGTTTGCATATTGCCATTCCCCAAAAACTGCAGCTGCGGAAGTTGCGGGCAACTAACAAATAGAACACAACAAAAAGGAAGTCAATAAAGCTATATGTTTTGATGAGTATACAATGCAGTGCATAAATTAAAATGCATACGCGATAAAATAGTTAGCTGGATTTAAGTTGGATTTAAGTCCTCTGATCATTCCAGTTGCGTCCGTCGCACTCAGGAGTCTAATATAGGAAGTGAATTGGACACGGAGATTGCCCTGCAAGCTTTTTTACAATATGTCTGTCTCGCTCAGTAGGCCTTTCGGCAGGTGCTTTCTGCTCTTTAAAAAGAATTTCTCTTTCTGACTTTATGCACCAGGTTGACGCCAACGGGGCGTTATACGTTATATGTTGAGACTTTTGGCTGGATGGCGAATCATGGAGGCTTATCATTGCATATGCTTCAAATAATCAGAAACAGAGAGCAGCCTTTTCAGTGATATTGCACATCTCCTAGAATGCGATCGGTGTTTGGTATTAATGGGCGACTTCAACTGCATATATGCGACCCACATGACAGTGCTGGGCCATCAAAATAAGAGCCCTGGTATTTTATCATGTATCACTAAAAATGCATTTTAATTGATACTGGACTGTCATCCACATTCACATATATTAGAGGAGCTTCATATTCACGTTTTGATCATATTTACGTCTCCGCAGAACTTCTAAAACGGCACATTTTATGCAATGTCAGGCAGATTTCTTTCTCTGACCATTGCATGGACACGTGCGGATTGGGGAAAGTCCCTGTTCAAAGTTTCTGCCACAGTGGGCCCTATGATAATGCTTCGCCGTTAAACGAGAAAGACTTTGCACAGCGCCTGAGGACAGCTTTGGATTCTTGTTTCGTCTTGAGTCTGTCATCATCTGCAGCTTGGGAGTTGTTTAAGCAACAAGTTCGGAACATAGCTATAGAGGTTGGTTCAGTCAGGTCTTACTTCAAAAACGGTGAAGCGAAACAGCTGCTGCAGAGCCTTTGTAATTTGCATGAGCTTGAATGTGAGGCTCCTGGCTTATACACAAAGAAAATTGCTATTTAAAATGCCACTTTCAAACGTTCGATGCAGAGCGCTTTCGGGCGGCCCATGTGCGGTCCTGTAGCAATCGTGCTTTGCAGTCTGAGGAGCCAACTAGACAGGCATTGCTTGATGAGCGTCGCCATTGGCTGTCAAACATGTCTCTGAATTCTATTGTAGTGGTGCCTTGCTCACTAATCTGGTGCAATAGTAACCGAGTTTGAAAATAACTACTTGTCTTTTTTCTGCCACTACATCTAATGGTGATGACGTTCGTGGGGGGCACCTTGTTTCTATGATTAAGTCACTTTCTGAGGGTGAATATAAGGTGATAAGTGCTCCATTAACCTTAACTGAAGTGGAAGACGCAATTGACCGTTTGCCGTTTTCTAAAACTCTGGGTCCGGATGGTCTATGAGGTGAATTTTACAAGACATTCAATTCTACTCTCTTCCGTGTCCTAATCCAAATTTTTTAGACTAGTTTTGATCTGGGGTTTCTGCCAGTCTTTTACCAAAAGTCATATTGTGTTAATATGAAAATCTCTTGATAAAAAAAAACTCCGATTTGTGGATGGCTACAGGCTTATTATGGTTTCAAATGTGTTATAAGATTTTTGCTAAAATTTTCTCAAATCTGCTACAGATTGTAATGTCTACTTTGATTGGACCTCATCAAACATGTGGCTTGAGAGGCCGGTCAATACAGTCTAATCGACATGTGGCGCGTACTGTTTTGCAATATTGCAGTGACGCTTACGAGCAGTTGGCACTGCTGCAAATTGATGTGGCAAAGGCGTTTGATCGTGTCTCATTCATTCCTTTTTTCTGTCTTAAATCGTGCCAATCTTGGTTCAATTGTTTCTACTTGGATACACCTTTGTTACAAAGAATGTTGCGCATGATTGATTGTAAATGGATGTCTATCATGACCTGTGCCCATCGAGTCCTCAGTTAAAAAAGGAGGCCCGCTGTCCCTGCTCTTGTTTGCTCTATACATGGAGCCGCTTTGCATAAGTGTCATAAACAGCAGAGCAGTTAGTGGTTTTCGTATTATGGGTCACGAACTGAAGGTTTTAGCTTATCCAGATGACCTCGATTTTTCTGTGCTGACAAGCCAAGCATTGATGAGGTTATTCGTTTAACCGAGAACTTCAGTTTGGTGTCAGGTGCTCGAATCAACCAATCTAATGTTGAATTTGAATGGCAGGTTATAAGCACTTGGTCAGATCACAAATGCAGAGTGAATCACTCCGGCTAAGATCCCTTCTTTCACATTTGCCATTGGAATGTGTTCGCTCCCGCGTGTGAAGGCTAATTAATTTTTGCCATGTACTTCGTTACATAGCTGCCATCAAATGGGGTCCAACTGAGCGCTCCTTAATACGGCTTTACGAGACTGTTTGTTGGCTACATCCGGTACAGTCTTCCAATACTCTCTAGTATGAGCATTTCATGCTTGCGGACTTTAGAGAGCGTGCAATCGCAGGCACTGAAAATATGCCTTGGACTGCCTAGATGCACCTCTAACAAAGGCACAATTGAAGAGGCACATGCTCACCCAATATCCATATACTTGTCACACGAACCACTTCGTGTATATTTACGAGCACTTACAAGACACAGTTTTCACCCACTCAGCAAGATTCTGGATGAGAGTCCGGACTGCAGTTTTACAAGTGCACTCCGCTGCCATCAGTCGCAAGTACCGACAAGATATGCCCTCCCATATCGTCCCGCCCAACCACCATGGACGATGAATAAACCTTTGGTGCACCTTCGTGTTCCCGGAATACTTAAGAAATCAGTGGTGCCAATTAGTGGACTCAAACAACTTACTCTGGCGCGCATCTGGTCAGAATATCCTAATTATATTCACGTATACGCCGTTGGATCTGTGTCAGCACAGGCATCCACTGCAGCTGTGGTCATACCAACTCAGAAAACGACTCTGCATTTCCTTTTGGGACATACCTCTACATCAACCGCTGCTGAACTTGTAGCCATTCGGGAATCTATTTGCTACATATGTGGGGAACCACCTCAAAAATGGTGTATATTCACGGACTCAAAGACTGCATTACAAATTTTGGAAAACTTCTTACGCCACACTACCTATCAGTCCCTGGCACTAAACATTATGGAGCTTCTCACATCTGCCCAGCTGCAAGGCCACAGGATATTGTTTCAATGGATCCCTGCCCACTGCGGGCTCAATGGGAATGAACAGGCCGATGTTAGCGAAAAGCGCACTCATCAATGGCCTCGAAACAGCTGTGCCTTTTTCAAGAGCGAACACGACGTGCCATGTTACGAGTTGTATGAAGAATGCTACAGCAGCTTACTGGGCCCAGCCAGACGCCCGACACATTCGTCTAAGAAGGCTCGATCAAACATTAAAATTATATGTTCCGCGTGATATTCCGCGTCATCAGGCATGCTTACTACATAGACTTCGTTTAAACGTGGCTTTCACGCACAAGTACTTACATTTAATTGGACAGATAGACTCGTCGGAATGTTCAACTTGTGGCATCCCAGAGACTGTGGACCATATATTATTGGTGTGCCCAGCATATGCGTGCGAATAAAGTGCGCTAGCCGCTTCCTTGAAGCGTTTAGACAAGAGGCCTCTGTCGGAGGAACTGCTGCTGGGCGCTTGGCAGGACAAGGGGAAGGGTGTCCAGGCAGTGCGTGCTCTTTGCAGTTTTTTTGTCCGCCAGCGGACTTGATTCGCACTTGTAAAACAAGCTACTGTGTCTGTATATGTATTTCATATGCCTTCTCCCACATCGTCACCCATCATGACCTTCTTTCTTCTCTCCTCCCCTTCCCCAGTGCAGAGTAGCAGGCCAGATTTGAATTATTCCGGCCAACCTCTCTGCCTTTTCCTTTCAATAAATCCATCTATCTATCCCGCGGGACATGCACGTCGGTGGACATAAGCCAATCCGCGCGCACACTGGTTCTCGTGGCTATGGTAGTCGTGGCTCCGCTCTCTGCAATGCTCTGACTGTCAGTGTTGCCAGACTAAACAGCACCTGTTGCCAGACCAGGCTCAGTACAGTTCGCTGCTAATCAATGTAACCAGACAACGTCTCTTTCTTTCTCCTCTCAATTTTTTCATCTCTATCGCCCGCGGACATGCGCGTTGCTCGGAGCGGCGTCGCCTCTTTCTCCCTCTCTTACTTTTTGCATCCGTCCTTAATTCCCGCTCGCGATGTGCTCTTGCCAGCGGAGATGCACGCTTCTTGGAGCGACGGTAGCAAGGGGTGTATGTCGCCAGCGTACGCACGTGGAGTGTTCAAATGATCTAGCAGTGAGCGCTCGCGTGTTTTGTTCCAGCGCATCTTACCGCAAATACATGAGTGATATTCTGACCTGACATTTCCTTGCTCATTTATGTTGAATGCAGTGCTAGTGCGCTCTACCACGCCGTTTGCGTGATTAAAAATTGCGATAGCGCGCTTGTTTCGAGCCGGGGTGGCCTTCTGTTCCCAGGCTAAAAGCTGGAGCTATTTCGACTGCCAAACAAACGTGTTCTTTCGTCTTCCCAGCGTCTTCCACCTCTAAAAAAGCGAAACGAACAGCGCTGTGTAGTGTGTATTAATCCCCGAAGCACGTGGGTACGCCTGCCGAAATATGAAGCCAACAGCGACATTGGCGGCCCACTACAGCAAACACAAGTGTGCAGAATTACGACCGCGCACTTTTTCTGCTCACCTTATGTCGAATGTAGTGCTTGCTCGCTCGACCATATGCAGCTTTCGTGAAAAAAAAAAAGAAGAAGAAGAGATTGCGACAGTGACAGCGCACTTGTTTCAGAAGCTTCACCGCACGGTCGTAACTGATTATTCTTTGCATTGCAGTGAAGCATCCACATTATGTGACGGGGCCATTTGCGAAGAGGCACCACTGCTACTGCTGCGTACTGCAAAAAGTGCCGTGCACTGATGATTGTGTTAAACATAGGTAGTAATCAGTGTAGTTTTTATATGCATTGATGTGACATTGTACCCATGTGTAAAAATAAAATGTAAAGCAAAATGTCTGCAAATGTTTTATCCCAGTGAAATCGGAACCAAAACTAAATGCACTTGGGGGGGGGGGGGGGGGGGGTTCATTTCTTCAACGCCGTTGTTAAAGTGCTGGGCCCCGTCACTTTAGTCATCGAGCCTCGGCTTACCCTTTGCGCAGCGCTCGTCATGAAGTGTGCTGTGTTCAGCGTTCGTAAGCAACTCTAGTAGGGCGTTCGCTCGTGTAGCGCTGTCGAAATGCGATATTCCACGTAAAGGGCCATTTCGAGTCTTGCTAACTTATCAAACTTAGTGTGTGTGCTTGTGTATGCTGCGCTCATTCTGAAGGATGGGTGCTCTAGTTTGAAGGGATCGGAAGGAGGAGAGTTCTATTCAATGCGACTACAAGTTGGATCTGCCAAATTATGCAGCACTACTTTTGCTGAACTTGTATAAAGGCAAACAGCTGTCTGCATGACTACGCAGTTGTCTTTAGAGGTAAGCAATGCTTACAATCTGAATTTGAAGTTCGACGACATATTGTATCGTAATGCGCGCTAGTTTCCGTATTCCTGTGTGTGTTTTTGTGTTCGTGTCCGCCCGTGCTAGCTTAAATTTATAGTTGGTGGTCAATATAACAGCAGTGTTTTGTGACACAGGTACTCAGATCACTTTAAAAGCATGCACGTTTTTGGCTGTGTCTTTTGACTGCTGGATCAATCCAACCTAGGATTGCGATCCTGTTGGTATTACAAAAGTTAATTTCTCTGCGTCTGGATTTACGTTTCTCATCGCATGAATTTTTTTTTTTTTTTTTTTTTGTGCTCATCTTGTGTCTGGTTGCCTAGACTGTAGGCTCTTACATTTTGATTGCACCGGATTTGTTATTGGTTTTGTGCTCACTATGGTTTTGGACAGGCATTGACAGGTTTTTCTCAGCACGATGATCGTGCTGCCCAGACAAAGACAAGTCTCCTTGTCGAAATGTTGGCTTGGCTTGCAAACTCAGGCTTCCCTACAACATTTGCTCAGTGCTCTTTCATGCCTTAGACATCTTCTTTCTTTTGTTGTACCTTTGTTTTTATGGGTCACATAAAACGTTGAGTTACCTTTCTTTCTTTTTAAATCATTGCTTGAAACAGATTAATACAGTGCAGTATAGTGATAGGGGCAAGGAAGACTGATGCAAACACAGGAACAACGCAGTTTATAGACTTGAACCGGCTTATAGAGCCTCCAGTTCCAAGACAGTACAAAGAAAAGAAACAGCAAAACACATCATGCAACTGTTACTTTGTTGCTCCAGTCCTTCCCTCTAATGTTTAACATGCTCATGGGCATATAATAACAACCCTTTTCCGCTCAAGTGCATGGGCGGCATGGTAGCATACTTAAAAAATTTTGAAATGGCCTCAGCTTCTGCCATCAGTCTTGTGTTTGTGTCACAGCATTTGTGCAGAATAGCTGCTCTTTTAAAGGCAGGTTTGCATTTCTTACACTTGCTGCAGTGTTTGCTTACCTTACCCGACGTTCGATCTGTGTCTGAGTTTTCTTGAGTGACATATATCCTGCTCTCCGAGACCTCATTTCTCAAAGGTGGAGTTCAGGTATGTCGAAAGCAACTCCAAAAAACTTGATCTCCATCTTTGTTCATACAGTGTGAAGGTCATATTCTCTCTCAACGAAGTGGAATTTGTATTGGTAAATGCTTTGCGCCTGTCTTGAGTGATATATATGTCTCTCCAAGACTGCAAGTTTCAGGATCAGTGCACCAAGCGTGATGTAAGCCATGGTCTTTATGTTTAAGGATGCTGTCCTTGCAGTTCTGAATGATGTCAGTGGGGTGCTTTTAGACATAAGTGTCCCAAGTTGTAACCATGTTCACTGTCTGCCTTCAAATGTAAAGGTAACCATTCAGTGCCCAGCTGATGACCACATTAGGTGTCTGGATTTGTGCTTGCATTTTGGCCCCAAGCATGTATGCTGAGCCTGGGAGCTAAGGGGCAACAAGCCAGTTCTTGTGCATGCCTCGACACATTCGAAACTGGTAAAGAGACCTATAGTAAGTTGTTTCATGAGCGCTCTTGAAAACTCATGTGCACGCCAGCAGGAAGATGCATTTCAGAGCCAACTGCGCCGTTTTAAAGAAGCCAGGTGTTCAGCGAATCTTCTTTTCACTGCTGTAGCAGAGAGCTTTCTGCTATCAGGAAGCGACTTAAAGCAAACAACAGTTAAAGGAAGGTGTCTGTGATACTGTGTTTACAGACTGGGCAAAACGAGAGAAAGAAGATGGCTACACAGTATAAAAAAGCACTGAATAGGGGTTGAGGAGAAGCCTCAGTTTGCAAGCCGAGCCAATGTTTTGACAAGTGGACCTGTCTTTGTCTGGGTGCAGATGAAGACAAGTCTTCTTTTCGAAATGTTGACTCGGCTTGCGAACTGAAGCTCCCCGTCAAACCTTGTTCAGTGCTTTCATATTGTGTCTACATACTGTATCACACAACCTAAAAAAGATTGTAAAGAAAGCATGAACTGATGTTGTCTTCTTCGTGCCAAAGAAATGGAACCAGTGGTGCAAAAAAAGGTAATTCTGAGAGCATTGTAGAACCCGTCTGTGTGGCCAAACATTGCCCGTGTCAGCTAAACTGCAGAAAAAAAAAAAAAACAAGTATTTCACTTTCTTGTTAAGTGGAAATATGTATATCAGCCAGAGGGGCGTCTGAACAAAATTTTGCAGGAGGCTAGAAGGATCTGAAAGAGATCAACTTGGGTGAGCTCAGCCAAATTTGCAGAGTCTCTAAGAACTGCACACCTGCCCTTGGAAGAACAGCTGTTCTGTACAAAGACTATGACACCCCCACATGAGTAACAGCAAAAGCTCAGGCTTTTTCAAATTTCTTTGATAAGTGTGTCAGCACACCATCAGTGCACCTGACAAGAAGAGTTGTTTTGAGCACCCCCAAACATTTGAACCGAACAACTGCCCCACCCAGTGTAGGTGTGTAGGATGCATTTGAATTGGTTTTGCACCCCCCGCCCCCCAAAGAAAAAAATTCCTGCTGACGCTCATGTTATACCTCTGTCACAAGAGCAATCTCAATCTCCATTGAGTGAATGGCGATTGACATTTTCGGTGGTCATCGAGATGCACCACTGCCACAATGCGAATTTCAATGGTCATTGAGTAGTGAGCATGTGACCCGACAGATCAAGCCGTGGGTAACAACATCTAGTAAAAATATGAACTGAAATAGTATTAAACAAGGTGTATATCACACTAGTGCTCTTTTTGAATGAAAGTTCGTTCAGAGAAGGCTATTCAAATACCTCACAGCACGGCATAACCCACAGGCATTGCAGGCGAGCAACGCCGGAACGACGACGAATGATTTGCATTTGCCGCATCCATTTTGTGCCAGGATTCTGACACAGCTCCGTGGTTGATTTCGCTGCGTTCGTAGTTTCTATCGTTAAAAGCACATATGGGGCTCTTCTTTGTCTTATCTGTCGGAAAGCGTGGTAAAAGGCGAACATGAGCAAAACGCTGCAGCATGCTGCACTGCCATTTAAAAAAAATCGTCAGTTTGTTTACATCTGAACACCGCACATTATCTAGAGCGATCATTTTGACTCCCGAAAAACTAGTTAATGAACTGTTTAATCTATACTCCGTTTCATACATCAGGCGCAACGCAGCGAAAGCTACACAAGTAGTCCGCAAGAAAAGAGAAAGAAGCGTATCACTACGTGCTCGTTTCATGGCCGAGTGGTTTCTGCGGAAACGGGCTCTGTTCCGAGCATACACGTTTGCAATAACCTGCTTCACGTGCCTGGACATCTTCACAGTGTGGATCTTATAGAAAAAATCTGCTCAGATATCGCTGCGTTGCACTGCTTGAAGGTATGTGAAGGGCATCGTTGGCAGGGTTGCGAGGCAGCGAAAACGAGACACGAACGACAACGCGAGGCACCGAAAACATGACACGAACGAAAATGACAAACAAAACATACAAACTCACCGAATCCGATTTTTTCTCCTTAAAAAAAGGTGATTTTTGTGGAGTTGATGGCAAATACAAGATTTATTAAGCTTGCAGACAAAGCAACTGTTGCAAATTTGCAAGGTCGCAGCAGAGCACCAGAGTAAGATGACCAGCGTGGCAGGCTTCTCATTCTGAACAGCCCGTGCCAAGCTTGCGCTCCGAGCACGCGCTGTACATCTTTATTTTCCTCTAACACGGCTGGTAACGGTGATCTCAGCGCCTCCGCTTTATTCGCCGCGAGATCGACCTAGAGGTGGTGCCATCGTTACTCCGGTAGTGTGGATTGGCAGCCGGCGGCGCTCGCAGAAACGCACACTGCGTAGGTCTGCTTCCAAGTTTACGGCGGGTTTGTTGGCGATGAAAACATGTCTTGTGCAGTATTTCTGCAATATTGCCGAAAGAAATCCAAGGATTTCGCCAATGCAGCAGAAGAAGAGCGGATTTTAGGAAAACAAAGCACGCAACCACCAGTCTTCTAGATTTACTTTGCACGTTTCTTGCGTTGTAGCGCGCTCACGCGCCTAATGCTTGGGCCTGCCTAATGACAGCTTTTTCTTATCGACTTTTAAACAGTTTGCGCGTGTCTCATGCGAGTGAGACCGGCGAATTTAGTGTCAAGCCCACGCAGATACAAGGTTCGTGCTCTGACCTGCAGTAATTTAGATTTGAATCGAGAAAGCCTGGTCCATTATATCGTACTTCACTCGAGGATTAAGCAGGTTAAATGTAGCATTGGCAGCGCTTTGCATGGTGAGTTGCTTTAGACTGAGTGCACATCAACTCTGGCCCAGACAACCGCGTACAAGTATTCCCCAAAAATGAGATCACGCCGACACTATACAGGAAACCTCGCTGCACTGGAAAGCTGATTGTTCACGTGTACAGCGCTGAGTGGGTTGAATTTGCCTAGATGCTTTTTGCGGCCTCTGTCATAGAATGTGATAGTGTATTAATTCATGCGCCACTAACTGTAAATGATTTCCTGAAACCGAGGAAAGTATAAGGGATTTTTGATGTGTGTGATGTTATATAACGGTAAATTAGTAGTGTAATTATTTTGTTTTGCAATGCGAATAAATTTCACCATGTGAGAGAATTTTTACACACTTGACAGAATTTACAATAATCAGCGATTAATTTTCAGTAACGTTAAAGTGCAAGCTACGAATTACTCGCTGCGAAGACATTGTTATAAACTGCGCATGGGCACTGTCATGTTCTGGGAAGCAATTTTACAGGCTGAAAATTTCTCTATCACTAATTATTTAACGGACTAAATCTTATGCGAAGTAAAATATTAGGGTTGCTTCCAAAACAGATGCCGGATATAAAACTATTCCGAAAAAAATGGAGGCCATCTTATCATGCGTCTGTAAAAATGTATTTATCCCCGAACTAAACTCTGATATTTAAGCCCGCATGAAGCTGTTTTACTCCCCTTGTCAGAAATGACGAGTTTTGTCGGAAGACAGCACTTGGACGAAAAGGGATTATAATGATTATATTAGGCTACCAGTAAAGTACATTGATCTAGGTGTATTATGTAATATTTAGGGTAACAATTAGGTGCAGGGAATATGTTTACGAAACATTCGAGCATTTCTCTAAAGCAAAATGTGCTCACTAAAACGTTTACGGATGCACTGAAGCTTTAAAAAAAAAAAAAAAAAAGCATATTGGCCCGGGTTTAACGCATGAAAGCGGCATCGGCTATGACGGATGATTGCAGAGGCTGGTTTTGGTGTCGTTTTTTTTTTTTTTTTTTTTTTCATTATTAACACCACATTTACCACGTGAGATTGTTTATTGTGCAGTCAAATCCAACAGCAGGGGAACGCCTTTCGAAACGGTTGTGATTGAATCCCCCGTTCTCGAAATCAGCATTCGAGCACCCTTACCATTGAGACACTGCGACAGAGGTTTAAAAGCAAAAAAAATAAAGAGTACTCACACAACTCTATCGTGCATACAGACGGCATAGTAGGCATAGAGTGGTCTGTTCAAACTGCATTCTGCTATATAAAGCAGTCTGCGGTGGCATATGTTTTAGTAGCTGCGGTATTCCAAACAGAAACGGGAATATGCGATTTCTGATCGTTTGCATTAACTTTTATTGACGGAAACGACCTTTTTTGCTTTGACACGGCGGTAACGACAGTACCACTTCGTTTGAGACATTGCATTTCAAAGGATCTCATGCGCCAAAGACCGCGATGGATGATGTCCTTATCCAAGCATGACATGTTCGATACGGACAAGTATATATTTTTTTAATGAAGTGTGGGGTTATAGACTTCATATTTATTTTGCAAGAGGCATATAGGTAAGCAAAAGCTCACAGGAACTGCGAAACAAACAAAAACACTACTGTGCACTTCGCATGCGCGCGCGTAAATCACTGCGGGCTGGCACGCGACGCGAAAACTCATCCACACTGAGTAGGTTTCACCGCTGAGCCGCAAGGTGGCGACTCTGCTCGATCTTGAGGCCAATAGCATCGGCGGGCGCTATAGGACCCCCCCGCCTAGACGGAATGGCGAAATGTATGCGCCGACGAGGCACAGATGGGGGTGGAACGGCGGCCAGCAGGTCTGCAGATAAGCCGGAAACATCTGAGGAGAGCTCCTGGGGAGGTGTCCCGAGGTACGCGGGTTTGAGGCGATCTAGAGAGATGACCTCTTCATGACCATCCAGCAGGATTGTCGCCGACTTTGTCGTCCTGTTGAGGACGCGGTACAGGCCGTCGTATGAAGGGGTAAGAGGCGCCTTTACAGCGTCTCGTCTGAGAAACACATGCGTCGAGGAAGCAAGGTCTGGGTGCATGAAGACGATGGGCAGATGAGCGAGGCGGCACTGGGCGCGGATGCTGAAGACAGTCTTGTAGGCGATGAAGGTATTGTAGGGGCTGTGACGAGGGAGCCGAAGATACGAACAAGTCTCCGGGAAGCCGCAGGGATGTACCGAAGACGAGTTCAGCCGCCGAATAGCCAAAGTCACGACGCAGGACGGCACGTAGGCCTAGGAGCACCATAGGGGGGTGGTCGACCCAGTGCTCGCGATCTAGGCGCGCAGTGAGGGCAGCCTTGAGCTGGCGATGGAGCCGCACGACCATGCCGTTGGCACAGGGAAGGTATGATGTGGTGCGGCAGTGTTTAGTGCCGAGTAGCCGTGTGAGCGAAGTGAAGAGGGCACATTCGAATTGGCGGCTGCGATCCGTGGTAACAATGCCGGGGCAGCTGAAGCGGGAAACCCACGCTGAAACGAAAGCTCTGGCAACTGTTTGCGCAGTAATGTCCGGAATTGGAACGGCTTCGGGCCAACGGGTGAAGCGGTCAACCATCGTCAGAATATACTTGTAGCCCTTCTAGGGTGGAAGCGGTCCAACCAGGTCAGGATGAATATGGTCAAAGCGCGATCCAGGCGGCGGGAAAGACTGAGGGGGAGTCTTGGTATGGCGTGTAACTTTGGCGGACTGGCAAGGAAGGCACGAGCGGGCCCACTGGCAAACGTCGGTGTTAATGTTCGGCCAGACGTACCGCTGGGTAACGAGGCGCTGCGGGGCTCGAATGCTAGGATGGCAGATGTCGTGGAGGGAATGGAAAATGGCACGACGAAAGGCCTCCGGGATGAACGGTCACAGTAGGGCCGATGATATGTCGCATTAGAGCGATCCGGGTACAAACAGATGAGGCACGAGCTGCAGACCTCCTCGGGGGTGGACACGAAGGGCTTGCAGCTCAGGGTTTTCAAGCTGCGCCCGGGCCAGAGATTGCCAGTTCACAGCAGGGGAAGACACGCCGATGGTGGTAATGCGTGAAAGTGCGTCAGCTACCTCATTGTCGGTGCCTTTGATATGTCGAATATTGGTTGTGAACTCCGATATGTAGGCCAGCTGACGAAGTTCACGGGCGACATACTTCGAAGAGTTCGTGCGGAACACATACACCAGAGGCTTATGGTTCGTGAGAACGTAAAATGGCTGGCCCTCCAAGAAGTGGAGATAGTGCTGGATGGTGGAGTAGATGGCAAGCAGCTCACGGCCAAATACGCTGTAGTGAGTCTCGGCAGGCTGGAACTTCCGAGAGAAGAAACCCAATGGGTGCCACTTGTAGTCGATCTGCTGCTGGAGGACCGCACCAATGGCCACGCTAGAAGCATCCGCCATGATGCGAGTGGGCGCGGAAGTCCTAGGGTGGATGAGGACGACTGAATCGGCGAGGGCTTGTTTTGCAGCCGTGAAAGCGGCCTGAGCTTCGGGAGACCAGGAAATCGTGGAGGATGAGGACTTGGTGGTGCGAAGAAGGTCAGTCAGGGGGTGAAGAAGCTCGGCGCAGTGCAGAATAACACGGCGTGAAAAATTCACTCGGCCCAGGAACTCACGGAGCTTGCGTAGGGTAGTGGGTGCTGGAAAGTCCTTAACAGCCTGGACGTGAGAAGGCAATGGACGAATTCCCAGCACCGAGATGTGGTGGCCCAAGAATTCAAGCTCAGAAGAGCCAAAAACATATTTCTGGGCATTGACGACCAAACCAAACTCTTGGAAGGGTTGAAAGAGTTCCCGGAGGTGACGCTCATGATCCTGTGGAGAACAACTCGCGACGAGGATGTCGTCGATGTAGGCAAATACCGCCAGGAGTCCACGCGTCACTTCAGCAATGAACCTTTGGAAAGTTTAAGCTGCGTTGCGTAGCCCAAATGGCATGCGCACATACTCAAACAGTCCGAAGGGTGTAGTGATGGCCGTCTTCGGAATATCGGCCGGCTCAACAAGGATTTGGGGGTACGCCTTGACAAGGTCCACTTTACTAAAGATCTTGCAGCTTTCCAGATGTCCAGTGAAGTCTTGGATGTGTTGAAGGGGATAGCTGTCGTGGACTGTGTGAGCGTTGAGAGCCCGGTAGTCGCCCCACGGACGCCAGTCACCCGGTTCTTTCTTGGGCACCAGATGGAGTGGTGAGGCCCAAGCGCAGGAGGAAGGCCAATAATACCCAGCTGGAGCATGTGGTCGAATTCCCGTTTTGCAATAGCCAGATGCTATAGGGAACCTGCGCTGCCCAGGGGGCACGCTTAAAATCTGACACCCAGCGCCGCCTGGTTTCAAAATGAGCAAGCGTATAGTAGGACGGAGTACGCCGCTCGTCGTACCGTGGCTACGCCCATCGGCGGATCTGGAACTTTCTATTTCGTGCATAATGCTTTTATCGCAAGTTTATTGTTGTGAAGAACTTGGAGTTTTCTTTTTAATTGCTTGAAGGCGCCACCGGACCTCCTCAGTTGTATGCCAGCTTGGCGACGAGTCGAGGCGCTGCTGGAATATAGAAGCTAGAGAGTCACTGCGCGTAGGTTTGAAACGGTTGTGAGTTCAGTCTTTTTTTTTTTTTCTTGCTATTGGGCACTTGCAAAGTACAGCGTCTCTGCACTGTGAATTACGGGCACACTTTCTGGCAAATAATATTGTCCTGCTATGAAGCATCGCTAGTGGAGGGCAAATATATCACAGCAAAATGAAACGACCTCCCTGCTATATTAACATTCAGTACGATTTGGCAATACTGCGTGCGTTAAGAGCATTGAACACATGCAATAATTACCTACTGCCAATTTAAGGAGTAGTAATGATTCAACTAGCTTCGTGATGAGACAATTTATCAATTAAATTGGTGTCTCATGTGTCACGAAATATAATGCACTGTTATTAGGGTGATGCCGTTGAACACTTCTGTAGGAAAACAAAGGCCTGCAGTCGAATTTCGGCACTTGCCTATTTACGTCAACAAACGACATGCAACTGATGGGTTTATTTGTCTTTTGTTTATTCTTCGAAGCGAATAACACAGAGATCAGCTGGGAAGCATGCATCTAAAAGGCTCACGCTGCTAGCACTGTAAAACGTTAAGTGGCCGCAATTGTCCTGTTCATAAATGTTGGCCGGAAATTATCGGTGCCCTACAATATGAGAGCGTTGGGGAGAGTTGTCATACTTTAAATCTCCTTAGTCTAAACCCGTGCTCTCTATCTTAATAGCCAAGAATGAACTACATCGTAGGATGGGATTAGTATTGGGGATGGTTAATGCAGAAAAAAAAAAAAAAACAGTACGAACTTTAAACAACAAAGTTGCTATGCTTTGTTCCTTGCACAGGATGAAAACTGTAGCAGGCACCATTTAACGGTGGGATGTGTGCGGATACACTGACGTATCCTCCATCCCACTTTCTCGTTCCACCCGCCTCGTGCGCCGACTGCGACTGGAGATTGGCGTATCTATACTATTTCATGCCCAAATAAACGACTCGAGCACTCATGGTCAATTATCAGCATGTCATTCATGGTGAAGCAGCTAGATCGTGCAGCGCGATAGGCAAGTTCTGGATTGAATATGAAGAATATCTACATGTTAATTTGTAGGTGTGCTAAAACAAATATTGCATGAATGTTTTCAGCTGTACTTCAGCCAGCAGACTAAATCATCCAACTTAAAAACAAAAAAGTACTTTCTTTGACGCAATACGCCTTTTATTCGAAGCAAACAACGAACGAATTAATTCTCTAATTGTAGAGCTTTTTTAAATCAAAGCTCATTTACTGACGCATTGAAAAATTGTTGAACGGTCACTAGGTGAGTTGCGATAGTTTAATGCAGAAAGAAGTCTGAAGGCATGCCGGTGAAAGCATTACGCGACTCTGCAATTCCAACGAAATATTATGTATTCGGATAGGTTGCTAACTCTCTCGGTTTGTCATCTAGATGTTCGCATAATGCATATCAGGATGCCACTTACATTCGCCCTTTGTTGACTTTAAGTTGTCGTCCATCTTGCAAAGGCCCCACTCACGCCCAGTTCTAAAAGGCGCCCTTCACAAAATGTTCTCATCTGGTTGCGAAACTGATAAACGCAAATAAACAGAACTTTATATCTACAGGTGCAGACAGAAGTAAACGGAGCACGCTTTTAAGTTCAAATTAAAATCACGCTTTCTACACTGGTGATGAAAAAATATTTGTCCTAGTGAAAAGGCACTGACGTCTAGTACCGGATCGCACATACCACGACTGCCAATTTCAATTATGCAATGCATGAAAAATAATAGAAGAAAGAACAAAGCGTGCTCCGCTTACTTTTGTCTGCAGGGGTACGGTACGGCAGAAGCCACGTTACGAAGTGCAATGAGCAGCGCTCAAACGAGAAGCTCAACAATCCCCCGTACTTATCCAGTCTGCTGAATCGAGCTGAGTTCTACCACGGCTGTGTTTTGTACAGCTGCGGTGGAATAGAGTACAGAACAATCTTTTTATCATAACCGAGCGCTTCTAAACGCAGAATCATGCCTTTGGTTTCGCGATAAATTAGACGCTCTTCAGTGCCTCCAGCCGCGGCAGCTTCAGCCGTCCTAGCAAGGCAGTGGCACGACGGCCACCAGGCGGCGCTGGTGGTACGCGGAAAACTAAGCAGGGAACTCCTAAGCAGGAAACTCCTGTGGAACATATTAAAAGAAGAAAGTATCGGTTATGAGATAATAGAGTTCCTACAGGAAATATACCGGGATAAAGTAGAAATTACGTGGGAAAGGATAAGAAGTACGGAGGATGTCAAAGTATGCAAAGGATTAAGACAAGGCTGTCCTCTATCACCGGTGCTGTTCATGCTTTATATGATAAACCTGGAACGGAGGACACAAGACAGTAACCTAGGTTTTAACCTGTCATATAGATTAGGTGGAAAGGCGGTAGAGCAGCGCCTCCCTGGTTTGATCTATGCAGACGATATTGTGCTGCTAGCTGAGAGTCTGGAAGAATTGCAAACTCTAGTTAAGTATTGCGGAGACGAAGGGGGCGCTCTAGGCTTCAGTTTCAGCGCAATTAAGTCGGGTCTGATGATTTTCAACGGCTCAACTGATCAGGGTCTTAAAATACAAGGCCATGAAATACCCAGAGTAGAAGAATATAAATATCTGGGGGTATGGGTAAACAAAGGATTGGCATACATTGGAAAGCATGAGCAATCACTTAAGGCCAAAGGGCGAAGGAATGCTGGGATAATGAAGCATAGGGCAATGTGGGGAAACAACAGGTATGAGGTTTTGAGGGGTATTTGGAAAGGTATTATGGTGCCCGGACTTACTTTCGGAAATGCGGTTTTATGCCTAAAATCAGAGGTACAGTCGACATTAGAAACAAATCAGAGATCCGTTGGACGATTAGCACTAGGTGCCCACGGCAAAACTACAAATGAGGCGGTACAGGGAGATATAGGCTGGGCATCTTTCGAAATATGGGAAGCTCAGAGTAAAATATTATATGAGGAACGCCTGAGGAAATTGGACAGTAACAGATGGGCAGCTAAGGTATTTAAATACCTGTACCTAAAAAGCGTTGACTCACAATGGAGGAAAAAAACTAGGAAACTAACTAGTAAATATGCTAGTAACAAGGACGGAGAAATAAAGAGCATTAAGCAACAGGTGAAAAACACAGAAGGTAAAAATTGGATAAATTCGATGAAAAAAAAAAAAACAGAGTGTGGAATTATACCGAAAGTGGAAAATGCAGATCAGGAAGGAAGATTTCTTTGATAACTCAAGAGGCAGTGCCCTACTTTTTGAAGCTAGATCAGGGTGCCTTAGAACACGCAGCTACAAAAAGAAGTTTAACAATGGAGATGACGCATGTACTGTATGTGGAAACTCCAGTGAAACAATTGACCATATTATACTCTAATGCAATGGTATCCATCCGGAGGTTGATGCAGGCGCAATCACTGTTCCTGAAGCTCTGGGGTTTAGAGATAACAGTGGCCGGGTGAATAAACCGGCGGTGGAAACTAGCAAAAAACGGCTGGAAGATTGGTGGCTTAAAAGCAGAGAAGTGACATAATGTTAGTAATGTAGGAGCAAAATTTAATAAATAGAATGATGGTTTAGTTAACCATTCTAAATCAATAATTAAGATATATGGAGAAAAATGAGCATGGTAGCTACTGCTACCACCCCGTTTCAAAGGGGACGCTCCTATATTCCACCCATTCCACCACCATCCAAACTCCAGCGCAGGTTCCCTATACAACCATTATTTCCCCTCGTCAAGAGCAGGCACTATTTTTCATCACGGGTGCTGGGAGTGAAAACAAGGGCTTTAGCTTTTGCAGTGTTGCACTTGATGTATGAAACAGAGTATAGTGTCAATAATTTAATCCAGAACATTTTTGCTTTTTCTTTTTTATTTATTTTTTCTTTTTTTTTTTGGTTTTTCACCTTAGGGTGAATGTAGCGCTGCTCTCAGTGTTCCTTGGAATTCCAGTGGTTATTCTTGAACCTCTTCTGATTGTGTTCAAGTGTCATTGAAAACCGCTGTGTAAAAGTGGCCGATCCCCATCAAGTTCAATCTCCCATCGACTCAATGGGCATTGAAACTCTGCCCGTGTGACAGCAGTATTAGTGAGCGCCTTTTTTTGCATCTGTCTACTGCTATGCTGTATTCTGCTGTATCATGAACCAACATGCTAGGTAGTACATACTATTGATTGGAGCTGTTCAAATAGCTTCACCCCCATATATTTACCTTTATCTGCAGGCCAAATAGTGGTCAGAATTTCCTCATGTGGTGATTAGAACAGTATGTCCACTTTTCCTGACCATATAGACGTTACGTTTTACGAATGAAGTGTCCAATATGTGCATGGGTGAGGTTGCATTGTGGGTGGTGTTTCAACAAAACACATTGAATCAGTTGTACATGCGTGTCACTTTGTGCCCTTAAACAGTTCAAAGCTGTGAAATGGGGCCTGTGATTCAGCTCACAGGTAGATGGATGAAAGAGTGGACAAGTGAGATAACTTTTATGTATTGTTTCCTTTTTCAATTATTAAGCAAATACTGTTTTTCTTCTCTATGCCATTGTAATACCATATCAAACTTGCCATGATTACAACAAAACACAGTGGTTGCTTTTATTTTCAAATTTCAGTTTGAAGTGAAAAGGCTTGCGGCATTCACAATCATTTGAAGCTATTGTAAAGAGGAAGATGTACATTTGAAGATGAAGAAGGAGCGAGCTTCTGTGCACTGTCGCCAGTGACATCGCTATCGGTTTGTACTCTGGATCTGCTCGTACATGGACTGTTCCTGGCGTGCTTATAGATCGTGTCCCAGTACCTTTATTAAACCCCCATCCTACATTTGGTGAAGTCTTGGGTTAGAAACGTCGGTCCTGGAGCTCCATAGCCGCTCTATTCCTGCACTTGCCATTCCAGACGACGTTCAGCACCGAGGCATGCAGGTGGGTCCAAGTGTCATCTGTGCTGGCTCCCTTCGCCAGCGGGATCCGGCTATCTTCAGCGGGACTGATGAGCACGATGTCGAAGACTGGCTCACTTCTTACGAACGGGTGAGCCTCTACAATAAATGGGGCGACGAAACTAAATTGAACAACGTCATATTTTATCTCATAGGCATGGCAAACTTTTGATACCGTAACCATGAAAACGACATCCGTACATGGGCTTCATTTAAAACAACGCTCGTCAAAGTTTTTGTTCTTCCAGCTGTCAGGAAATTGCGCGCCGAGCAGTGCTTGCGTGAGCGGAAGCAGCAAGTCGGCGAAAGCTTTACAAGCTATATCGAAGATATCATCGACCTGAGCAAGTGTGTGGACGCGAATATGTCAGAGGCTGCAAAAATCAAACACGTCTTGATAGGTAGTGGCGATGACGCCTTTCAGATGTTTTCAGGACGCAACTTGCGTAATGTCAATGACGTCTTCACGCTCTGCCAGAGCTTCAAGGAGCTGTGCAAGCAGAGGGTGTTGACGCGTCAGCCCCAAGATCAGGTGAATCGCTTGCCGGACTGACACCTGAAGCCGACTACCCATTGTTGCTGCAGCAAATAAAGCATTTATTCGTGAAGAGGTGGCGCGTCAACTTTCCCTGCTTCCTAGCCCTCAAGAGCAGTCACACCATTTGGCCCTGGCATTGCGGCAGGCTATCGAAGAGCAGGTTGCTGAGGCGCTTTCACGTGTACATCCGCCATCAGTTGTCGCTGCAGCTCCTCTGACTTGCGCTGACGCTACTCCAAGACCTGTTGGCGCTCCTATGACCTACGACGATGTCACCCCAAGGCCTGTCGCCGGTCCTTTAACTTGTGCCGAAATGGTTGCAAGACCTCGGCCGCCAACTTACACTCTACCGTCAGTGCTTGTGCAAGCGCCAGCACCCTATTCTCGACCGGGTCCAAGACCACGCAATCCCTGGCGCACGACAGACAATCGGCCAATTTGCTACATTTGCGGGCTGGCTGGGCATATTTCTCTTTATTTCCGAAACCGTCTCCCGGTATCACCACCACCTACCCAAGGTTCCGAGTACTTGTCTTCGACGCCACACTATTCCGCGCCTACTGAGCCTCCTCCAGTAAGCCATCGTTTCTCACCAGACCGCTCAGCCAACTCCGACCGTCATTCACCGTCGCCGCGCCACCGCTCTATCTCTGATGTGACGTCGACCGAATGCTTCACATGAGGAAAACTAGAGGCCGCAGTTCCTGAGGCGAGAACTGCGACCCCGTCGAACTTTCCAAGTCCTCATCTATCGCCAGCCAATCTCATTGAAGTTTTCATCGAAGGTGTTTCTGTCATGGCCTTAATTGACACTGGTGCTGCGGTTTCGGTAATGGATACAAAACTTTGTAGCTCTTTAAAAAATGTGAAGACCCCAATTCCAGGACTTTCGTTGCGAACGGCCAGCGCTCAGCAAATCAAGCCTTTAGCAGCGTGCACCGCTCGAGTAGTGATCGAGAATAGCGTATATATAATGAAGTTCGTCGTGTTGCCAAGTTGCTCACAAGCTGTAATTTTAGGCTGGGATTTCCTGTCGCATCATGCTGCTATAATCGATTGTGCTCGCGCTGAAGTCTGATTTTCTACGCTGCCCAAGCCCGTGTCAGACAATGCTCCTTCTAGTCTATTTAAAGCCCTCGTCACCGAAGACATTGACATTCCTCCTCCTTCGTCCCTGCTTCTAAATATCACCTGTGTCTCTGTGTGCGATAAAACCGTCCTCTTCACGGCAGCACATGCATCTGGATCTGCTTGTACGTGGACTGTTCCTGTCGTGCTCATAGATCGCGTCCCAGTACCTTTAATAAACCCCCACCCTACACTATTTTTGACAGCATTTCATGAGGCTCAGTGTTGCTTTCTTTTTGAGAAAAGCATTCTTTGTTACCCATTTTGTAGCAGCTGTGGGTGCCAACATATAGCCTGTGATCAATAGTATACTAGACAAGTTGGCTTTCAATTATGCAGAGCAAACTAATCGCAGATAAAGAGAACTTTTCATTTCATTATTTTCTGTTCTCTAACTTTTGTGTCAGAAAAGAACTAAGAATTTAGAAGGTTCCACTGCGGTTTTCTGTAAGCAGGTCAATAAGAGGAAGCCGCTGATCAGCAATTATGAATCAGTTTGCAAACACACAAGATGCGTCTGAACTTTCTTGCTTTGGAAACTTCATGTGTGGTTGACCCCACATGGTGCTTTTCGAAGCAGAAATAGCTAGCTGGCTTTATTTTTGGAAAAATTGATACATAGTACATGTTTTTCTGCAAAAACTTGTTGTTCCTCTTGTTGAAGTAACCTCCATTGATAATATTAGCTGTAAGCATGCTATTTACGGACTTCAGATGCATGGCAGTAAGGCCCAGTACGTTTGCAATTTGACCTCCTTGATGATGTTTAACCCCTTAACCATTTCGGATGAGCTGCGCTCGTCCTTGCCAAGCCGTCCCCAAACCGTTTCGGACGACTATAGCTCGTCCTCGCTGAATAGGTTCTTCTCTTCAGCGTTTCGGACGAGCAGCGCTCGTTTGTGGCTTAGATGACATTTTGCTCGACAGATGGCAGCACTGACCTGATAATTTGATTTTTTTCTACCACATAAACGTCTTTTTCGTATGACAACATGGGTTTTAAAAGTGGCATCCGGTGGAGGCGACGCGTGCATTGCTGGCCCGTCTTCTCGGAAACGACGCTTTTCTTCGTCGTCATCTTCTTCGAACGATGGTGATTCAGACACTGAAGTGTACATTGTTTCAGGGAGCGAGGACGACAGTGATGACTTTGTGCTGAGCAGTTCTTTCGTATTGTGAGAAATAATAAAGTTCAATATGCTAATTTGACTTCATGTTTGCTTGAAAAATTTTTTAAAGATCGAATGCATGCTTTTTATTGCAATAATAACCGAAATCAGGAATAAAAAAAATAAGCAGTTTTGTTAAAAAATTCGTTGATATAACAAAACGGTGAAGGGGTTGAGTCTTATAAAAAGCAAAACAAGGTCGCGCAAAGCCAGAAAACAAAGAGCACAGAGTTTAAACTGAGGTTTATCAGTTTATGCATGGATAGTATGCGAAGGAGAATTGTTTTTGATGCATGAAAAACATCGCAAAAGAATATTCATTTACTGCCACATGCAGAGATATAAGGGTGAATAAATTAATGTTCATTATCATTCATACCAGAAGCAGGCTTGATTACAGCTCCAGTGTCAGATTTTTGAGATTGTAGACATATTTCTGGGACTTCAAATGACATACAGGCAGGAGACCAGGCAGTAGGTGACTATGGCATTGGCTCGAAGAATAGCAGGGGGGAGTTACTAGTTGAGTTTGCTGAGCGCAATAACTTAAGAATCATGAATACCTTCTATTCAGTTGGCATTTTCTTGCTACCCTTTTTATTTTCTGTGTCAGTAGATTCATAACCGCACACCATGCATCCTTCTTTGATTTATAACATGTGTTTCATGAGACCCACTCTTTTGTGGACAGGAAGTTTCCAACACATATTTAGCAATTATCTCTTCTGCCAATACATGAAGGCCTACCATTTTTGGGAATAATGGAAATGCCTCTTCCTTTATTACTGCTCATGGTGCCTTCAAAGGGTCTGCGGCTAAATGATTAGAGGAAAGAGATTGGGTCAAAGCCATTTTTAGAATTTTTTGCCTTTGAGACAATTTAAGCAAATGTTGGTTCAAGCGACTGTTTAAACAGCTTGTTTGATCGAAAAGCCGTCAGCATGGCAGTAGTGGTCTGTGTAGTATCAGAAATAATCGGGGGGCTGAGTAAAAAAAAACCATATAGTAATTTGTGGTTCTAGTAAATTGATTATATTTGTTTTGTAGTTGATGACAAGTTAATGAAACCATTGCAATTAATTGTTGAAGTGAAAAAATACGGAAAGGGGGTTCAGAGGTGTCAAATTTCCTAGAATGAAAAGCCAATGTTTGATGGTACTAATTAATGAAATTTAGTAATTGACAAATCAAATAATTGAAAAAATGAAAAATGCTTTCAAAGTCGTCAAACTTCTTGGAATGGAAAACAAATGTTTGGTAATGCTAAGTATTTCTGTAGAAAAGTAAAAATTATAAAAGAAAAATTTAGCAAAATAAAAGCAAAAAAGGAAATATTTGTGTGTGAGAGATGCTGTCACATCATACCTTGAATGGCTAATTTCTAGCATGGGCATAACCACCTGCTATCTACTGTTCGTACTGTGCTCTAAGGATGAATGTATAACTAATTCAAAATGTCAGTAAATAGCAGCTCTTTATAAACATATTCTACTTTGAAGCAAGCTATAGGGAACCAAAGCTGGAGTTTGCTCCGCGACGCCAGCGCTCGGTTTCCAGCGGAGCGGAGAGGAACTACAAAACCTACGCGCATCCGCGCCCGCGCTGCGCGTGGCTGTCTGCGGAGTCTGCGCAGCCCGCTCGCTCGGGAGCGCGTGCTACGTTCAGCCGCGCGTGCAAGCGGAGCGGGAGAAGGAGAGTGAGGACGAGGGGGGATGGTCGTGCGTCTGTGCGCACAAAGCCGGCGCTCTTTGCCAGTAAGATTTCTTAATTTTGCTTTTTTCTGTGCCCCGGCTGACATAGAGGCTGGCTGGAGGCATGTTTTTTATCGGTGCTTTTGAAAGCAAGAAATTATGCTTAATTGATCGCCGGACATTGTTTTCAAAGAGCGCTTGTTGGCAGGCTCAGACATACATAAAAAAAAAATGAACGCAAATTCGCTGCTTGAAGGCGGGAGGCAAACGACAGGTATCTTGAAGGACTTGAGGCGGCACCTCTTGATGCCTCTGTCCATGTACACAGAATGAAGGGTCCAGCCTTCGAGTGCTCCTTCCTTTCCCTTTGTGACTGGTCACTTGAAAGGGGCCTATTCAGCTCTTTGGGAACAAACGTTTTAGGCAATGCTGCCGGCGCCGTGGGGCCTGTTTTCGGCGCGTTTAGGATGCGTTCCCTACAAAGGCACAAAGCATGCCGCCTTACCCTTTGGTTCCTGCCGACACCGGCCAGGGGAAGTTCACTGCTGCGGCGCTGCCATCCGAAATCAATGACCTAGCTACCGTTAACGATGAGGGGTTTCTTAACGACCTGGGTCATTCCCCAGAAGCCGGGGCATGCCATTTTTGCGGCAGTTTCCTCTCCACGAGACGAACAGCGAGGAAATGTCTGACGACTTTCCATGCAGACAGGGACATCTCTCCACGGAAATCTTTGTCTTCTTAATTCCACTGTTACGCTGCGCAATTCCTAGTTCAGTTATCTCCTATAGCGAACGCGCAGTTTTGAGCTCCCGAAGCAGGATCGCGTATGAGGATAGGATGATTGACGTAAAGTGATCGCATTAATGACGAATATCTGTTTCTTGAGGCCGACCCGGTTCCACGATGGCTGCTTCAGCACCGCCAGTTAGAGAAGTACGACACACGAACAGTACGAGATATCCCCCCCCCCCCCCCAAAAAAAAAAAAGGAAAAAAAGAAAGGCCCACAACCATCCCGTTACCGTTTCCACACAAGCTTCGCGAAAAAAGTGCGCCGTCATTATTTTCCTTCTAGTTCTTTTCTTTCTTTCTTCTTCCCCCCTCATTGTTAGAGCGCGATGGTGGCCACAATGCGGCCGGAGGAGGAGAGAAACAACCGAGCGCGCGCGCGCGCGTAAACACTTGCTAGAAAGCAGCGCGGAGCAGACGACAACATGCTTTTCTATGCGGCGGCTAGCAGACGACGCGGCCAGGCTGCGCGCATAGAGTTTCTTACTCTTACCTAGAGGGAAAGCTGTGCTGCCGTCTATGGGCGTTTACATGGAGTTTCCAGACGGCCAGTTCAGCCACCATGGGCGCTCAAAGCATCATGGGCCGGAGAGCTACCGAGTGCAGAACTACAACTTTTGGCCAAAACTAATGAAAAGATAAACGTTGTTCTACCGTAAATAATGTCCTAAGATTGAATATTGTGACTAAAAATTGTAAAGAGAGAGAGAAACAGCATGTCAGTGTGATATTTATCCAATATAAGCGATGGCTCTTTCTCCTATTGGCTTAGTTTTGAGCAGCACAAATACCAATATTTCGCACTTAATAGGCAAACTTTGAAATAAAAAAACGTTATGAAAATATTTATGGTTGTGCCATCCCTTAAGGAAGTTTTTAGTGGCATTTCGGGAAACAGAAACCATTTATTGGCGACGTCTGCTTTTGCGCCTTCGCTACTATGGCTTTCGCGGTCTATGTACGCACCTTCAGATGATGATGATGACGAAAAAGAAACATCGCAGTAACGCCACTCCACGTACCCGAGAAAAACCGACTGTCCCGCAACAAGTAGCACACCGGCCCATGATTCTTAGCGCGCCCATGGTGGCTGAAGTGCAGCGCCCTCAGCTTTCCCTCTAGTTAGTGTAAGGAACTCTATGGCTGCGCGTAGATTTTGACGGGGTCTCCATGGAGGGCACTGACGCACAGAGCGGCGCAGCGCCCCCTGGCCCAGGTTTTCTTTCCTATCGAAGTCATCCTTTTTAATGCAGGTTCTGCTTTGAAGCCTTGCCTAGCTGCGACTGCTTCACACCCTCAATCCCACCGCCACTTATCTGGGTATGGCTGCTTTGGTGCTCCCAGTGACCATCTAAAAAGCATCTGAAGGTGGAGTGCATTCTCTGCATCCAGATTCGCCGCTTGGAGCCTGCCCCACCTACACAAGCCAGCGCTCTTCTGGGACTAATGGGGTATGCACCTACAATGAATGTGGCCATGCAATAGACTTCTTTAACATAGGTTTGTTACCTACCCTGCTCCAGTTGGGTCCAGATTAGTCATCCAATTTGTGGTTTTAATTTCTTGTTTCTTTGGCCTTTCTGATTGCTACCAAGAGTTTTATGACTCTCATACCTTTATTGCTTTGGTGCACATGGCGTATGTCTCTTGGTTGACCTGTCATGAGACAACTGACTGAAACCATGAGCGTGAAAGACAGCTCACCTGTATCCCTTAAGTCCATCTAAAGACCTTTATTGCAGCCACGATTCATACGGAATGCCATCCTAGCTTAACTTCTAATATATATAACACAAATTTGAAAATATCGTTGGCTATCAGCCAATCCATTCTTTCTAGAAGGTCGATACTACTGCAAAGAAGACATGACAACCAAACAAACGCATGTGGCACATGCAAAGCACAACTTTCAATATTTTTCTTATAAAGAAGCTACATTACTGCAGCACATATGTCACAAATATGGCAAAAGATGAATGCCTGCTTTATTCAATTGGCAGCCTGTTACTGGGTATAAGAAGACCGGATGCAATGTGTAATGGAGATGAGGTACCCCAAATTAAGCAGCTGCAGCATCATTTAAAAATTCATGAACTACCTAGAAAAAGCAGGTGACAGTAAAGTATGGAATGTCCATCGTAGCAAAATTGTCATAGAATAATTCAAAAGTATCAACAAGAAAATTGGCTTGTCAGCTGGGTAAAAAGTGTCCCAGCAAGGTAGATTGAAAGGTAACTGACACTAAAGCTACTTCAAGCAAAACAAACATTAAAAATGCCAATGCAAAAGCGTATTTATTTAGCTATTTATTTTGCGTGCCCTGTTGTAACGGGGAGCGACATCAATAAGGTCAAATGTGGCTGTCTTGGGTCTGTGCTCAAAAGTAAAGCTGAAACAGTGCTTAATTGCTCATAACATTTAGTTACATGATCTCAATTATTTCTTGCTAAAGCTTTTTTTTTTTTCTTCATGTGCCAGGATTGTTGCCTCTGTATAGAAGGTGCAATCTTTCATTGTTTTTATTCTTTCATGTTCATACAGTCTGCTGTCAAATTCACTTTCTCATTTGTCGAATGTATATGCAACCACAGGTAAGAGCAAGGCTGTACACAACGTTACTGGTGCATTCAATGTACAGTTCCTGATTTTCTTTTCACATATCTCTCACTTCTTGTGTAGGAGGGTACGGATTCTAAACAGTTGATTAGAGGTGGAAAAAAGATACCATCTGGGGCCCATCTTTATGTTGTGGGAAATGTAATAGAGATAAGGAACAAATTTCATGCAGTGTCTTACAGATGCATTGTTTGGACCCTCTGTTGGTTTCTTATACCTTCTACTGTAGACACACTGACATTGCAGAAGATGTGTTTTTTGGAAAGACCAGGATAAACTTCCTTTCAGCAGATAATTATTCTGGTTTTGAAACTGTCATTCATAAACTGTGGAAAGATTTTGGTCAGTATAGTTTTAAGAAAATTAGCAACTGTTCCACATTTTATCAGCTTTTAATGGAAGCTTTCATACAGATCGCTTTTTTGTTCACATTCCTTGAATAACACCTTTGAAGTCTAGCTTGAACTTCTTGAGAAAGTGGGTTACGCTCAGACATCATCTGCAGTGTTGCAGCATATCTTCTCCAAAAGGAAAAAGAAGCCAACCAGGTTTGAGGCTTGCAGTCTGAAGACAGTGCGTGAAATAAATCCTAATCTCCATGAAATTTCCCGCAATATGAAGATGCACAACAAATTTTATGCCAAGGTGCTTTCCTCAACTACTAAACTGCTGGTATTCTGTCCCATTTTGACCAAGATATGAGATATATGTGAAAAGAAAATGGTAGGTTGAAATACACCACTAAGGTTGTGCACAGCATTTTTCTGAGCTGCGGTTGTATACACATTGTACAAAGGGGGAAGTGTATCAACAGCAGGCTGTATGAAATGACTAGGCAACAGAAATATGAGATGGCACATTCCTAAAAAAAATCAAACCTCAATACAAAGCCTACAATTCTCGCTGGTGCCAAAGCTAAACCTTGGCAATAAATGATTGAAGCTTTTGATAGAATTCTGGGGATGTGTTTCCTCAGAACATAAATTAGCTTCCTCCGATGGGCACGTGTGATGGCTGTCATTGCTGTACTATATGCTTTTACAGCGACTTGGGCCTTGCTATGTGTATGGCAGAAAAGGTTGCATGCCAAGTCGGGGCATGAACTCTGTCGACTTTGTTCTTGCCTCACAACCAGACTTAACCCAGAGAAGCTCAGAGGCCACAATGCAATGCTATTCAATCTTTCCACTCCTATGCCAATGTTGTGACCACAAAGTATTTTGGGAGCTGGAAGCACATTAGTATGTGAGAAATAACATTGACTAGCAGATTTTCCAAGTGCAACTTCTGTTGGTCTCGGTTAGCAGCAGTAGTTGGTGTTAATAGACCTTCAGGAATAAAATGCCACTCTTTAGTATATATGTGCCCCTATTATGCATTGTCTGTGATGCAATGAGGCTTTAATTATCTGCCAGAAATTCGTTGCAGAATAAAACAACTTTTGTATGAAGTGAAAAACCATGCTTTTAATGACAAGGTTATCTCATATGCCTAAAAAAAAAATAAACTTTTGACTGTAATGCTCCGAAAGAAAATTTTTTCATCAGCACATGCTAGCCAACATTTGACGTAACTCTCAAAATTCTTGGATCTGCTAATCGCTGTTATGCACTCGTTTTCATTTTTTTTTTCACTAATCATTTTAATTTCTAATTTCTGTCTCACCGGCAAGCTACTTAATGAATACCCAATTTTTATGTGCTCATGGGCTGAACTAGATTTGCGTGATTACTTTTACCTAGGCCTCGTTTTCTCAGATGCTTGAGATTACTACTTTTCATGGTATCTGCGAACTCATGAACTTATTGCGAGCTCATGCATTATGTGCTGTTATTATAAACCTTAGCTGCTTAAAAGGGCTAAAATATGTTGACCAATTTTTAATTTTCAGCCAGCCCTTTATTTTTTTCCCTCAGACTCCTTGAAACTATGCAGAGTGGTGCCTAGAGCTGTTCGGATCCCTCAGTTATATATTTTTTTTAACATTTTGCATGGACAGCTTCAGGATATAATCTATTTACATGACTTTTCCCATCATAATTCTAACATTTCTTTTTTCTGTTAGCAGTTTCCATCCTGCGTGTGCAAAAAAATTCAACTGTGAATTCACAAGTTTTTCACCTGAGTTTTTCATTGTAGACTGATATTCTTTACATTGATTTCAAAACCTGTTAGCCATGTTCTTGATTCACTTTAGCTAAGCTGTGATGCATGTGCTTTGGTCAGGCATTATTATCATGGACTCATTTCTCATTGTCTGCTAATAGTACACTCCTGGTGTAGAGAATGGCATATTCCCTACTACACAGTTATTGGTGCAATATTCATATATGCCTTCAAGCCAAGTAGAGGTTATAAACTAGTGTTACAGATAAGTGTAAGGCTCTTTGATATCTGCCTAGTGAATTATATGTGCTACTTTTTTATTGCACTGGATATCACTACACTGTTTTACAATGCATTTATGAAATTATGAAACTAACAATACCATTTTTTCTGCTCTTTTCTAGCATGGCCATGTGGAAGAGTACAAGACACGACACATATCTTTTGCATTTCGTCTTTAGAAATAAAGACGTTTGTTATTTCACCTTGTTATTGCCCATGTGCATGTACTTGGATATGTCATGTGACACTTATCCTATAAAAATTCATGATTTGCAAATTACTGTTGGAAACAGGACACGCTTATATAATGTGTGCATGTACTCAGCAGCTTTTGTGGGGACAGGTGCTTCTGCTTAGTTACTGGAGGTTACATAATGTGTATGTGTATTGCATCTGTAATGAAGTGATTTGAGCTGGGCCAGAAACAACCTGCATTTTAACATGTGCACTGCATCTTGGGCCATTGGTGGGTCATGTCATTTATTGATACCATGTTGCCACAATACTGGATCATATGATGAAGCTTTTATGTAGATTGTATTGTGAGGTCTTTTTGTGTACCTCTCAATAAAATCTCCTACATCTTAATCATCATGCCCAGTATTTGTGGCTGCACAGCATGAATAAATTAGGTATGTGACTCACTGGTGACCAGCTATGTAGTGAACATGTTAATATTCAAGTCATTTCTCCTTCAGCTCAACTGACTGTTATGGAGGCAATACACATGCGTATAATGTAATCTTCAGTAACAAGAAAACCGAAGCATCTGTCTCCACAAAAACAAATTTTCTCCATTGCATGCTATACGAAGCCCTTCAGTACCAAGCATACAGAAATAGTTATACGAGGTCTACATTTCACATATTTAGTCTGTGAGCACATTGCGTAGCTTTCCAGGAACAATAAAACTGAAGCATCTGTCTTCAGAGAAACAATTTCGTTCTGTGGACACTGTGTGAAACCTCGATTACCAGGCACACAGAAATTGTATGATCTGCACATATGGTCCGTAATTAGCACACAGAAAACTCTTCGGCAACGCATTACCAGCAGGATTTTATGTGAAGCAGAGCTTTTTTTTATAGTGTGACTGCCCCAATACAAGCCTTTTCAGCGTATCCTTGGTTCAATAAAGAAGCAAAAAAATTGTGTTTTCACAATTTTATTGCGAAAGCAATATTACGCCCATCAACGGCCTTTTGCGTCACCATCTACGAGATGGACTACCAGGTCTAGTCGTCGGGCGATCCCGGATCGTGCCACGCCAGCCGACGATTCTCCCGCTAGAAGCGCTGCGCTTCCACTTTGAGTGACGGTATAAAAGAGGCGCGCTGCTCCTCGTTAGACGTTGTGGACAAGGAGAAATAAAGATTGCACCAGGTCACCGCTTTGCTTTCGCAACCTACCAAGCTTAACCAAAGCTAAGATCCAGTTAACTTTTTTTTTTATCATGAGCTTCGTTTATGTTTTATTCACAATGAATTTTACATTGCTCACCTGTTGGTAGAGTTGGTGCCAAAAAAAATTTTAATTTTCTTTAAGACGTATGTTTTGGGAAAATCAGTCTCAAAGTTGGCAAAAAACGATACTTTTATTAAATTGTGAGGTAAACTAAGCATAAAGGCCCTCAAGATATAAATACGTAACATCACTCTTTAAATGCACGAACTTCTCAGCTTATGGGCTGGTTTGGGCTGGTTTGGCCTGAGCGGCAGTGGAGGGAGTGCTGAAGATCTGCTGTGCGTGTGTACTTGGCTCAATCGGCCGTTTTGCACCTAAAATTTACGCCTTAATTATGTGAAACAAGTATATATATATATATATAATACGTAGTGACGCAAAATTGTTTGTCCATAAGATAAGTACCATCTTGTATAATTTCACAGCTTAATTCCAAACATCAACGTTAACATGCAAGATGCTCTCATGCAGTTGAAGTTATTTGCTTTTTACCACTAGAAAGCTGCATGTTTGTGGGCGCACGTGTGTGCAAATAACTCATCCGCAGGTACTCAATGTATTTGCGGCCCCGCATAAGGTCAGTATGTTAGCACGTTTTCATTGTAGTGAGGAAGCAAACAATCCCTGCAGCGCGCTGCGAAAAAGCAGACTCGCGACTCGAAGTTGCTGCTTCTGGTAGCATCACTGGAGACATAATTTCACTGCTGGTAAATATCAATGGGCTCCCCATATCAAAGAGTTCAACAAAACAGTTCTGGCCCATTTTAGCATGAGTTGCAGAGAATGGCAAGCTACAGCCATTTGTTATAGCTTTGTTTGTAGGCAGTGCAAAACCCGACAACGTGCAGGAGTACCTAGACGATTTCATTGTGGAGATGAGTACCCTGCAGACAGAAGGTATAACTGTAGGTGGACAAAAGAGCGCAGTGAAAATGCATGCATTCATTTGTGATGCGCCAGCGAGGGCATTTTTGAAGTGCATCAAGGGCCATGGTGGGTATTACAGTTGTGAGAAATGTACTCAGGAGGGAACCTTTTCTGCAAGCACCAGGAAAGTTATCCTCCCAGAAGTCGGGTGTCCACTAAGAACAAACGAATCATTCCGAAACCAACAGCAAAAAGAACACCATCACCAACAGTTTCCACTACTTGCTTTGCAAATTGGCGTGGTGAGGTATTTCCCACTCGAGTACATGCACCTTGTCTGTTTAGGTGCAATGAGGAGGCTTCTCCACTACTGGGTGCAGGGAGGGCCACACAAGGCATTGCTGCCGGCACGTCTTCAGATGGCCATTTCAGGAATCCTAATGGAGTTTCAAAAGTATGCACCTCAAGAAATGGCGCGCAAGCCCAGAAGCCTTTGTGAATTGGAAATATGGAAAGCCACGGAGTTCAGAAACTTCCTCTTCTACTTTGGTCCTGCAGTACTGAAGAACAACATTGAGAAGAACTACTACAATCACTTCATGCAGCTTAGTGTTGCACTGTCCATCCTGGCATGCCACAGACTTTGTCAATTAAAATTAAATGTAGCTGAGCACCTCCTAAGAGATTTTGTTATGGATGCTGAGAGCCTGTATGGTGAAGGAATTTATGTATATAACATACATTCCCTAGTGCACCTTCCTGCTGATGTGGAGAAATTTGGACATATTGATTCTTTTTCTACATTTCGTTTCGAGAACTTCTTGGGTGAACTGAAGCAAGACCTGAAGTCCGCAAACCGGCCACTCCAACAAATTGTCAAACGATTTTATGAGCGAAATCGGTTCCCCAGAGCATGTCCAGTTAGGCTAGCAAGTTTGCATAAGCCACGCAATTCAGGCACTACACCAACAATGTTCATCATCATCATCAGCCTGACTATACCCACTGCAGGGCGAAGGCCTCTCCCATATTTCTCCAATTAACCCGGTTCTGTGCTAGCTGCATCCACTTGACCCCTGCGAACTTAACCTCATTCGCCCACCTAACTTTCTGCCGTCCCCTGCTACGCTTTCCTTCCCTTGGAACCCAGTTTGTTGCCCTAAGCAACCATCGGTTATCCTCTCTTCGCACTACATGTCCTGCCTATGCCCATTTCTTCTTAATTTTCACTAGAATGTCAGTAACTTGAGTTATTTCTCTGACCCACTCTGCACACTTCCTATCTCAATGTTAATTACCCCTACCATTTTTCGTTCCATAGCCCTCTGAATTGTCCTCAACTTAAAGAACCCTCTTGGTTAGCCTCCACGTTTCAGCCCCATAGGTGAGTACAGGTAAGATGCAACTGTTGTATACGTTCCTCTTGAGCGATACCAGTGCCCTAAGCAACCATCGGTTATCCTCTCTTCGCACTACATGTCCTGCCTATGCCCATTTCTTCTTAATTTCCACTAGAATGTCAGTAACTTGAGTCATTTCTCTGACCCACTCTGCACACTTCCTATCTCTTAATGTTAATTACCCCTACCGTTTTTCGTTCCATAGCCCTCTGAGTTGTCCTCAACTTAAAGAACCCTCTTGGTTAGCCTCCACGTTTCAGCCCCATAGGCGAGTACAGGTAAGATGCAACTGTTGTATACGTTCCTCTTGAGCGATACCAGTAAGCTGCTAGTCATAATCTGCGAGTGCTTGCCAAATGCGCTCCATCCCAATCTTCTTGTTATTTCCTTTTCATGGTCCGGATCTGCGGTTACTACCTGTCCTAAGTAGACATATTCGCCTTCTACTTCCAGTGCTTCGCTACCTAACGTAAATTGCTGTTCCTTCCCGAGGCTGTTGAAGATTACATTAGTCTTCTGCATATTGATTTTTAAGCCTACCTTTCTACTTTTCCTATCTAGGTCATCAATCATTATTTGCAGTTCATCCCCCGAGTTACTTATCAAGGCAATGTCATCAGCAAATTGCAGATTACTGAGGTATTCTCCATCTACCCTTATCCCTTACTGCTCCCATTCCAAGTCTCTGAATACTTCCTCTAAGCAAGCTGTGAATAGTACTGGGGAGATCGTGTCTTCTTGCCTAACACCTTTCTTTATGGGAATTTTGTTACTTTCTTTATGCAGAACTATGATTGCTGTGCAGCCACTTTATCATCCAGCACTTTCACGTACGGCTCGTCTACCCCTTGATTTCGCAATGCCTGTATCACCGCCGAGGTTTCAACTGAGTCGTCAAATGCTTTTTCATAATCAATGAATGCTATGTATAAGGGCTGATTATATTTCGAGCATTTTTCTATCACCTGGTTGATGGTATGGATATGATCGATAGTAGAGTGTTTCCGAAAACCTGCTTGATCCTTTGCTTGATTGCAGTCTAAGGTTGTCCTGATTCTATTAGTTTCAATGTTCACTGGTGAACAATTTCGCAAAATTGTTCTCGCAGATATGGTTGTTGAAATTAATGCTGCTGATTCGTGCCTTCTCATGGAAGATGGCAATGTGGTTGTTGCAACAAATGTTCTGTCCCATGATGGAGACATTGTGATCTGTGGCAGATTTTTTACACAGCTCTCCAACTTCCACCAAGGCATTGCAGACACAACTGAACTCACTACAAGGCTTCTGGCCTCTCGCCCACGAATGCAGTGTGGCCCGTCAAGCAGGTCAGATCAAAGTGTGGCCGTTTTCTTTGTGGACATGGGTTTGTGGTCATGCCACTCCTGCACACGAATTAGTTTGGCCTCCATCTACTGTAAGGTGATTATATGCTCCATCTGAACATTACTGTCAGACACAATCAGAACAGACACAACTATTGTCTCCTTTAATGCTTCTCACATGCTGCATTATAGTTTCTAAATGACCAGCTAGGATAACTGCCACATATTGGAATATACTTCGCATCCTCCTGCCTCTTCTACCATCGACAGGAAGCAGCCTCAAAGGCAATGGTGAGGAGATTTTCCTGTGTGCAATGAAGAAAAATCAAAGCAGGCATTCATGCAAACGAGCTCCATGATGGTTGTCAATAGCAGCACCAGTAGCAGGATTTTGGCTGATGATTTCAATAATACAAAGACAGCTTCCACAAGGGGCCCCATGTGTCTAGCATTCCTTGGACAATATGGCTTCCATTTTCAATCATATCACCGAAAAAATTGTGCACCGGGCCAGGCAAGTTGCTGCAGATACTGGTAGCTCCTTTGCAGCAGCAGCACTGGGATTGGGCCTTGCACCTCTCGCACATATGATGTATATGACATTGTGCCATGATAATTACTCAGAAGATGGCACTCTCTACAACACAGGTAAATAGTATACTACTTTTCTGAAACCATTCCATGAATCACATTGCCAGAACTAAAAATGTTGATCCCGAAAAGCACAAAAAACACTCGGACAACAGCAAAAAGACTGACACAAGAGCACTAAAAACACATTGCAAAACACATTGCCACAACTTCTTGGTGACCTTAGGCTATCCAGGAAAAAGTTGCAGCCCCTTCTGCATGAAACGCTGCATATGTTAATGTGGGGACTGCTTCCCACAAAGAACTGCAGATTGTTTGCTCTCATATTGCAAAATTTGATGCTTATGGCACAGAAGCTCAGAAAATTTGGCATCTAAGCTAAACATCATTTCCTCTCTGTGCAGTTAGCCTCAGGCACATAAAAACCTCGTAAAATGCCACTGATGATACATGAAGAGTAGGGCATTTTTGTAGCTGAAGTACTACACAAGGGGCATAATAACTTGCCATGACCTGCTGAAGTATTCTCGTTAAATGATGCAGTGCGACAACCACTAGAAAACACGTTTTTGCAACTGGACTGCATTTACATGTTCAGGCATTGCTTATGTTAGGTTCCATACTTTCTTTCAATTCAAATAACATGCAGCTTACACAGTCTGTTATTTTCCTGTACTTGTTATCTTTTTCATTTACTTACATAATATTCACGTTCTCACAGTGGACCCATGAGCAAGAGGAGCAATAAATATTGCATCAAAGAAGCATAAAAAATGTAACAGTATACTTGAGAGGATAGCAAACACAACTCTTGGTATGCAAAATAATAATAGTAATAATAAAATTTATTATTTCCTTTTTCCAGTATAAATGCAGGCCTGCCAAAGCCTCCGGAGGCTTGAATGGCAGTGCCCGGCAGTAGCCAGCATATAAGCCATGCACCGAGCAGACATGCAAAAAAAAAAGCAACAAAAATTAAAAACGTTATGATCAAGCTATCAGCAATCCATTACTTCAAAGTAAATGCGGTTTCTTAATCAATTGTGAGGTTCCACTTATCTGTACAGTGGAGGTCACTGACCTAAGTAGGTTAAATCTAATGCTCTGTATAGCCTCACTGATTGAGTATGACACTCCAATCTTTCATTCTACACAGTTTTGGACCAAATTTTACTTTTGAGATGTTCTCAGTCATACACTTCACAGACTAACGACATCGCTACAATACCATCAGCTTGGGTGCATAAAAACAGCCTTGTGGCCACCTTTCAAGAGTTCGGCAGCAGTTTGCTTGCAGAGTCCTGTCAAGCACAGATAAGATATATAGACCGCTAAAAATGTCATTAATCAAAAATTACCTTTCTGCTATTTGAGAAGGTAACACTACACAAAACTTCCCAGCTTTAGCTTCTTATTTCACGAGCAGCCTGGCAGTGACCAGTCAGTGACCTGAGAATGAGAGCAGCCCAGCCCAAGAGTGGCAACACGAAGGTGCACAGATATAATTCCATTTGAGATTAGACACGCAAATGCTATGGTAAAATGAGCACACAGTGCACTAGCACATATGCCAAGGCATTACAGCTTGTACCTGACACCACCAGGCTAGAGTAACAACAGCTGCATAATATTGCTTCTGAGCACTTATTGAAACTACAAAATGTTCTGAATTTGCACAACAGCACTTTGACAAGTTAAGATGAGAAAAAAAGCAAATTTGGGTGCATGATAGCCTCAGGTGCAGCTTGACCTTTGGACTTTGGTGCATGCACCTGTATGTTAAATTTTGTTGTACGCTACTGTGTATTGTGTAGGCAAAGTGCTGCATTGCTGTAACATTTAGTATGGCTAATATTTAACACTTTGTCACTGGAACTATTTACAAGAGCCACTACAATAAACAATTTTAATAAACTGTGCTTTTATGCCTGTATTTTGTTTTCTGCTTTGTTTTTGCATCTTATATGCATATAATGTCAAACATGGCTATATACTGCTACTGGCTTTTTGTTTGCAGTTCAGTTCAGTTCAGTTCAGGCGTTCAGTCGTGTCCGACTCTTCGTGACCCTATGGACCATGTCACGCCACGCTTTCCGGTCTCTCACTATCTTCTTAACATCACATAGCTTCATCTGCAATGCCTCGAGAATGCCATCTAACCATCGCGTTCGCTGCCTACCCCTTCTCCGGCGACCCTCAACCTTTCCCAACATCAAATCTTTCTCCAGCCACTCCTCTCTTCTTGTCAGATGACCAAAGTAGCTGAGCTTTAACTTTAGAATTTGACCCTCCAATGAGCAGTCAGGGTTTATGGTCGACAATATTGACTGATTTGATCTTCTGGCAGTCCAAGGAACTCTTAAGAGTCTTCGCCAGCACCACAATTCAAACGCGTCAATTCTTCGGCGGTCAGCCTTTTTCACAGTCCAACTCTCGCATCCATACATCACAACTGGAAAGACCATAGCACGGGTTACACGGATCTTGGTTGGCAGACTAATGTCTCTGCTCTTTACTAGGCGGTCAAGGCTAACCATTGCTCTCTTTCCCTGAAGCAGGCGTCTCCTAATTTCATGGCTGCAGTCTCCTTCCGAGGTAATCTTGGCGCCCAAGAACAGAAAATCTGTCACAGCTTCCACTTCTTGTCCATTGATGCTCCAGGACTTGATAGGGCAAGACGCCATGATCTTCGTCTTTTTAATGTTCAGTTTAAGCCCAAACTTCTCACTCTCTTCTTGTACGCGCATCAGAAGTCTCTTGAGATCCAATTCACTTTCTGCCATTAAAGTGGTATCATCCGCATATCTAAGGTTGTTGATGCGTTTTCCAGCGATCTTCACTCCAGCTGAAGACTCGTCCAGACCGGCCTTCCTCATGATGCACTCTGCATATAGGTTAAATAGGCAGGGCGACAGTATGCAGCCTTGCCTCACCCCTTTCTCAATCGGAAACCAATCAGTAAGACCATGCCCAGTTCTGACTGTGGCCTCTTGCCCTTCATAAAGGTTCCTGAGGAGACAGATGAGGTGAATTGGAACACCCATCTCTTGGAGAGCTTGCCACAATCTGCTGTGATCTACGCAGTCAAACGCTTTCGCATAATCAATAAAGCAGAAGTAAATGGGTTTCTGGAACTCTCTTGCTTTTTCCATGATCCAGCGAAGGTTGGCAATTTGGTCTCTAGTTCCTCTGCCCTTGCGAAACCCAGCTTGCACGTCCGGAAGCTCCCGATCCACATACTGCTGCAGCCTACCTCGCAGGATTTTTAACATCACCTTGCTAGCATGCGAAATAAGCGCAATCGTGCGGTAGTTGGAACAATCTTTGGCACTGCCTTTCTTTGGAATGGGGATGTAAACTGACCTCCTCCAATCCTGTGGCCACTGCAGGGTTGTCCAAATCTTTTGACATAATGTATGCAGTGTGTTAACAGCGTCGTGGTTGAGGTTTTGAAGCAACTCAGCTGGAATACCATCAATTCCGCTAGCTTTGTTCTTAGCAAGGCTGGCTAAGGCCCATTCAACTTCACTCTTCAGGATGCCCGGCTCGAGATCAGTAATCACAACCGTCCTATGTTGGGTTTGCACATCCGGGTCCTTCTTGTACAGTTCTTCTGTGTATTCCTGCCACCTCTTCTTTATCTCTGAGGCTTCAGTGAGGTCCTTGCCTCGTTTGTCCTTTATCACGCCCAGCTTAGCACAGAAGCTTCCTTTGATATCTTTGATTGTCTTATACAGAGCTCTTGTGTTCCTTAATTGGCTGTTGTCCTGAACTGCTTGACACTGTATGTTCAAGAAGGCATTCTTATCTCTCCTTGCTATTTTCTGAAAATCCGCATTGAGAACCTTGTATCTTTCTCTTTCCCCCATACCTTTTGCCATCCTCCTTTCCTCAGCTATTTGCAAAGCCTCTTCAGATAACCAGTTTGCTTTTTTGCATTTCTTTTGCTTTGGAACTACCTTAGTAGCAACTTCTTGTATTATATCACGAACATCAGTCCACATCTCTTCGGGCTCTTTGTCTTCTAGATCTAATTCTTGAAATCGATTGCTCACTTCCACAGCATATTCTAATGGAATCTGATCCAGATCATACCTGAAAGGCCTTCTAGTTTTCTGCGTTTTCCTCAATCGAAGCTTAATTTTGGCAACAAGAAGCTGATGATCGGTGCCACAATCGGCCCCAGGCCTTGTTTTTACTGCTTGTATAGCGCTTCTCCATCTCTGCCGGCAAATAATATAATCGATCTGATTCCTGTACAGACCGTCCGGTGAAATCCATGTGTACAGGCGCCTCTTGTGCTGTCGAAAATGAGTATTCGCTATGGTCAGGTTGTTTTCTTGACAGAACTCTACTAGCCTCTGCCCAGCTTCATTTGGCTCACCAAGACCGAACTTGCCTGTAATTCCGGATATTTCTTCACTCCCGACCTTAGCATTCCAGTCTCCTATGAGAAAAACGACGTCTGATGATGGGGTGCGGTCTAAAAGGCATTGTAGGTCCGCATAAAATCTCTCAACGTCAGCTTCTTCAGCAGCAGTGGTCGGTGCATAGACTTGGATAACTGTTATGTTGAAAGGGTGACCTTGGATCCGAAGTGAAATCATTCGGTCGTTTTTGGGGTTGTACCCTAGCACTGCTTTGCCCATTCTTCTGTTTACTATGAGAGCGACCCCATTCCTTCTTTCCGATTCGTGCCCACAATAAAAGACATAATGGTCGCCGGAGTTAAATTCTCCCATTCCGGTCCACTTGAGCTCGCTGATACCCAAGATATCAATGTTCAATCTGTCCATTTCTCGCTTGACGATATCCAGTTTACCTTGCGTCATAGATCTTACATTCCATGTTGCTATGTGATATATCTCCTTGCAACATCGGACTTTCCGGTCGCTTCCCGACACATCCACAACTGAGCGTCCTTTTGCTGTTTGCAGACAGCTATGAAATCGCACGCAGGCGGGCTTTAAGAGCTGAAGATCAATCGGACCTGACATCAGAACCGGAAGCAGGGAAAAGGACTCGGCGACCACCAAAGCAACTCGAGGATTTCACTTCAGATAGTGACACGTCACAATACGACAGCAGCCATGCATCCAACGATGACTGCACACAGTTCCTTACGCAGCCTCCAAAGCCGCCAACACCAAAAAACAATCAGGCTCACTTACTGCACTATGATGCAAATTTAAATTATAAGTTTGTCAGTTAGGGCTTAAAGTCAGGGGGTCTTGGGGGGATCTGATGAGACCCCCTCACCAATATTTGAGAGCAATTGGCCCATAATTTGTATTGAGGGTACTTTTTTTAAGTGCTTATACGTTATATTCGTGGCTTTATTTTTCCTCATTAAGCAGTATGCAAAGTCATCCCTCACATTATATCCACGGTCGCTTTACATTCGAGTAAATACTTAGACATAAATGCATTACTGAGGCATAAATGAAGTTCGTTAATAATTTTATAAATGCAGCTAGTATCCTTTACATTTCGAACTTGGTTGCAATTAATAAAGTTATTACTTATACTGTACGTGCAGATCATATCTCTCAAGCAGCTCCGCCCTCTGGATCTGCTTGTAAACGAGGGAGACCTAGTATGGTCTCTAAACAAGACTCATCCATGCGAGACAGGTAAGTAGACACTTCTGTTTTATTGAAGTAACAAAATACACAGTTTCAAAAGCAAGCAGGGACATTTTTTTTTTTTTTTTTTTCATATGAATTGTACGGTTCTGTTACTCTTACTGAATTTGCTTTCACTCAGAACAACTGGCAGTCTAGTTAGCAGTGAACAAAATCATACATATTTCCATTTTACTAAAACGGCAGCTGTACAGCTATGTTTCTATATAACAGCATGTGCATGATATCTTACAATACTGCAAGTATTCCTAAAGGTCAGTGCTTTGTACTCATACTAAATTATTTTTTTCTGTGCCTAGTGCCTTCATGGTAAGCACAGGAAACCATATAATTTTTGTTTTTATTGAGGTCATCAAAATTAGATTATCATGCAGACAACAGTGAAATTAGAGAATATTGATTGCTTACATAAATTAATACTTGCCTAAAAATTGAAGTACAGTAGATTGCTTAGAATGTGAGCATGACAGCAGTGACAAAAAGAAACATTTGTCCTAATTCATAATTGGTTTACACATACCGTCCCTGTCTATATATGTTACATTTTAATTTGCTTCAAATTTTTCTGAAACTTACAGATCACAAACTTGTAGTAGTCAGCTTTTCTCTCTATCAATTTTAGCAGTCTTATATAGCCCTAAGCATTCTATTTTCTAGCTCTGGTCAAAATTCTCCAGGAGCTCGAGCTAATCAAGGTGGAGCAAGCACGACAGGCAGCTGTACTTGCAAAAATAGCTGCTAAGGTCATCAGTGAGCCACAGACCGCAGATATGTTTGCGCCGGATGACATGCCTGTTTACCCAGTGAAGACACAGGAAGAGCTTGATATCCTGGAAGCAAGCACGAAAGATACAGCAACCTTTGCTGCACTAGTAAGTCAAATATCCTCTTCTCCCCCCCCCCCCCCCCCATCTTACTCTTACTCAAAAATAATAGAAGGATTTGACATATTTGCATTCTTGGTTGCTTTATTACTTTCAGGTGAAGGCTCTGGGCCAAATTGGTGGAACAGATGTTGCCAGTACAACAAGGCGGGTGTTCAGAAAATTATTTTCTGATGATGTTGCCGTTCAGTACAACTGGACAGGAAGGAAAGAAAAGAGCAGAAAATCTGGCCATCATTCGCATTGTATTTGGTAAGAGTATACCTGGACTTCATTGGCATTTTTTTTCTGTAGAAACAGCTGTATACGTGAGATTGGTGGTCCTGATCATTGAAAACGTTGCTTCCAGCTGCTGTCCGTGCAACCCGCAGTGCAACAGACGAGATGGCACGAGCACTTGCTGACTGGCTGCACTTTAGCAACTCGCGGCTCACTGTAGCCAAGGCAAGTAACAATCACTTTTGCATGCATGCTAACATGACAGTATTTAAGAAGCAAACAGTTTAGAATATTCATATATATTGTTCTATTGTTCTCACATTTTCAAGTTCCTGGTGCACAAGTTTCACTTGTCATTTCTTTTTGCAGAACAATTACCAGCATTTGCACTTTTTGTCATTACCAGATGTTACCTAAAACTCACACTTGCTCTTCAGAGAAAAATCACATTTGCTGACAGCCCACCATGCTTAGATGTTACATGTTCGGCATTACAGGTCAATTGCATGGAAGTACAGCAAATGAAAGTTTGGTATCCGCTTCTCACTTGCTTGCATCTGTTTCGGTGTCTGCAGTGTGATTTGGCCACTGCAAAATACTGCACGTCTGCTTCCACCTGTATGTTCTGCTGTATGAGGAAAACTCTGAATGTTTTTTGTCCTCAGTAGAATGATAGCTGTGCCTTTTACAATTCTGGCTATTTTTCACAACAAGAGACATTTTCATTGCTGATAAGTTCACAGTGAAAATTAGCATATTCAGATTCTGATTCACACCTGTTTTTAACTTGCACTTGAATGCTTTTGGTGAACGTGCAGTTTTTTTTTTTGCAGCTGGACTTTTAGATGAAAAGAATATATTGCTGTGCTCCTTTCTATCTTTAAGCATGCATCGATACAAATATACATATACCCAGCATCTACCTAACTTGCAAAGCGTTTTGTAATGTGCAGTTTTGGTGGACGGCGGTTTTGCTCCGTGTTGTCTGGCCTTTTTTTTCTCGGCTACATGGCTCCGTCGAAAATAATGCTCATCATCTCAGCTCATTCGTGCTGCTGCTATAAAGACATAAAATATACTTAAACTATCATGCTGCAAAGCGTTTTCCAATGATTGTAATTATATGCAAATTAGAAAATGGTCTTCAAGAATGGAGTATTGTCAATTTTTGTCATAAGGGAGAAATTAAATTATATAGTTAAGAACTGGATTGCATAACACAGCACTTGCAATAAAAAAAAAAATACAGGATAGAGAGAAAGTTCAACCGTCACTTGTATTCTCCCAAGAAATTGCCAGAAATAGCGAATTTATTATTCTGCTTTAAGCAATCATCAACAATGCCAACAAGCAGAAAACGACTTTATAAGCATTTAGAAGGCTTTGGATATTGCATATTTTAAAATGTAACTAAATTCAGCAGATACTAAATCGAACTTTGTTGCCTAGTTCTTTAGGGGAAGCCGTGCACTTCTATAGAATGACAACATGCATTCAGTTATATATTTACTTTTATATCTTACTCTGCATAGTGCAATACATTTTACTTGGGATTCTTTTTAGGAGAATTTGATAAATATCGAAGATCCAGTAGTTTCTTACATTCGAGTCAAAGTTGTCCATTTATTTACAATTTCAAATTTTGGTTGATTTCAAAATATTATAGAAAAGAAGAAACAATTCTAGAGCTTCCAATTTTTGCAGAAATAGAGAACTAGTCCTGAAAAATAAGAAGTTTCAGCTGAAACACTTCATTAAGTCATGCCAGAATGTAGGGCTCAATATTGATAATCTTCAAAACCAGCCCTCAGTTTTATATACTTATTTTTATAATGTTAAACAATATAATGCAGCACTTCTTTAGGCCGTAATACTTTTGAGGTAATGATGATTCTTAATTGAGAAGGATGTTCATGAAAATTGATGGTTTTTTTAAATTGGAATCAGAGTTGCGCTTTTTTGCTGTTTTTGAATCTTGGGCAAATTTTCTCCATTGTACAGAACACACCTAGCAGTCCAAGGCTCCCAACTTTCCTTGAAATGAAGGAAATTATCTGAACAAAAAATAAAAAACATACCCGTATTCAAGTTAAAAATTGACTGATTTGTAGCTCGGTTCTTCAGAAGCAATATTTGCAATTTCTTACTGCTTTGCTTTACATATAAATCGACTTCTACTTTCGCTTTTTGCTAAATCAACTGCAAGAACAAAACATGTTTTTAATAACTCCCATAAGCAAGTTTCATAGATTTAGTGGGCAAGAAAGAATAGGTAATGAAATTTCAGTATGCTAGCAACAGATCTCCAAACTTGGAACCTTTTGAAACGGCAGAAACGTTTTCCACCTGTAGTGATATATGATTTTTTTCCGAGAAACATACACCATATCCTGCAAAACTGAACCCCATTTTTTTTGTGTTGAGACATTTACCCGCTACATATAAAAATTTAATATAAAACAAAGCATGGTCATGGGACCTCGATTAGTGTTCTTATATCTGAACACACCCATTATATATATATATAAATATAAATACATCGGCGCGTTGTTTTTCCTTCCGCTTTGCATTTAATGTTCTTTATTCCAATAATCACCCTAAGACAAATTCCTGTAATTGTTAACAGTATAAACATAAAAAAAAAGAAACCCAGCGTTTGCCTTGCACCCGTAGACTGTTCGCTCCTTTTATTATATATATATATATATCATATAATCTTGTCATGCAGCTCACTTAAGATGATGTTGTTATAATGCTTTGGCTCTGATAATAAGGAGCAGATTTTTTTACCCAAATACATACTCTTTCTTGGCCATGACAAATGCATCACAAGCTAATTTTGCTGCTCCAATGCTTTATGCTGTGCTAAGGTGAACTTCAATCTTTCAACCACTGAGAGAATAAAATATTAGCCTGAACCTGCTCAAACCACAAAAAGCAGTACTGCTTAGCAGTGTAACTTAGAGCCATGGTTGAATTGATGCATAAGTACATATAAGAATCAAGATTGTCACGTTGCTGGCATCATTCTTTTTTTCTACGGATGAAAAAGGTGTGATCCAAAGGTGCACGTCCAGTACCAGAGGGTTTTCTGCCTGCTGCCATTCTTCAAAATGACTTATTTTTTCAGTCAGTAAGGCTTGTGTATATATTTTGTATACTATATGTTCTTGTTTGTATAACTTACAGAAAATTATTATATTATTATATTATAGCCTGTAGTGTATCAGTTCACATGTCTACTTACTCATAAGCATTTTTGCACACTTCTTAGTTCAGTACCTACTGTTCAGTACAACAGCATATTGCACCTAGTTCTTCATTTACAAATGATTCATCAATAAAAGATTTCACAGTATTCCCTGCAGAATCGACTGAATATACAGAAAATTATTATATTATTATATTATAGCCTGTAGTGTATCAGTTCACATGTCTACTTACTCATAAGCATTTTTGCACACTTCTTAGTTCAGTACATACTGTTCAGTAAAACAGCATATTGCACCTAGTTCTTCATTTGCAAATGATTCATCAATAAAAGATTTCACAGTATTCCCTGCAGAATCGACTGAATATACTTGAAATAATTGCATGCAGTTTGGTGTGCCTATTAATGTTCTGGTATTATGAACAGGGTCTGCTAGTGCCTTGATATATGCTGCAAATAGGTATCAGTATGGAAGTCCTCCAATTGTTGGTAAGGTACTAAGGTATAGTATATGCTTACGACGATCTTGAACGATTTCCAACTTTTCCCAGTTAAGCGTTTCATTAACATTTTCTTAAGGTTAGAGAAAATTTCATAAAGCTTCAGATAAGTAGTGTGACTGTTGTTTGACTGTCTTTTAAGCATTTCACTAACATTTTAAGTGCTTAGACAAAAATTCATTGAGGTTTCGGGTAAGTAGTGCGACTGTTGTTCGACTGTTTTTTAAGCGTTTATTCATTACTTTAGCATAATGTTTTCCTCATGTTACATATACGCAGTAAAAGTATTTGAGTTGTTAGGCAAATATTATAGGAATGTTTATTAGTAACATATGGGAATGCTACAAAAAATGACAACTACCTTTTTATAACGTTAGGTTCAAACAAATATGTAACGTTATGATAACGTTTCTGTGCTACCTGGGTAAGTGTAGACAGGGACTGCACCTTTCCTTTCTATATAAACCAATTTGTACTATGTATAAGAAAAAAATATGAATCTTGACCTGGTTAGGTGTAAATGTCCACAATTCCATGGAGTCCACTCAAAATCATAAGGCTCCTTCCTTTCCCCAAAACCTAATTTAAATAAAAATTATGAAAAAAAAAACCGCGGATTGAAAAGCGGGTGTTAAACAGGCTATCGCTGCAACACTCAGCTTTCGCTTATCACTAGGTTCAAGCCATCATTAAACCCCCATAATTTTTTATAAATCAATTGATAGAGCTCTGTAAACTTTCTGCAAAGCGACTCCATTCGCGTGCTTTCCTTCAGTATGGTAGTGTTGCCACAAACAAAACGAGATGACGCCCCCATCGCGGCAGACGATGCAGATATTCAACTTCTGATCGGACCAGACAAGTATTGCAAACCAAACTTTGTATAATAAAATACTGCCGACAAAATGCCATTTCTGTGCAAAATTTTAGCTCTGAGGATTCGATGGTGTAGCTGGGAGAAGCAATGTACGGCACACGTATAATTGCACAATGCGCTGTAGTGCTGAACCGCCAAGCAAAACCATATTCCAAACTTTCCCACATATTCATCAGTTTAGGCGTGGTTAAACCCCGGCTAGTATTTGCTTGGGGTAGTGGCCCTGGCCATAGTTCGAACCAAGACCTTCGAATAGACCCGCAAGGACGCTACGTATGCACGCTCGCAGCATCCATCGAAAGAACCACCGCGCGTACGCTGGTCACGTGCGCAGTCTGCGCGGTGCGCTCTCTCTGCATTACCTGCCACATGAGTCTCCTCTGCGCATGCCTGGCCGTTGCCTAGCAACGGAGACGCGAAGCGCGGGAACAGATGCGTGCCTTATATGGCCATATGCCAATCAACGATCAATCACTAATTTCTAATAAATTAGTAATTACTCATTATAGTGCCAGCAGCTTAATTATTTAATTACTTTTTAAGGCCACGCACCCGGTAAAATAAACCACACAACAGTAAACGTAGAACTGCGAAGATACAAGGAGCACGACCTCGTCGTTACCAAGCAGAATAATTCACCATGTCCTCGAATATGAGACCGTCTGTGCGCAGTGATATGTTAGCAAGAAATAAAACTACAGATATATTCTGAATCCTTATACTCAATGGTCAGCAGCCTGCCCTCATTCTATTGCACTCTCGTTATACCACTGTAAAGAAATAAAGCGCAAAACAGCCGATGTGCCAGTAGATTTGGTAAGGAAACAGGCCAATTTGCCTTCGGCCTGCCAGTGTTAAAGTGATCAGCGCGGCTGCTGGTGATGTCTTAATTTTTATCTTTTGTTCGAATTGCTTTGCGCACTCACGCGCAGAACGAGCCTTGGGTGAATTGGAGTCGTACTCGCGCTATACATATGCGCTTGCGGGCGCTACTTTGAGGAGACGCAGCCGCTATCGTCTCCCTTCATTCTAGAACACTACACCTCCACAGCCGGACTCAAGCGGCGCCGCCCCGCGTACATCGCCGCTAAAGCCCCTTCGCCGTCGCCGTCGAGTCCGGCAAGCTCTCCGACTTCGCGTTGAGCAGGAGAAATGAGAACGAAAAAGAGCAAGAAAAGCGCGCGTTTCCGTTGCTAGGCAACGACAAGGCATGCGCAGAGCAGACCCATGGCCGCGCATGGCATAGAGTTAATACAAAGACTTTGTATTAACTCTATGGCGCATGGTCCGCGCCGTCCGCGCGATTCAGATCCACCGGTGAGCAACATGGCGCCTAAAGCTAAGTTCCTGGACGGTGAGACTGAATTATTCATTGATATACTGCTTTACTCGCCAGCGTGAATAGTTGTCAATCCACTCAGATTAACTAACATAACGTTGCAGTCCTCTTGAGGCTGATTTTGGTCGCGAACTATGTGGCTACTTGTATGCTGTCTTTGTTTGCATGTGCGACAGCGATATACGTTCGCATGTCGTATATGCCCGAAACGGTTTTTTTTAAAGTAGTAATAATGAGCATCTTATCCTGGTGTATAGCTGATCGTAAAGGACGCTTTGATTTACTTTTAGGTGAACGAGTACTATGTTATCACGGGCCGCTTCTGTACGAGGCTAAGGTGAGCTGTTTTGACATGTGTAACGCGTTCAATTTCTTTGTTCAGCAGTCACATTTTTTCGTTTTCGTTCGTTTACTTTTATTCTAGTGCATAAAAGCCCAGGTTAAAGACAAGCAGACCAAGTATTTCATCCACTACAGTGGTTGGAATAAGAAGTAAGTGTTTTTACGCGCGTTCGGTCGACTGGTCTTTGGCTGGTCTTTGTCCCCACACAGTGGTTGGAATAAGAAGTGTTTCCACGTGCATTCGGTCAACTGGCCTTTGTGACCGTTGTTTTTGTTCTTTTACAAGGTTTTCAATTTTACATTTGACATGTGGCTGCTCTATTAAGGTGGAGAATGGAAAATTGAACTTATCACGCTACATGTATTTATTTGGTATGTTCACGACGCAGTTGGGACGAGTGGGTTCCGGAGAGTAGGGTCCTGAAGTTCAGCGATGCCAACCTTCAGAAACAAAAGGACCTCGAGAGGGCGCATTTGTAAGTTTTTTTTTTCTTTTCATTTCTTGTGTGCGTGCGGCATTCACATATTGGCTCTTGCACCTTCATTTTTTTTTTTTTTTTTTTTTTTTTACTTGTCAGCGAATGTTCGTGCATGCTTGGCGGATTCGGTGTAGCGCTGAATTGAGCAATGGATGCACGCAGGTGCCACTGTTCAACGCTGTTCTGTTTACTTTTGTTTATTTTTCTGCTTCTGCTCGATAGTGCAGCGCTGCTAACAGGCACCTGCTTCTGCACACCCTGTAAGGTTGCCATAGGTGTGCTTCTCAATGCCTCAGTGTTTCACATTCCGCAGCTGACTTCAGGTAAAAAAAAAAAAAAATTAGTACAAAGGAAGTGACAGTTCATGTTGCCATTTAACCACTTGAAGACCGTCAACAAGGTGTCTCTAAACTTCTCAGTTGGCTGGATTATAGATTTGTCAGGGGCACAAGGGCTGAAAATTAGGTTTATGTAAGTAAAAAAATAAATATAGCAACAATAGTGGCAAACCTTGGGTATAAATAACCATTTCTGCTTCTTTTTTTTTTTTAGCACTTGCACGTGGTTAGGGCGCTCGGCTACTGTGCCTAAGGATGCGAGGTCGAATCCCTGCTCCGGCGGCCACTTTTTGATGGAGGCAAAAAGCAAGGCGCCTATGAGCTGTGTGATGGCAGTGCACATTAAAGAACTCTAGGTGGTCAAAATTTCCGGAGCCCTCCGCTACAGCGTCTCTCATAGCCAGAGTCGTTTTGGGACGTTAAACCCCATACACTAATCCAACTGAACGAAACTCAACTTGTCATGGCAATATGCAACAACTGAGAATGCTCAACAAGATTTGATGATTCTTTGTACTACAGTGATTGCATATTGTCAGTGCGGCTGTCACTGAGCCTCATTTGCACTTGGCATTAGTACCAATTTTTCTGTGAAAATGGGTGCACACGTAATAAACTTTACTCTGCCCCTATGAAATTGTCCAGAAAGACGCTTCAGACACGCTACACTTTATTGTGTGCTGCTTTTGCTTATTTTTCAATATTTCAGGCTCAGTCCTACCTATCCAGTGTCCCTAATTGCAGCAGTGCTATATTATGATGAGTGTGCCTGAACACTAGCTTTTGCTTCATGCGTTAATGTCATAGTTGAGCTAATTAGTATGTATCTATTTTTACCAAGCGTAAAAAATGCATCCTTTCATTATGCTGCCAGTTCTTCAGGTTGATGGCATGAGCAATTGGTTAGTATCCTACACATCTCAAGCAGAGACCACATTCAGACATCAGAAGGTCACAGTCAGACATCAGCTGTTTGGAACTGAAGGCACTTAGGTTATGGTTGCAGGTTCTATCTACATGAGTGAGCAAATAGAAAACATGCACTGCTAGGCTTGCATGACGCCATGTGAATTTAAAAGAATTATGCTTAAGAGTTCTTGACCCAATGTATGCAAAGAGACCAAGCCTTGTGTTCACCTTGTGGTTGTGGCTGGCCGTCTGAACAACATCTGGCTTGCGGGTCACAGGAGACTGTTGCTGTAAACCATTCAATAAAATTGCATGGCGTCTTTTATTAGAAAGCTGCATTGATAAAAGCTGTATGACATGTAGCTAAGCAGTGATTGTGAACTGAGGTGAATGGTAAAACTGTCTGGCTTGGAATCTGAAGATGCCCTATGAGTATGCTAGAAATGCAAGAGGCACTGTTATTTGGATGATGCTAGCTATGGTAGTGACTATAAGAAGCTACAGGAGGTCCTTCAGTCTGACCACGCTCCCATGTCAGCATGAGCACAATCATTTCTTCACACTGGCTCACGTAATGTCAAGTCCACTACAGGGTACCCACTCTGTACTGACTGTTGCAACAGTTAACAGGAATCTTGAAATTCTTCTTTCGAGTAAAGCACTTTTGTATTAGCGCACATATGGCATATGACTGTTTTATCTTTTTCAATACCCGTTTGGATAGTGTACTTGCCTGATTCAATCAGAAATTTTTAAAAATCTGTTGTGTGCAGCATCAAATCAATGTCTCAAAACAAGTAGCTTTTGCATCGTTGATATCAATGGGGCCATCCAGTGCATATCCATGAAACAAACTTTTTTATTCCAGCAGCCATGAACTGAACTTGTTGACTTTCAGGCCAATTTGTGCAAACAATTTTTTTCTGAGCTTAATATTGTAAAACAGTTAAGAAAGTACTTAAATAAGCTGCTCACACAGCACCCCTAATTATTGGACCTTCAAAGGTGAAACAATAGTTCCATGGATAGTCTGTCACTCGATGGCGTCACAGGTGTCAGCTATGCAGAATGGAAGTGCTGCCCCATTTGCTCCATTCTGCTACAATCCGCTTTCCCTGCTTCAAAACTGCTCCATACCTGCTGCTTGCGGTGTTTTACTATCAAATTTTAGTTCAATATGGGAACAATGGCAGCGCACTGGTGGCAGAGGTATAACACATCTTGCACTGAGCTTAATACAAACAAAAGGTTCAAAAGCTAAGGGAGCATAAAGCATAATAAATATTTGTTCGTAAGTAAATTTAATATGATCCGCAAACAACTCAATGTAATTGTGAAAAAATGCACAGTGCATCCGACATAACACGTCCCAGCCTTTTGAATCACCGGTGGAAAGAAGCAAGGGGCACAAGCGAAGCAAGTAGTGCATACTACGAACCGTTAGGAAATTTGTTTGGCTGCGAAAGCTACACAGGTTCTTTTGCTGTATAAAACAAGCTGGTACTCCACAATCGTGCCTGCTTATCAATGACAAGCTTGCCAGGCCTTTGTCATACAAAAGCATATTTGAAGCGTTGTGAGGTGCTGTGCCAGAAATACCCATCACTAGAAACCTTCTCAAGAGTGTTGGAAAGCCATGCAGGACATATTGCCAAGATGTTCAAACTGAACCATTGCTCAAGCGAAAACGTGAGGTTTTGACAGGAGGCAGTGAAGGAAAGAAGGTGAAGGATGAAAGCCTACCATTCAGTGCCCTTTATCCTCTGAAGACACTGCTGACAAGTGCTTGGGATCAGTGCAGATGTAGAATAAGGAAGGATATGCACAAAAAATGTCGGGCCCATTGATGTGAACTCTAGTGGCGCTGGTTATATCAAAGTGGTAGACTCCATGTTTGAATCTATCAAGTCAAAATAGGCAAAATCATTAGATCAAACTTGGTGTTCGGTTATGAAGCGCATAAGCAAGCATCCCGTTTGCTGGAAGTCTGTTCCGAATTGTTGCTTAGGTCAGCCTATGTTCGAAGCATCTTTAAATGTTTGGGCTGTTTGTCTTGTCTTCTCAGTGGTGGTTGTCTAGTTAAAAGCATTGGAATCGGATTGGGGATTTTGTATGTCAGGAAAAGAAAACTGCAGTTATCAAATGCACTTGAGCTGAAATCAGCTCCAAAATGCAGTTAGAATGCTCCAAAACTTCTCTTTTACTTCTCCAAAACTGCTCCAAAATGGCATTATTACTGCTCCCTAAGCTGCTCCAAAATGCTCGAGCCTGCATCCCTGGCTATGTGAAAGCTGATTGTTTTGGGTTGTCGATGCTGCATACAACGCAAATGTCAAATTATTTGGATTGAACCAGGCAAGTACACCATCATCCACACTGCACATCAGATTTCAGCCTGAATAAGTACATGGTTTACCCGATATATTTTGCGGTTCGCATATAGCATTTCAGCAGTCTATATACATCCACCTCCCATATTCTTTGTGGAGCTCCCTGTGTGGGTGAATGTTGCATCAGCGCTGTTCGGCGCTGTGATATAACCGCATTAAGTGTTGCTGTTTATTGGCTACTCTGTGCCATTGCTTGACAGTCTTCATCAGCTGCATTGCATCAAGGAACTCATTTTCATCTTTTTGGGGGCTACTCGTACAGGACATGTAGGGAAACTGCCTAAATTAATTACTAGTGCTCCAAGTTGGAAACTCGCCACAGTGGCATATACATTTTTAGTGACTGTAGTCAGTGAACTGTTCAAGTTTTTTTTCGGTGCTATTGAAGCATTAGAGCAGAATGTCTTAGTGGCTTTATTTTTGAGACGGAACTGGTGAGAAGGTAGTTCCCCATGCACGCAACATGAATGGCAGGCCCAGCAAGAACGTTTTGCCGATTTAGTTGGTGTAGTGTGCACGGCCTCAAATGCACACAACCTGTAATCAAAGTTCTGTGCAGCAGCAGCAGTGTGCTGCGGTTCCTGTAGCACATCCTTTGAGGCAGATGGAAATCACAATTTGTGTCAGCTATGTGGACTGTACACGTTGCCTCCTCTTTGACGATGGCACGGCAGCCATCAGCAGACTCCGTCACAGTTCTCGGACTCGCTCGCTTGTAAATTTCCAAATTCTACATTTTCATAGGTTGGTGCACATTAGTTTTGAGGTGTATCGAGACACATAAGCCTTTTATTAGATAACCTTAAATATATGTGCCGTAAACCCACGAAGGCATTCATGCAGCGCACACTGCTTTAGCATATTCATAGTTGCTTTACAGGTCAGTGTTTTGCAGATGAATGTTTCAAGGTATCTGTTCTGCTCCACACACGCTTAGTCATGTACTTTTTCAAGATTGTCACGGATTATCTGTGGCCAGGCGAGCAAGACTGCGGGAGGTCACATGGGTTTAACTGGTGCAGTCAGCTGCAGCATGTGTGAGAGTGACCACATGCATGGCAGGTAATGCGCCAGCTGCTAGAATTCCTTGCGGATGATGTCGGGAGAAGGCATCCTATCTGCTTGCACATGCTGCTCTGCATCATGCAGTGGCTGACCACTGTTTCATACCGAGCCGGTGCTCATATAGCGTAAGGTTAAACCTGTTGCATGTTCTGCTTTGCTTTTGCTTTGATTGCATGGGCCATGCCAAAATTGTTCACCCAGCCTGATTTAGTGGTTGATTTGCTTGAGCTCTAATCGCTCGGCAACAGTACGCAGCATGTCGTATGCTGGCTTAGCAAGGTTCCCATTTTTTTTTTTTTTAATAATTCCCACTTTTTAGTTTTATATCATTATGCAGGCCCCCTAGTATTATGGGGGCAAGGTGCAATAATGCATGAATAATGGCTGTTTTGAAAGGGAATTCATCACCCAGTGTGCTTGTGCTGCCTTGTGGGTCATTGCTATGTTTTAGAGCGCAGCTCTTATGTGCCTGTTGTTGCCATTGTTGTCCGTGTAACCGAGCGAAAGAGAGTTACGAGCCAAAGAAAATTTCTCGGAAGAGAAAGAAGAGCCGAGTGCTCTCATAGCTCTTTCTTTTCTTTTGAGAAATTTTCGTTGGCTAGTGAGAAAAATAAAGTGTGCTTTGTAACTGCACATGCATACATACAAGCATCTCAAATTCTTTGCCTCACATTGCAGAAATGATCAACTAGCTGCTCTCAGATTTCATGTTAAGGAATATCGTAATTGTCCTTGATACTTTTTTACTGTCCCTCAACAGTGCTTTGTAGCACTTATGTGTGGCAAGTCATCTATAAATGATGTGCGCTGCAACGTGATGGTGACAAGGATTGGTTTATAAACAAAGGGCTTCAGGCTTTGAAGCTACATGTGCGCAGTCTTGGTAACGGCTTTATTTATCAATACTACAATCCCCCAAGGGATTATTGCGGGTGGGTACATGAATACAGAATAAGATAATTTACAAGTACAGGTGTCAGAAATTTAAAGAAGATCGGACATGAAGTGTAAGCTTGGCAGGAATGCAATAGTTATGTATGCAAACACACAAGAGCCTTGTCTTGTTTTAGAACAGTAAAGGAAGTGTGGGAACTGAAGGATTGATTGTTGTATTGCAGGTGAGCTGTGTGCTAAGTGTGGTGATATTTGGTGGGTTGTGTGCTTACATTCTCTACTTGATGGGGATTGCGTGTCTGCCGCTGCCTAAGTTTCAGTGTGTTGCCGCCAGCAGGCACTGAGCGAGAGTCCTTTCAGCAACTTCTGAAGGTGGAGTGCGTGACAGGGAACATCATTCTGTTGTCATTAGTGTGGTGGCCTGTGTTGCGTCAGCTTTCATTGTTTGGGGCACTCTCACCCACAGTTTGTGTGTATGTGTTTGTTTCTTGGATGACTCAGGTCTGCCGCATCTCAATCACACTCAGCTGTGTAAGTACCAGCCTTCTACCTATCACTCAGTTCTGGCCATAAGTGTGCAAGAGTGTGCTGTTGCCTGCTACTGTGGCTGGGCTCTCCCCTGTGCTGTTTATCATATGTTGTGCACTCAGTCACCACTTGTAGGACTTGTATATACAACCGTGCCTCTTTAACATGGACACATTGGTTTCCAATCAAACTGTTCATAATGCGAGTCGTCCATAGCAACGAATCTTAAAGAAATATATTAGTCTGATGGAGTAGATTTATAATATAGGAATAATTACTCATTGACATCCACCCAAACACAGTCATATGGCTACAAAAACAAGCTATAATGACTATATATAAATATATATATATAAATATACTATATGATATATTAAAAAGCTGTAATTACTGTCCGCTTTTGTTGATAGTGGTGGGCACTGAAGTTGAATCTAGTCATAAAATGGGGAACTACAAGCTAATTATCTTGGCCACCTTTATGCTTGAAATAAAGTAGCGTATCTTGACGAGTCTAGTCGTATATAGATATACTTCATAACGTCTCATGGATAAATGACGACTTGTATTACAACTGTTCGCATCCCACAAGCTGCTGCATGATATCAGCACTCAGTAGGCTGAAAGCTGCTTAATTTGGCATTCTACTCCACACAAGCTGCTGTGAGAATTTTCTTTTCAGCCATTCATGTAATACAGAGAATGGTAATGTGCATCAGCTAGCTAGGCAACTTCACTCTGTTTGCATGAAACCAGGAAAGGGGCATTACTTAGTGATTGGCACTTGCTAAATGCATTCAAGTGGAAGATACTCAAGGTACCGAAGTGTACATTTTGGGCGGGGAAATATAGAATTGGTTCTCATTTCTGTCTACATTAACGCAACAAAACTACACGGGCCCCAGTGATATGTGTGCATTTTTCCCTTGTCCATTGTCTGGACAGAGAGTTTCCCTATTAGCGAGGTGCAAATACGTTGAACAAGTTTGGTCCTCAGAGATATTGCCCATAATTCGAGTCGTCCATATTAATGATGGTCATATTAACGAGGCACGACTGTACATGTATATTAGTCATTAATCTGGTGTTGCATTTTGATTACATTTCTTTCATCATTAGAAGTGCCTCCTCTGACTTGCTTTTTGAGAGAAGAGTGCATTCACAAGAACGAGGGCAAAGCAGGAAACAAAGATGCAGTGTGATGGCTAGTCATTGAACAAGCATCAGCAATATTTCATTTGCTGCTTTTGGTTTTGCTGTAGTTCCCATCATGCTGGTGGTGCAAAAAGGGAACACAAACCCTAGGCTCAATAGGTCTCTTCTTTAATGGAAAATAGCTTAGGGCTGGCTGCTTTAAGAGACGGCATGCGAAACATTATTTTTGTCTCGCAGAGATAAACCTGTGCACTTCATATGTTCTCAGGAGAAAGTGCCTTTTGCAATGCTTGCATTACATGTAGCTTCTTTCAAAATTTTTATTTCACTTCCTGATGGGGTCAATGGTGCTGTCGCAAAGGATGTTCGGGTTGCTTTGGGACCATAGTAAATAGTAACACTATGCAGAAATGCTTTTCTAGAGGATAAATTTATATAATTACGCAAAGTGCACTGAAGGTAGCATAGTGATGCTGAACTTCGCTTTTGAAGCAAATGCTGAGTGCATGAAGCCTTTAGTGGCACTTAAGGGAAAAGGGCAGTTCATGCCTGAGCAGTGTGGGCATGTGTTTACAGGTCGTCATAAATTATTCCTGTTGTTTTTCTTCGTCTTGAGCTAGGTATTGCTTCATCTAGCTCTACTTGGTAGCTCTACAGTACAGTTCTTAGTACATACTGCTTCGCAGTTGGTAACACCCGATCAAAAATTATTTTTGAGACAGAATGGATGCGTGCTTCCTTAACAAAGACTTGGTTCTATCTCATACTGTTTGCTAACTTCTTACACTGCTAGTCCTTATGGCATCGTCAACCGAAACCGATCACTGTGTTTAGTATGTGTGCACAACTGTCAATACATAATCGGTGACTGGCAGTTGTAGGGAAGAAATTCTCTAGAGGCTATAGGCAGGCATTTTCTGGAGGGAGGTGCATCTGGCCATTTCTTTAACAGTATGGTGTATCAACAACTGGCCATCTTAACAGCACCTCACCACAGTACTGAGCGTCGAAACCATTGACTGTGCCTGCACAGAAGGCTTCGCCTGCCACAAGTATATTTGGCCAGTCTCTTCCTGGGAGCACGACTTACTGCCGATTTTCTTGATGTGCAGCTTCCTATACGAGCTGAGATAGCAGAGGTGCGCGGAACTAATTTTTTTTTTTGGCATATGTAGGCCATATTTTGCCATTTCAGTCATATTAGGTCATATAGGTGTTAACTTTGCCTTGCATGTGCATGTGTCATGGGGACACGTGCCTGTGTGCACAATTGTGAGCCCTAATTGCTTTGTCAATTCAGTACGGCTCCCCAGCTACATGCCAGTACATTATAGACTTCCTCGGCCAGGTGGCAGTAATTAATACACAGTTGTAGGGGTGTTGTCATCAGTGGTGCATTTGTAGTGCATTTTACAGCAAGGTTGAAGCGAGTGACGTGCATGAAACCAAATCAGGCAGCTGCTTTCTTCATATTCGCTGCTCTTTATGTTCTTCCTCACGATGCAGCTGTCATTGCCAAAGGAATGAGAGGGAAGAATGAGGCCACGCCTGTGTCGGGCCAATAAGACGAGCCTAGCGGGCAGCTGTCACTTTAGGAAGAAACTTGTGCTCATATGCTTATTGCTGGTTCTGCCACTGGGTATCGTAGTAAGGTGCTGTTAAGACAATGAGTCAATACTCACATGATAGTATTAAAGAATTTGGAGGGTGCACATCTAGCATGCTTCAAGGGGTGTGAAAAACTTAAAGGCACTGTTTTTCTTTGTAGCCTTGAATGTACATCACCAAACTTCTTGTTGTAATACAGTCCTTGCATATCTTTGTTATGCCGCCGGGGTGGCGCAGTGGTTAGGGCGCTCGACTACTGTTCCCAAGGGTGCGGGATCGAATCCCGGCCCCGGCGGCCACTTTTCGATGGAGGCGAAAAGCAAGGCGCCCGTGTGCTGTGCGATGTCAGTGCATGTTAAAGAACCCCAGGTGGTCAAAATTTCCGGAGTCCTCCATTACGGCGTCTCTCATAGCCTGAGTCGCTTCGGGACGTTAAACCCCACAAACCAAACCATATCTTTGTTTTTGTAAGTGTTGCGTATATACATTTTCTTTTTTTTAGAGATGAGCAGCATTTGGCTGCAGCTAGGTGCGCTAGTCTGAAATTTATGTTCTGTAACAACACCTGATCACAGGAGTATGTCTGCTTTTACATTGGGCAGCTGAAAGCTTATGTTCACTCGAGCACTATGTGTACTTTCAGGAAAGGAAAAAAGACCAAAGGCACTAAGTCAAAGAAGGAAGTGGACAAGGAGCGCTCAGCTCCATCCCAGACTCAGAAGCAAAAAGGTGTGTATGCTTTTCTGCAAACATTTTTTTAAAAACGAATTTACCCTGCCTACAGTGATATCAGTGACTGGCAGTTGTGACAAATTTACTGACATGCTTTCTGAAGTGCATTTCTGCTCTTATTACATGTCACTAAAATATAAACAGTATTTCACAGAATGGTATACTTGACATTAGTCTAAGATGGAGGAAAAAAAAACTGGGATGGGCGTGTCACTTGGTGTCATTGGAAGCTACCACTTCTGCTTATCAGCCCAAGCATAACTTGTGCTGATGTAAAAATTGGTTAACACTGACAACATTTAATCTGATAAAGATGCATGGAAAGTGCCCAATTGACAAATGTAGTGTCAAATGGAAGAATGCCATCATTATAATTTAGGTGGATGACTGGTGTAGCAAAAATAATTAGGTCCTAAAATTGACCCTTCTGGTGCATTGCTGTCAAGTTCCGCACACGGGAGAATTTTTCACAATAGCTCCATATTACTCGTTACTAGGGGATTTACATTAACCACCCAAAATACTTGCCTGCCACATTGGCTCGGTGAATTTGGCTGCTAAGTTTAAGGTCACAGGATCAAATTCTCACATTAGTGGCAATATTTTGATGGAGTTGAAATGCAGAAACAACTGCATTCTGTATTATATCAGTGCACGGTAATGGACACTGAGGACAGGCAGAAGTTGGCCTGTATCGATGGGACACTGCATTCCAATCTCAATGATACCTCTCTAATTCCTCCTCCTCCAGGGGGTAGCACTGCTGCACCATTTGAGCCATTTTGATACACACATTTTGATACACTGTGTTCTGCGATACACAGTTTTCTGCATTAAATTTGCAGAAATTATTCCCGTTTGCACCAGAAAGGTCAGACAAGCACAACACTTCTTTTTTGCCAGGCGTATCATGTCTTCCAGAAGTGTAAGAACACTCAAAATAGTTAGCAGTAGTGATTGCTATTCCATTCGTACCGCACTTAGTGCATATATTCGATCAATCTGGATATTCGGAAAGTTCTAAATTTTTCATATGTCCGAACTCGTGGCCAATGATCGCAGATTCCAACAGCGTTCATTGGTTGCAGCATTTCACAACTGTTGCGTCAGTGAACTGGCTCATCTTTCACTGGCTCTGGTTAAGCGAGAAAGCGATGCTTTGACCGCATTGAGAGCAGGGGCGGCGGCATGAGTGGGTGAGATGTGGTGCAGCGTGGCAAATCATAGCGTCGAGCTACGGTGCAGTCAACGAGTAAGGATGAGCAGCAAAGAGGGAAAACGGGTGCCAGTATTTCGATCATTTTCGATCACTGTACCGCGAGAGACGCGCCACCTGCGGAACATGTCTTGGGAACATTGCGGAACGGCTAAAGCACTTACACATGCACTCCTGTGGTCACTTGGTAGCTACCACTTTAATCCAGTTTTACTAAATTCTGTCAATTCAACCTTTGTTAATTTGGACTAGGAGTGCGGTCCACACACATGTAAGTCTGGCGTGGGACAGCTCGTGCTTCCAGATATGGGCGAGCTCGCACAGGTCAATTTAGACTAGGTAGGGGGTTGAATTGAAGTATGACTCGCACAGCCAGCAGTCACCGATGTAGTTGTCCCGAATCCAAATTCAATTTGATGGAACAGTGGTGCGCAGGCACTCGTCCATGCTATGGCAGGCATGATGACGATCGGAGTTCCCCAATTCCAATGTACAGCTCATTGGCATAGTTCTGGTTTTATCTTCACGCTATCCCTTGGCTGCGATCAGGCGTGTGCATCGCCTAGTCGGGCTGTTTTGGAGGCTCCTTTGCGTGTCACTAGCCTTAAATTTTTATTTTAGTATGGCGTCACGTGTTCTAACACCTGCGCATATTCCCCTCGCTTGTATTCAGTCTGTGCATTTAAGTATCTTCAAAGCGCGACAGGGCCGTTTTGTAAGCAGGCGCCACTTCTACTCCCATTGCATTGCGAAGAAGCAGGTTTGACTGCATGCCCTCCAGTTGCTCCAAAATGCTGATATTGCTGCAACGGAACGATTACATCTCTGCTGCATAGCTGCTCCAGGATGCACATTTTCTGCTACAAATTTGCTTCAAAACGCATACTTTCCTGCTCCAAGAGCTGCTCCAAAACCTTTTTCTCTCATCACCTGTACACCTGTTTCTCTCAAGAATGAAGCTGGGATAAGCTAGAGAAGACTAGAAAATGAAATGCAGGCATTGCTATCGCTGTCGAATTTTGCAGGAAAAATGTGTTGCTTTAACACTGATTTCTGGACACTGATCCCAGAGGCTGTGCTACACCATCATTCACTTTGAAAGTGCAGCAGCTTATCCTTTTCAAAGGACAGCAAGAGTCTGAATTGACTGGCAAGAAGATTTTGCTATCTTGTTTTCTTGGTGATAAATGTCTTTTGCTGCCGGTGAAATGACAAAATAGCCAAAAGGAGCCGGAGAATCAGTTTTTCCTGAGAGCAGCAGTTGGATGGGGTTGTCCTCACAGTGCCCCTGGTAATGAGTAAAGATGCCAAACTTTGGTTGCATCTTTTCCTCTTTGCAGTGAGGCTTAAGATTCAGCCATACTTATAAGAATTTGACTATCACTCAGACTGCATTTGTAGTATCGCAAGTTTTGTAGCGAAGGGTCGTACCTGATGCATTAAAAAAAATGCTACCAAAGTGGCCTTTATTTCTTTAAAAGCCCATTGTGCATGTTTACTTTTCAAACTAGAGCCCATCATACTGCTTTATAAGCTCCCCAGATTGGTCATTCCTGACACAGCTATTTACTGTGGGTAGGCAGCACAGAGACTGAATAATACAAATACCGTATTTACTCGCATAATGATCGCACTTTTTTTTTTTAAAATACTGACGCAGATTTCGGGGTGCGATCATTACGCGGGGTAAATTTTCTACAAAAAATTTTCGAGCACCGAAAACGCGAACAAGTTGCAGGTCAGACATCTTAGAACATATATCTCGATTACAACCAAAAATAAAAGCTGAGTAAGGCTTACCTTCGCAATAAACACGCACATTAAGCATCACATGGAGTGCACAATGCCCATTTATTTTTTTTCGTCAGTACTCTAATCAAAGTCTGAATCCTCGCCATCCTCGCTTTCACTGCTGCACGACTCATCGGAAACGGCAGTGTCGTCGCTGGGAGCATCTTCACAATTCCGCAGGAAGTCATCTTCCGTTCCATCCAAAGCGTTAGATATGCCCGTCTTCTTAAAACTCTTAGCCACTACCTCGTCGGGGATACTGCTCCACGCTTCTGTGATCCACGAGCACAGCATCACCACGGATGGCCTTCTAATCTTTCCGCTCGGCGTCAAATCATGCTGGCCCATCGCCATCCACTCAGCATAAAGTCGTCGAACGTTGTCCTTGAACGGTTTGTTCAAAGACACGTCGAGAGGCTGCAGCAGCGAAGTCAGGCCGCCAGGAATGACTGCAATGTCCGTGCGCAGCTCTTTCAGCTTGGCACGCATGCTGTCCACAAGGTGACCCCTAAAACTGTCCAAAACCAGAAGCGAGGGAAGCAGAAATGCTCCTGGTCTTCTTCCCCAAACAGTCTTGATCCAGTCGACCATCAGGTCTGCAGTCATCCACCCTTTCATCTGTGCACGTATATGGATGCCACGGGGAAAGTTTCCCTTCGGAATAGTCTTCCGTTTGAAGATCACGTATGGTGGCAGCTTCCGCCCGTCGGCCGTCACAGCAAGCATGACTGTGCATCGCTGTTTTTCTGCGCCAGACGTCTTCACGAGGATGCTCCGAGCACCCTTCTCGTTCACAGTTGTATTCCAGGGCATGTCGCACTTCAGTGGAGTTTGATCGGCGTTTCCAATTTGCGACATGAGGGCAGCCGCATTTTTCGCGAAGCCTAGTGACGAAGTGATGGAAGTCTATCACTTTGCTTTCATACGCGGCTGGGAGCCGCTGGCACAACGACGTCCGCCGCCTCAGGGAAAGTCCATTCCGTCGCATAAAGCGAGTAGTCCAACCGGAGCTAGCACGGAAATCCTTTGCGGCGATTCCCAGCTTCCTGGCAGTTGTGCGCGCCTGCGTCTGTATCATTTCTAATGACACTGCACAACCATCCTTGCGCAGGTCCCTCACGTATCCTAGGACCGCCTACTCAACACGAGGGAACTTGCCTGTTTAGGGTCCACGGAAAGCCCGCCGTGTCTTGTTCGTAGCCATCAGCTTCTCGCGCTGCTTCTTCCAATAGCGTATCCTCATTTCGTCCACGCCGAAATGCCTACCAGCAGCGCGGTTGCCATGCTCCAGTGCATAGTCGACAGCCTTGAGCTTGAACGCGGCGGTGTAACTGGCATACCGCCCCATGGTGAAATGGCGTAAACTCGCACAAAAACACAAAGCACGCTACGACGCTGCCGAATTGCAAAATGGCGAATGCCGCAAAGCATGGAATCATGGGAACTCCAACGTTACTAGACTAGGTTGGGAACTCGTCGGAATGCATTCGCTGCGGGATGACTGCAGATCAACCACCAGGCGGCTCCATGTTCGGGGTGCGATCATTACGCGGGAAATTTAAAAAATGGAATTTTGACCTCAAAATTCAGGGGTGCGATCATTATGCGAGTAAATACGGTAGCGACCGAGGCATCAGAGGTGATAGGTCGGCATTTTCATCCTTGATCCTTGGCAAGAGAGAAAAGAGATCCATCTAGGCATATATACACACACCCCGCCACCGGTTTGGGGCAGAGCATACCTTGTGACTGGTGTTCAAACTTTTCACCCTGCCACGTTGGATTAGTTGTTAGGTCACTCGACTGCTGATTCCAAAGATGCAGGATCAATCTCAGCTGTAATGGCCGCATTTCAATGGGAGTAAAATTCAAGGCACCCACATACTGTGTGATGTCTGTGCATGTTCAAAGAACTCCAGGTGGTCGAAATGTCTGGAGACTGCCGCTCCAGCGCCCCTCATAGCCGATGTCACTTTGGGATGCAAGCTTTACAAACTGCCGTGATTGGTTGATCACTGAGCATAAAGTAAGTTTCATTTTCAAAGCTGTGTCGTGCGCTTGTCATGCTTCTTTCACTTTAGTTGCTTTTCCTAGCAGCACAAACGTGTGCATCGAATGACCGTGTAGTCTGCCAGGAGTACACTGACTGGCGGTTAATGCCTCCTATATTTTATTATGCAGCAATATTTTCAACTCATCCGACCAGAAAAGCGTCACACTCACGCTAATTCATGTCAGCATTTTGGTGCCTCGTTCTTTGTGCAGCATTCAGGGTGGTGTCGTACCATTTCGCTTCCCATTTTGCATCCGTCTGCAAGTCGAGTCTATAGGGATTAGAACCAACGGCATAGTGCACCTCCAATTGTGTGCCGCTTATTGTAAGCATAGGTGTCCACCGAAAAGTGAGGTAGGTGTTGCGCCTTCCTTTCCACAAAAGCCAAATCAACTAAAGATGGTGAACACTTTTCCAAGCTCTGTGCTGGTCTGTCAACGCAAAAGGACCTAAAAGGCGGTACCGAAGGCACGTCTGCTCTTAAGGCGAAGTTTAAGCGTCTTCCCAATTTTGTTGAAGGTCTGCACATTTTTTGGGGGGAATCATGGGAGCTTGGAGATGCTCTTCAGTCCGCGCACTAGTGGGAAGCACACATCTTTCAATAACGGGCAAATTCACAGCACCTCCTCGTTCGATATAGCAGCTGTGTGACCACACTTTTTGTTGTACCAGAGCTGCAGCACCATGGGCCTGATAAATATTTTGACTGTAGCTCCATCTTCGCTTTTAATAACAGAGTATTTATTGTATTGTAAGTGGGCTTCACTATATTACTATGTGTGGATTAGTGCCCAGAATTTGTCTACAGCTGCTAATTTATCAAAACTTTTCTCATCCTGATTGCCCCGCCACAGTGGTGCAGTGGTACTGTGCTGAAGTGCCCAGGTTCGAGGCCGACTGCCGACGGCTGAGTTTTGATGTAGGCGAAACGGAATGGCATCCGCGTGCTGTGCGGTGTCAGTGCCTGTTAAAGAACCCCAGGTGGTCGAAATTTTCAGTCCTCCACTACGGCGCCTCTCATAGCCAGAGTTGCTTTAGGATGTTAAACCCTACAAACCATACCAAACCAAACCTTTTCTCATCCTGGTTCAATTTCAGGAGCACTTTGGCATCAAAGAAAGGTGTAATATAATCAGTGCTTCTTCACTTGCTTTTTTATTTTGTCTTGAGGACAGCTGGCTTTATTGTCATAGTTATGGATGAAAATATCTCTGAAGCAGCGATTATTTTCCAGCTTGTTCCTGTTTCACGTGACTTATACTAGCCTCCAATGCCATAGCAGTCATGTGGCTGTTAAAACTGAAACAGCGTGATAGAAAGAATTCTGTTACAGTTGAATCCCGCTATAACGAAATTCACGGTGCACGAAAAAAAATTCGTTCTCGCGGAACTTCGTTATCGCAAAAATTTGACGTGAAACGCAGAAAGAATTGCCCAAGCAGCAGCAAAGGCGTTTAATGCCAAAAATCTGTAAGCTTGGTTTGCTTACGCTTCACGGCGAGCAACGCCGTCACGCGATTTTCGCACTCGGTCAGCAAACCCATTGCAACATCGTCGTCTCGGACAGCAACGAAATTCCTGATGACATCAAAAGCGTCCATCACCTGTATGGCGGTTGCCGCAGCCGGCGCTTCCTGTACGTCGTCGTCTTCTTCATCGGAAGAGTCCTTATCATTCCGGGCAGCTTTTATGATCTGCTCATCACTCACATCTTCGTGAACAACAACACAAGCGTCAGCGCCGATGTATTCGTCGAGCTCGAGATTAGGCGGCACGGTTCCTATTTCTCCCAGCGTTTTCCAGGCGGCCGCGATCCCCGGAGCCGGTGACGCCTCTTCGTTGTCGTCTGTAACGCATGGTGTTAGGCCAGCAGAGTGTACGGGTCGACCTTCGGCAAATCCGGCGTGCCTGAAACAGTTCACAATTACTGAGCACCCCAGTGTGCTCCAGGCAGCAGACATAATCTGCAGTGCCACCTACAAGTCCACCTTCGTGTCTCGGCCGGTTTCAGTGTTAAAAAGCAGCCGCTGAATTAACCTCCCGCGGTAAGCGCGCTTCAGGCTAAGAATCACGCCCTGATCGAGAGGCTGTAAGACAGACGTGCAATTGGGAGGGAAAAACCTCAGCTCCGTGTTAGTGAGCTTGACTTCGTCGGAGTGATGCGCTGAACAATTGTCCAAAAGCAAGCAAACTTTACGGCCCTGCCGCTTCATGTCGCGGTTGAATGCCATCATCCACTCGGTGAAAATAGCGCGGGTCATCCATGACTTGTTGTTCGCCTTGTACTGCACAGGTAGGCTACGAGTTCCCTTAAAACAGCGCGGCTTGGCACTTTTGCCTATGACTAACGGCGGACGCTTGTCCGAGCCATCCATGTTTGTGCAAAGCAGCACTGTGATGCGTTTTTTGCTGTGTTTGCCGCCGTGACAGCGCTGCCCCTTGAAGTCGAGCGTCCTAGTCGGCAACATCTCGTAGAATAGCCCGGTCTCGTCGGCGTTGTAAATGTCTGCAGGCGCGAAGTTGCTTAAAATTCCGGCCATGTTACTCGCCTTCCAAGCAGCTGCTCCGTCCACGTCTGCTGACATTGACTCGCCGCACAACACTTTTCCAACGATGTTATGGCGGGCCTTGAAACGGTTTAGCCAGCCAATGCTGGCTTTAAAATCATCAATGCCAAGTAGGCATGCATAGTTCAAGGCTTTCTGCTGGACGATGCTTCCGGACAGGGGGACGTTGCTGGCTCGTGCTTCCACAAACCACGCATGCACTGCTTTGTCCAACTCTTCATGGAGGGGCCGCGTCACCTTTTTGTGCTTCGAGGATGTGCCTGAAGCAAGTGCCATTCTCACGCTGTCCTTATTGCCTAGAATCGTTGACAGCGAACTTGCAGGAATTCCGAAGTCTTCAGCAATTGCCGCTTTCTTCCTTCCGCTTTCTGCTTGGGCGATTATTTGAGCTTTTTGCTCAAGGGAAAGAGTTTTGCGTTTTTTCACTTGCGTTGCCATCGTGTCCTGTGGATGAAAACTCGTCGTTGTCGAAGAGAAAGGCAGCGAGTGAACAACGCGACCACGACACAAAGCCAAAATGGCGGAACTGCAATCACGTGATTTCATACTTAATGTGGCTTTGGATTTGACTTGGACTTCTCGCCAATAAAACTAGTTTCGGTTTCGATTTTGAACGCGAAAATTTCGTTGAAGCGGAAACGCTCTGCAAAAATGGTTCGTTGTGCAGAGAAATTTAGGCCATTAATTCTTATAGGATACTCGCGGGGAATAAAAAATTATTCGTTGTGGCGGTATTCGTTGTGGCGGGATTCAACTGTATTTGTGAGGAAGAAAACAGACAGCCAAATATTAGGTGCCTAAACTGCTTTAAAATCCGTGGTGGTCAGAATTATCCTGGAGCCCTAAACTATGGATTATCTCAGTCCATGTGTTACTGTGGAACATTAGTTAGCACCCAACAACAATCATAATTTGCATTTCGGCTACATATACTAGTTCTTTTACTCATGCTATTTCAGCCACCCTGTCTCACAATAGGCTGCAAGAGAAGTCATTGCAAGCAGTTGAACATTCTATTTTATAGCATTCATTGTGTTAGTGATGTGCTTCTGTTTCCACCAGCACAAAAAATCTATTTTAATTTCTCCTTCTAGGGACTATAAGAATTGTTCGAATTAATCGAAAGTTCGAATTAGTGAATAGGCCTAAAAAACTTTCTTAAACTGTTTGCATCTCAGTAATTTTACCTAATGAACATCTGTACAATGGCTGCCTGCATTTGAGAAGAAAGCCAAATGAGTATGACAGTTTCTCTCAGTCTCTTCGGGTGCTTTGTGCACACTGTCGAGAATGTCATAGAATTGCTGTAAAATCGTGCAGGCTTCCATTACTCTCTTTGCAGTGCGGCGCTGTAGCAGTGGTGCTTCTTTGCAAACTGCCGCCTTTTAAGGACACTTTGCTCTGTGAACTGTGGACAGCATGTGACTAGCATGCAGTTTCAGCATGTTGGAAGCAGCACGTGGATGCAGGCAAAAAGAATAGGCATAAACGTCAAAGCAGCGTGACGCCATCTCAAAACAAAAATAAAGGACCAGTGACGCACGAAGCACCTTCCAAAACTGTGTGACCGGCTGATGCATGCCCGCGATGGCAGCCATGGGATGGCACGAGGTTAAGGATAGAGCCACCAAAGCTATGCAGCTGAGCTGTATTTCAGAAATGGGGAGCTTCTGATTGTCGTTGTGCCTGCAATAGCATGAATGAAGTGGGGGGGCACCACTTTTCTATGCAATTCAGGTTCAGGGTGGTCTGTTTCAGTGGTCAGCGACTACTCAGGCCATACCTCAGCATGGTCCCCTATATGAATTATCCGGTGTGAGCCTGCCTATGTTTGAAATAATGAATGTCTAACGCCATAGTTTCCACTGTTCAGTGTGAGGGCTTGTTCCAGGAACCCCTGAATTCCACCACCAAAACATTGCAACTGAGCTGTATTTCGGAAATAGGGGGCTTCTGATCGTCTAACCTGCCATTGCATGAATGAACTGCGCAGGCACTACTTTTTATATAGACACACTATCTATGTTTTTTATGCACTACTTTTCTATGCAATCCAGGTTTGGGAAGGTCTGTTTCAGTGATCGTTAATCACAAAGGTCACATCTCAGTGTGACCTGCTCATATGAAGTCTTCAATATGAGCCTGCCTATGTCTGATTGAGCGAGCATTCAATGCCATAGATGCCAACGTTTTCAATATGAGGGCTCGTGAAACCCCTGGATTTCGCAGAACTTAAGTAGAAGAGTAGTGGGACAAGAGACAGGGGCAGCGCTCAAAGTGAAAAGTGAAACTGCATGTAGCGCACGGTGGTGGTCAGCCAATGGCTGTATTGTGAGAAGTCTAGATGGCCATAATATGGTGTTGATGACCTCACTCAACCTCACTGGTTGTGGTCTCCTGAGGTGACCTTACCTCAATTTTTCATACAGCGCTAGTGATTTCACTCAACCTCATCCCAAATTCGTTTGCGAGGTTGAGGGCAGATGCTCGACCTCAAAGGACAAAAAAAAAAAGTAAAGCCAGCAAATGGGTTATGCACTAAAAACTGATGAAAATTCATCTGTCTAGAATTTTAAGATAATACCATTATAACTACTTATTACGACAGTAATCTTGGCTGTGTTCAGGGTGTTTCGGAGAATTTTACATTATTGGTGCATCACATTAGACTAGGACGAGAGGAGGCACAGACAACACTGTGTCTGTCTGTCTCCCCTCTCGTACTCGTCTTAACGCGCTGCACAGATATTGTCTAACCAACGTGCCCAAGCGTTCACCTTGGCGGTTTCGGAGAACTTGAGCCTAAAAAGCGGGACACTGTTCCTGGGTAAAGTTAAATGCATATTGCCATTACGTGGCACTACTCATAATATTATTTATAATTAGTTGTATAATTAAGAGTAATGACTCACTTTTTTATATGTTCCTTCTAGGATGTGATGCGCCTTGTTAAAGGTTCACTGAAAGGGGTCACCAAGAAGGGTAAACAATGCCATAACACTGATAGGCATTGAACCACCCATCACTCTCCTGCAAAAATTTTCGATCTAGCTTCTGCAACACCAGAGATATCGGCGATTAAAAATGACCCGTCCAGTTTTCCCTCTCAACTCGTACGCCGAAGGGAGCCATAAAAATAAAGAATACAAGCAAGTTCAAAGCTCCGCTCAGACATACGTCACTTCGACGAACTTCCGGTTGCAGCGCGCTCGCTCGCTGGCGTACTAGCGTCAACCCGTCCTCGCTCGCACACGCCTGAGGAGTTCGCCAGTTCGCGCAGAGACTGTTAGGGTAACCACGGGTTCGCGGTTACACTATGTTACACGGCGGACCAAACCATGGTTACACCACTAACCGCGGTTACCGCAAACAGAGCTTGACGACCTCGGTTTGCGTCGTTAACCGAGGTTATGACGGCGTCTGTTGATGGAAGCTACTTGTCTGCGCCCGAGTGCGCGAAACCTACCAGCGGGTCTGCTTCACAAAGTTATTCATTTGCCCACTGTATCACGTTTAAAGATCGATGTATAGATTATGGCGCCGCCCGACGTCTTCGATTACGGCCGACAGCGCAGCGACTGCGTACTGAAGCCTTGTCTTGCCTGCAGTATCGTTTGAACGGCTTGTTGCTGAGCAGAACGTGAAAACATACGCGGCCTTAGCTATGAAAGTACAAGAGTATGCAATGCTTGCAGCACGGGATGCCGCGAGCAGGCTGAGGTACGTTACACAATTACCGCGGGGGTGGGGCGCGCGAACGACGGCGCCGTGCGTGACCGTCCCTAGTCGTCACTAGGCCTAAATTGTTTCGCTTCGAAGCTGCGGCAGTCGACGCTTTGGAACATGATCAACACTGTCGTAAATCGTGTACTTATGAGACTGCCTTATAGTGAATGCTATCCTGCCATAGTAAAATAATTATAGGATTAACTGACGACGCATTAATCGCAGAGCTGGTACGAGCAGATCGGATCAGCCGAAATGCACCAGCGGCAGCTGGCTTGAGCAGAAACTAGCTTGTATCACGGCTATCGCTCTTACCAGCAATTTGCTGCTGGTCAGCGATCCTCACAAGGGCTTCATACTTGATATTCGGCTCAGTATTCCAGACGCCAACAAATTTTAGCACGCTTTATTTCGGACATCGGTGCTAACGATCCGCCGTGTCATTCGCGAACGGTATGCGGGAGGAGGGGCCACAGCGGCAGTGTTTACGGCGGTCGAGGAGGTGCTGCCATCATGCGGTGCTTGACCGTGCTGTTGACGCCTCGTCGGACGACACTCCGGTACTCCTGAAACAACGTTATATAAATAAGATATTTGTAAATGCAGCTTCGTTCTGCCGATCTCTGCATCGCTTCGGTTGTTGTACTTAATAGGCAATGGCCACCTAACCGATAAGGGCGGCGAGCTGTGTAACAGCCCGCACAGAGTTCGAGCAGCGCACGAGCAGACGACTTTCGCAGCTACCGGAAGTGTGTCCGTGACGTCATGGTTGCAGTGGCCGCAGCGAATGGCAGCTTCTAGCAAGCCTTGCCAGTCAACTCACCCGTGACGTCCCGCGTTAAGGAAATAGTTCCATGCGACACCGCCAAGCGACATTCTCTCTGCCCGCGATTTTTAAAAATTAATAAATCGCTGGCTTTGTTCCAAGGAGTTATACTTTGCGTTAATGCTCAAAAGGTTGTGTTCTACACACTGAACACGTTTATCAGTGGCTTCTTGGGGGCCGTTTTCATGGGCCTTTAAGCTAGCTTTATATGGTCAAGGAACAGCCAATACAATTTTTTCTATCAGTATATTACCCATGAGGCCCTTTTTCTGGCATTTAAGAAAAGCCCACAGAATACGAAAAAGAAAGGATCTGACCGTACACACTTTGTTGATTCAAAAAGTTTTTCACTGTTAAGCAATACGGTAGTAAGAGAGCAATCATAGTTTCTTAACAAGTTATTAAGCGCTTCATAAATCACGAGGACACAGGAAGAAATAAACTGGATGGGTAGAGCTAGCACTAACTAGCCCTGCAACATGTTTTTTAAGAGAGCAATCACTTAATTTTTTTTTTTTTTTTTCATATTTAACACATTTTCTTAACATGCTGGAACCACATGTGGGATATATTGGTGGAAGAAATTCTGTCTGCATTTCCTTAGCTCCCTCTACTAGTTAGCAAATCGTATTTGACTAAAGCAAATAAAAATGCATGATTGATTTTAACCAATTATCTAATTAACCAGAGTTTAAAATAGTGTTAAGAGCACTACAAGGCAGGAAGCAATGGGTTGTTTGTTGCATCCAGCTGTGGTGAAGTGCTTTTTTTTTAAAGCCTTGGTTCAAGCTGCATGAAATACTCTGTATGCAATGTGTAATGCAGATTTGCTTTTTATCGTGCATGGTATGGGGTTTTGGCAGGCTTGGCACGATTTGCATGTGGAAGAGCCTGCAACTCCTGTGGGGAAGGCCCTGCATATAGTTTGGTCAATAGACCCCTTTCGTAAATGTTAAGTCAGCTTCACCTCTATGCTGCATTCCCTTCTAATGGCGGAACAGCAATGTATTGAAACATTATATTATGGCCATAATTCATATCATTTATGCATCAGAACATATTCGCATAATTGCTCTATTACCACTACATGCATCTGTGTAGAAGCAACATGCGATTTCAAGTCTATATCGCTATTTTTCTGACGGCCAGTGACGCCATGTTTGGGGAAAGAAGCAGCGTGGGAAAGCCTACTTAACGATTTTTGCAAGGGGTCCATCATGCGCTGCTATAATGCCTTACGTATTCAATATTCTTGACGATGACACTGCCACATTTTTATGGTGCAAGAACCCTCGAGAAAATATGATTTACAGCTTTCCAGTATGCATATTTCTGGAGAACAGAAATTAGTTTATTTTTTATTATTATTTTTTAACGTATTATTATAGAAGCCCAATCGTCAATCTTAGTGGGGTGGACACGTGCCACCTTCCTCTGTTGGTGCACAAAGAAGCCACTAGCTACCTTCTATGGTTGGCAGGTAGAAAAGTAGGGAGAGAGATAGCTCCCTCTCCCCATTGTAGGGAAAGAGAGTTTAGTCGAGAAAAAAATTTGCTAACAGCGTAAGGTTAAGGCTGGTCCTCTGCGAAGCAGCTTGCTAGCCTAACTCCTACGATGTGAGCTAATTGTTGGTTAGACTAACAGTGAACGAAATGCAATGAGTGGTAACAGGGCTCTTTCCAAGAAGACTGTGCTGTAAGCTTAGGCTGAATTTAACACTCCAGAAGCACCCAAAGTTTGGACCTCCTAAATGGGGAAACTGAGCTCCACAGAGTGGCCCTGGTCACCATGGTGGTGCACTTGGAACTACAGTTCGGAAGGAGTGCTCGTCAGTGTAAGCTATGGTAACTGCACAAGGCCTTGACCTCAAAAGCCAGCCTCAGCGAGAGACAACCTTACTCAGCCTCAAACTCACGCATGGGGTTGAGATCCGATTTCCTGACCTCACTCAAAAACTCAAAGAATCTTCCCTTGTGGCCGACCTCCATGAGGTTGAAGTCGTTTTAAGGCTGAGATCGAAACCCAATGAGATTGTCCACCTCTGGTCGGCATAGGTCTCGGTGAAAACTGTGAAGGTTCAAAAGAGCCATGCTAGTCCTTTTTGGAGAGGTAGTCGGGCACAGTATACTCATTTTACAACATCAAAACCACTTTTCTTATTTTGTATTTTTGACTATCTAATCCACTTACTACGGACTTGATGAACGAACATAATCAGCGCGGTGGTCAGGGCTCAACTGTTAAAGAGTATTTCTTTCATTGGATAGATAAAAGAGGTTTTAGTTTTCTGTGCAAGTGTTAGGTTGAAAGATTGAGAAGAATTACTACTGCACTGCAAACAGGACATAGAGTATGTAACCCTCATGGTGCATTGCTCTCTGTCTCGTTTGTGTTGTGCTTGCAGTTCCTTTATTTAGCGTATTGTAACTGCAAACCCCCACATCTTCAGCTCAGTAAATAATGAGCTGAATCCAAACACAGTGGATAGTACTTCGTTTTCATTACTTGTTTGGTCTGCCAGCGCTTCCTCTATTTTCTATGCCAGACACATTGTGCACTTTGCAGAGGGAGCGACTTGCATGCTTAGTTCAGCTAGCTGATGCTCTGTGTTACCTGTGGCCAAGTTTGGGTCTGCTGGCCGCTGTTAGAGTTTGTCCGCTTTCTGTCGTGTGGTGCTATTCAGCTGGTGTTCTCCCCTACAGATATGTAGTGCAAGTGCGAAGGCTGGCTGATGGTGAAGAGTATGAAAAGATAGGGGAATGAGCTTTGGATTGACTGTATCTGTTCCACATTGTAAGATGGAGAAGGCGCGGGCTGTGCTCTAGGACGTGCACAGAATGTGTATTATGCTTTCGAACTGGGAAAAGGAGCAGGGAATTTCAGTAAAAAAAGAGAAAAAAAAAGGATTATGATGGCACTGTATCCAAACTGAAGCTGTGTGATGGCCAAAGTATACCTAATTTGCCGTTTTTATTCCTTTTTATTGGCTTCAAAGATATGCTTGCAAAATGCAGGTATTAATAAGCGTTAGCTGCACGTGTGTTTTGAACTTGTGTTGCCCGTACAACTGCAGGCACCGCAGCGTCATCTTCAGCCACCACCCAACAGCAGGGTACTACTAGTCAAACCACAGAGGCAGCTGGGGAAACCCAACGAAAGAAACGAAACCGCCAAGAGCCCCTAAATGCGCCGGTAATTTTTTTTATGTGCTGCATGAATGTAACAAGAGCTTTTTCAAGGACACAAGGTATTATTCTTTTCAAGTGGCCGGTTTGCCGCATTTCCAGTATGAAGCGGTGCCATTTTAGGCAGCTGGCAGTGCCCCAATTTATTTCAAGCCACCCATGCATGGCTTTACTTTTCTTGTAGGAGGGCTTCCCAGCCGAGGTCACCGTGAAGGTACCAGAGGAGCTCAAACCTTGGCTTGTCGATGACTGGCACCTCATCACTTGGCAGAAAAAGGTACGCTTAGCAATGATTATACATATTTAAGACCAAACGACGCTTGCTTTTCGAATATGCCTCAAATAATGCAGTCATACATTAGCAGTTCAAACTGCAAACTTTCATTTGTGCAGGCATAGTAGTGTGTGTTATCTTACTCTAAAGAAGTATTTTGTACAAGACTGCTTCTTTGCTTTGTTTGTTGAAAAAAAATTTACACTGAGTTCATTTGATATGCATCTATTGTTTTTGGGATTCTCACAGCCTATTCTCATGCATGCAATGTCCAGTTCAGAGCTGCACTTGAAGGGGCCTCGATTTTGTTGCACGGAGATCCAAGTTGAAAGTAGTAATTTCTCATGATAAATTAGGAAATTTTGCTTGTGCTGTTGGGTATGCCATCCAGTTATTGCAGCATTTTAAAACACAGTGCACTCTTGCTGAGAACTTGGTCTTCCAACATGCAAAAGGTGTGATAATATTTGGTAGGTTTGCCATAGGCAAAATGTAAAAAGCTAGCCACCTTATATAAAGTTACTGACTTACTAGACAAGTTAGTGTCAGTGACATTGATCCCACATTTTGATGTGAAACAAGTGGGGCAGCTGTAATATGACTGCTAAGTGAAAGAGGCAGATGTCACTGCATTTTTACCCACACATTGCTTCAGAATGTGGCGCATATAGATTAGAGCATCAGTTGCACATCTTAGTGCTTTGGCTATCGTTTGTGCTTTGGGGGTGTTAATGCAAATCTTTCATATTGCGCTAAACCATTTCTTGAATGCAATTTGTTCTTTTGGTACATTCCATTTCATGAATTCATCACAGAGTTGAAGATGCAGCTAACAAAGAAAACAAGCACAATTTGTTGCATTGTTGTACAGGACATACTGAGAAAAAGAATTCTGGGAAAATAGCATTTGAAACGAAAAGCACGTTGCCTTTGTTTGTTATTGTGCAATTACAGGCGTAAAACTATAAATAGGGGTTGGACTTTTCGGTTAAAACCGAAAAACGCCGATAAAGGTACGCCGAAGGCATTTTAAAAGATTCGGTTTAAACCGAAAAAGGTCAGTACCTTTTCATGCATGCCGCGAGCTCTCGAAGATGGGAGAACATTACATTTGGATCGTTGGTTTAAGCACAGCGGTTGAGGATTTTGAGGCATTGTTCATGGCTTCAAAAATAGGGAAAGAATGGCAGCAGTGTTTCCCGACCCTCATAAACATATCAAGAGTCCAAGGAGGGGTGCCTGCAGCAAGGCGGTCACTTCGAGGGGCGGAGGACAGACCAGAGCATTTGCAGCGCAAGTGCTTTCAGGAAATCTCGAAGAAAAAACCCGCCAGTTTCTTGCCATGTGACACTTCTCAGACACAAGCCGAGAGAAGCGCATTTGTTTTTGAAGCGATTTGGTTTATCCAAAAATTTGATCGTAATGAATAATTCAGTTACTCCTTTGTCTAATGGTGGATTTGTTTTACAGTTTTGTCATAACGCTAATTTTCATCGAGACAAGAGCATTTTCTTCCAGGAACTTAGCTGTATATATGACCAACTGTACATTAAATAAAAGTGCAAAGAACAACATGCAAGAAAAAAAATCTAAAATGAACACTACGCCTCTTATCTCACCAGAAAAAAAACTTTCTTCAGCAGAAAATAATATTAACCGAAAAAAAAAAAACGGAAGTTGTGTTTACAAATAAGCACCGAAAAAAGTCACCCAAATGCTTTGAAAATAAAAAACCAAAAACTTCAACCCCTAACTATAAACAGCACATTCGAAGTTAAAGGCTGTAGTTTGCACTGAGAAGGGCTTGTTAGCCTTCCTTCCGCATTTCTTTCTGCACCCGCTGAAACCGGCTTACATGGAATGGTCTCCCATGGCATGTGTGCTTTTATTTTTTAGTCTTGTGCGTAGAAGCAGCTAGGTCAAAAGGTTACGTGTTCTTTTTTCTGGTGCCTATACCTTCACTTATGGCGCCGAGTGATCGATTTCATATAATTGCTTTACGAAATGGCTTTCGCTATTGAAACAAAGGCCACTTGCCTCATGACACATTCACCCTCCTTTGCTTGTTGTAGGCCATGCGAACAGAAAATGAATAAATAATTGGGCTCTATGCATGTCAACAGCTTTACGTGAGCATCCCTCATAGCCTGAGTTGCTTTGAGACATCAGCTTTTTCCTTACTGTTGGGGAAAATGACCGCTTTTTATGGGTTTTAGGTTGTTTTTTGTGCAAAAGTTATTAGACTTAATATTTTATGTAACACATAAAAAGGAGGCTGCAGAAATGTGTTATTTATTCAAGTTTGAACAAAATCTTTGTTGAAACACAATTTTAATTGCCAAAAGGAAGACTTTTACAGAAAAAAATGAGCGAAACTTCTAAACAAAAAAAGTAATAAACTTGCTCAAAAAGTAGAGGAAGAAAGAGACGTGACAACAGGATACCTCTGCTTTTTCCGCAAATGTATTACTTTTTTAGTGTGAACCAACTCGCCCAGACAAAAGTACTTATTAAAACTTGCAAAGCTACACGTGTACCTGAGAAGAAGAAAAAAAAGGGGGAAAATCTTTCTGGTATATACAAAATGTTTGCCCTCTTATTGACCACTATCTGTGAATAAACAAGAGCTCCAAGTTAGATAGTTTTGTTGGCACAAAATAATAACTGCACGCGCAAAATGAGGCCAACTACTAAAACGAAACTGGTGCGCATATTGCGATGTTCCAGCCTGGTTTTCATTGTCGTCACTTTGAAAAATTTATTCCGACAGTAAATATCAGAATGTTCATACTCTCTGCTACTTGGGGTGTCGATAAAAACAACCGCAGTCTAGGCGAAGTCACAAGATTTGCTATGTTTTCAAGCTAGCCTTTCCTGTTCATGACTTGGATACTACCGCACCGTTGGAAGGCAGTCGGGAAGTGACGCCTCGAGGAAAAAAAAGAGAACATTGAAAATGAAGCTTCAGTTGTGTTATGGGCTAGGTGGTTCAGTGTCCATAAGCAAAACGGATAGTTCCGAAAATGGCATGAAAGTCACTGTTAGTGGACTAATGGCTGTACCGTGTCTTCCGAGTGCATTCGAAAAATGGTGCCATGAAAAAAAAAACGCACAAAAACAGCACACTGCATTGTAACTTAAACTTCAGTTGTCTGATTGCGTGCCAAATGCCGCAGTGTATCCCTACACAACGTGAAAGGCTCCTCAATTTTCGCGCGAATTTATCGTTTATTAAGGTAACGATACTCGATGGGTCGGTAAGGAAAGTTAAATCAAACCAGCTTTTTTTTGGCTACAGGGGCAGAGTGTTTGTATGTGTGACATCCCAGCTGTAAGTATGATGGATAGAACAAGAGGTGGGAGCATCGAAGTGCCAGAAAGGTAACACCAATCCGGGACGATGCTGCACTGCTCTTGACAGAAGAGAGACTCCTTTGTGCCACTGAGATTTTGCTATCTTAGCCAGTGCTGTCTTGTTTTTGAAACTTCTTTCAGTGCCTAAAGAGTGTTCTAAAGAAGTGATCAAGTCTCTATGAAGTTAGCAATGGGTCTATTCTGCAATTAGGCCTGCTTATCGTGTGGTTGACCGTTAGCATAGCACACAGGTCTGCTTCTTTTGGACAACGCAGCTTAAAGAATGACAAAAGATCTTGCATGCTGGCAGTTCTTTGAGTGGTAATTGTGCCATTTTTAACAGTTAAACTACTATAGGCAGCTCTTTATATTCACGCATTGCCTGTTGCATGGCTGGAGTAACGAATCGCGAGATGCTCACCAAATAAATGTGAAATGAAATTATTTTCTCTAATTACTGTTTGTTTCGGCACGTAAGGATATTTACTAAGGCTAGAAAACGCAAACAAAATATTGGTATGCAATCACTCATCTTCACTGTGCAAAAATTGAGCTGGTTTAAGTAACACCTAAAAAATAATGCTCCTTCCCTCTCCATCAACTCTGTGCGCGCTGACATGCCCTGTCCCGCCCACGTCACTTGGGCGTGCACCCAGACAGCAGAGTTGACATCAGTGGCAAAGGGTGGCTAAGAACATGCGGTGAGGTGTTAATTTTATTGGTTGCAAAAAGCAAATTTTTTTTTAAACTAAATTTTAAGACGCACATAGAACATTTAAATTTGACTCCAATACTCACAAAGGCCACCTCCACAGATCTGTCGCATCAGTTTATGACCATAAATATCTTTTCAGGGTCTTAATGAGAGCAGTGCATTTTTCTGTTCTATAAACGAAGCATCACTCCGAGCTTAAGAAAGCACATTCTATTTGCCAGTACTAAATTTTTTCAAAGAGCTTGGTGCCGAGTGATGGCTGTTTTCACTGGGGAAAAACGGAGAAACTTTTTTTTTTTTTTTTTTTTAGTACATTATGGCGCACAAATCTAGGTAAAAATAGCTCACAGAAAATTTTGTGTAACCTATCACTTTGCGCATTTTATAGACATAAAAAAAAAACGATATGGTGTGTACAGTGAATTTAAAGTTTAAGTCATATGTGGGTGAATAATTTAGGGTCGGACGGGAGAAAGCAGATGGCGACACAGTATGAAAGAGCACTGGACAAGGGTTGAGGGGGAGCCACAGTTTGCAAGTTGAGCCAGCGTTTCGACGAGGGGACTTGTCTTCGTCTGGGCAGCGCGATCGTCACTGGCGGGGGATTAAATAAACTCTTGCTTCCTAAGAAACACCAGGGAAAGGGGGGGGGGGGGGGGGAGAGAGAGAAAAATGTTTCCTTCCATATGAAATTCTGAGCCTGGAACCAATGATCCAATTGCTTGAAAAAGAAACTAAAAGCAGCAGCAGCAGGAAGAATACAATGCGGGGTGGATAGTAAGTCAGCACCTAAAGCAGGTTCGATGCTGACACGCCTTTCTCGAAAGAGGACAGGCATTTCAAAGGGTCCTGATAAAGAATGCAGCTGCAGGAGAATAATTATCAAGAGTTTTCTCCAAGGAGGGGAGAAGGACAAAGAAACAGAATAATAACAAATGAAGTGAGCCATACCTGCCACACCTTACATTATCTGAAGAAAAGGATTCAAGGGGGAGCCAAAGTAAGTGATAAGAAGGAAACTTTTCGAAAAACACCTGCAGCTTATGCTATTGCGGAGGGAGGGGGGATAGAGTATACATGTGCTGTGAGCAAACTGTACAATTCAAGCTATACAGAATTATTTTCCTGACTAGTTATGGCACAGAGGGATTATATTTAAGGGATTCTAATGTTCCTTTCGAGATATTTATTCCTGCTGATTCCACTGTTATGGACTAGATATATGCCTCTCTATTTTCTATCCCTTGAAGATTTAAAGCCCGATTGGAGAATAATTTCATTTCATCAAACTTACTGTCTTTCTGATTGAAATGCTGGGAAACTGCTTTTGGGAGATTTTTGCCTGTGTCTGCTGGATAACATTAATTGCTCTGTCTCTCCGATTGATTTTTTATGACAGAATGAGCATTCTAGAAGGTAGATAACATTTGGCAATGTGCAATTAAACCCCGATTTTATGTGGAAAGTGAAATTGCAGTACTTCAGACCATGCTGTCTTTTTGTGGATGTTTGCATGTCTTACATCTGGGTCGAGAGCAAGGATGTGCTTGTTTTCGAGTTCAACACAAACCTCGGAGACATTCTAGTGTACATTTTACATTTGTATGGTACCCTTGGTGCCTCCAGGAATATTTTCTTCGGGAGTTTGTTAGACGTTAGCATGGAATGGTATTTCTGCAGAATATTGTTTATGCTTGAAAAGGCATCGGTGTATTTCGTTACAAAAGATGGTTTGCATTCAGTGTTGGCTTTTGGTCGATTCGTGAGTGCATCAGTGTGGTTTAAAATGGTTGCTTTCTTGAGGCCACTTAAAGGGGTCACAAGGACAGTTTCTGTGAATTACTGTTGCTTTCATTGAATGTAGTACTTCGTTCAAGTAATCATTATCATTGCTACATATTCTTCTAAGCCGTGTCGCCTGTTCTACAAATATTCTTTGCTTACTGTGTCTCGGATGATGAGCGCCACGATCAAAAGTACTGCAAGTGATTTCGCTTTTCACATAAAACCAAGGTTTAATGGCACATCGTCAAATGTTATCTACTTTCTAGAATGCTCTTTACAATATGTACATTGGAGAAACAATGCAATCAATGAACATAAGGCTAAATGGTCATTGAGCCATCCATAATCCCATAATTTTCGTGTAATGGAGCTAGTAAAGCTTTTGCTGTAAAGGTGATGACGTCACACTGGAGTCACTTGATTCAGGATCATCAGCAGCAAATAATGCTAATACTTTTGCATTTCTCCACTAAAACAGAACTCGGTGGCGCCTTAATTTTTTGCAAAACATTAGGGTTGTCGATAAAATGGTATAGTGAAAACTTAACACACCCTGTGTTTTTGTTCGCACAACTTGTAGCAAGCAAACAAAGGTGAACTCATTGTGAAGCAATTGGCTTTCACCTCGACTGTATCGAAGTGCTTGTTGCCATAAAAGCCAGCTTAGAGGCAGCTCCTACATTTTGGGCCAAATTTTAGAAGTCTTTTTTTAGCTCAGTGAGGATGCCTAAGAGCAGTGTGTCATCTTTTGGTCATGTTTTAAGTATGCCCTGAATGAGGGTACGCCACTGTTAAGGTATTGTTGAGGTAACGAGCCTTATAAAATTCAGCCCTTTGTCCTCATATCTCTACATCATACCGGTAAATATACCTTGGTTGTGTCTCTAGAAAATGAAAAATTTCATTTTAGAGAAGCAAGTAAACAACCTAATTAACCATTGCGTTTGTGTGCAGCTTGTTCAGCTGCCTTGTAAACTCACGGTGGACCAGATTTTTGCTGATTATGTGCAAGAAAGGACTTCAGCAAATGGCATCTCACCTAATAAGTGAGTAGCTTTGTATTGTGCTTGAAGATATTTCTATTTACGTTCCTGTTGAAATAAAAACGGACAAAACCGGTGATTGCAAAAATGTGTCTGTCAATTCATTGCATTTTGCTTTTCTTGCAGGGGAAAGAGTGTAGTTATCGAGGTGACAAATGGCCTGAAGGAATACTTCAATCTTATGCTGGGAAGCCAGTTGTTGTACAACTTTGAGCGACCGCAGTATGACGATGTAAGTCTACACTTCACGAAAGTCTGTGCATCTGGGAGTGCCTAAAAATGAGAACGCTATTGTAGGACATTGTAAAATATTTTCAGGATAAATATGCTGTTTGGGCATTGAGCAGCTTTATTGAATGCAGTGCTGTGCCAGATGTTCTCTCGTTATGCATTCTTGTAGAGGCATTTGGCTTAATAGCTTCTTGTTAAAAGTATGCTCATGCAGCAGTCTTAACTGGCATATGTTTTTCACAGATTCTGAATGATAACCCAGACACACCCATGTCAGGAATATATGGTGCCACTCACTTGCTGCGCCTCTTTGGTAAGTTGCATACTTGGACATTATGGGCACTTTCTCAGTATTTTTAAATTTGAACAGATGTTACAGTCATTGTGGCAGTTAACTCCATGGCTAAAGTGAAATGTGGCAGTAGGCTGTCATTAATTTTAACTGGTATAATCAAGCCAAGAAGGTATTTACGATGCAACAAATCATGAATACCTTCTCGAGCAAACAGGAGATACGAAGTGGACATGGAAAAGCCCGAAAGGGGAGACAAACTTCATATCAGGTTCTAACCCTGGCATTGTACAGTATGTGGGGGTAATCGGAAAAGTAAGATGTAGTGACCACAGGATGGCAAGGTCTTAAATTAGTCCAGGTTTGAAGAAGGAAAAGTGCAGACCAGTATGAAAGGAATTTATCAGTAAATTAGCTGTGAGAGGGATGGTAAAAGAACTCTATCTTGCTACAGAACTTTCAGCTTTAACCAAGGAAGGCTACATTAGTCTGGAAGCATTGAGCGATAATTTCAGAGATATTACTTAGTGCACGATGGAAGTTGGCGGTAGGCTAGACACAGTCCCAGTAAACTACCTAAGCAGACAAAAGACGTGATTAAGAAACGCTGAAGCAAGAAAGCCTCCAAACCAGTGGGTAAGATGAAACTGGCTGGGCTATCAGAGCTAACCAGTAAGCGTAAAGCGTCTGACATAAGGAAGTATAGTATGGAGAGGATCGAGCATGCTCTAAAAAACGATGGTAGCCTGAAAGCGGCGGAAAATAAACTAGGCATACGCAAATATCAGATGTATGTGCTAAGGGACAAGGCGGGCAATGTCTTTAATATTAGGGATAAGGTAGCCAAAGTGCCCAAGGAGTCCTGGGCTGATTTGTGTAGTAGTCAAAGTAATCAGGGTGATAATGGGATTGGCGGTGCTGAGCGGCACTGAGACGTTCCGCCAAAGTGAAGGGAGAGGTCAAGAAAGCTTTAACAGCTATGAAAAGAATGAAAGCAACTGGGGAAGTTAACAGCAGATTTATTGAAGGACGATCGGGATGTTTTGCTAGAAAAATTGGCTACCCATACTGTCTCTAACTATTGTAATGTTTATTTCCTCCAACATCCGCAAGGGTGCGGCCTTATCAGTTTGCTTGTAACACGCAGAGTGATGTAGGCAATGGCAACAACTAATGTCCATTCATTTTCACCTTTCTGCATTTGTCGCCTATGGCATTGTCTCCGTTCAGTGACAGTATGCAATTCCTCTTGACATCAATGATATTGGAATCTTGAAAAAATACTAACATTCTTTTAATCCATAAGAAAGGGTATGCTAAGGACTTGAAAAATTAGACTGATCAGCTATCTGTTACGTACAGGGTATTTACTAAGGTAATTGCTATTAGAATCAGGGCAACATTAGACTGATCAGCCAAAGGATCAGACAGGTTTTTAAATGGGTACTCTTCTATTGATCATGTCAATGCTCTGTATATAACCAGCCCTTATACATAGCAGTCATTGATTACGAGAAAGCATTTGAATCACCTTAGAAAACCTGAAAACCTCAGAAGTTATGCAGGCATTGCTAAATCAATGTGTAGATGAGCTATATATGGAAGTACTGGAAGATATCTGTAGTGGTTGCACAGCAACCATAGTCATCCATAAAGTAAGTAATAAAATTCCTATAAAGACAAGTGTTAGGCAAGGAGACGCTTGCTTAGAGGAAGTATTTTGAGACTTGGAATGGGAGCAGTTAGAGACAAGGGTTGATGGAGAATACCTCTAATCTGCGATTTGCTGATGACATTGTCTCGCTAAGTTCAGGGGATAGGTTGCAGAGAATGATTGATAACCTAGACAGGAAAAGCAGAAAGTTAGGCTTACAAATCAATATGCAGAAGACTAAGGTAATGTTCAACAGCCTCGGGAAGGAACAGCAGTTCACAATAGGTAGAGGAGCACTGGAAGTTGTAGGCGAATATGTCTACTTAGGACAGGTAGTAACAGCAGATCCAGACCATGAAAAGGAAATAAAAATAAGAATGAAATGGAGCGCATTTGGCAAGCACTCGCAGGTTATGACTAGCAGCTTACCGTTATTGCACAAGAGGAAAGTATACAACAGTTGCATTTTACCTGTACTCACCTGTGGGGCTGAAACATGGAGGCTTATGAAAAGGGTTCAACTTAGGGGTTCTACTCTGCGTTGTCCTCAAGGACAATTCTTTGGAACAGAAAATGGTAGGTGTAACATTATTAAATAGGAAGCGTGGATGGTGGATTAGGGAACGAACTCATTTTAGTGACATTTAGTGGAAATCAAGAAGAAATAGGCATGGGCAGGATATGTAATATGAAAGGAGGATAACCATGGGTCAGTAAGGATAATGAAATAGATTCCTGGTAACACTTCCCTTCAAGTAAAAGCAGAGGAAAGAATATAGCTTATAGCATTTATTTAGCTCAAAGGGAACCTGATATGAAAGTGATGCAGTAAGTGTCCCGTACGTCGGGGGTTATTGAGCAGCATTAGCTTGAATCTACCACTCCAAAGCAGCATTCACTTGTAAGAAATGAGTGCATGTGAGGGTGTGTCACTCTCTCTAAAGTGTTTAGGTGCATTGCAGGCAGTGTGCAGAATAAAAAAAAAAAAAGAATCTTCTCTCTCTTTTGCTGTCTCTGCTTGAATCTCCTGTTGACATACCCAAATTGGCTGGTTAACCCTTTAACTGTTTTTTGCCGTACGAATACTGTTGAACGCTGATTTCAACGGTACAATCACACACCATGGGCGAGATTCGTGGTTTCGGTTATCTTTTTGCGATCGCAACCGAAGCGCGAAATTTGACTTGTCTTTGCTGGGACTCTTGCTTTTTCAAGGAGGTGCTCCTGCAACCTTCAGCAACTTATAAAAAACTGTTACAAAATTGCTCGTGCTACAATTTTGTGGGGGAAAAAATTCCATTTGTGACCTTCAGTGTCACGAGTGGTTTCCGGTGGCTCGCCCGCGTGTGATCGCAACGGAAGTGCCAAAGTTGATTTCTGTCTTTGCCAGGAGCCCTCCGGCCCGGGGAAACTGATCTTTATCTTCATTGAGACTCTCGGCTTATCAACCCTCACTGAGTGTCATTGCTGTCTGGTTTAGTTAGCTTGTGGCAGTTTGTGTGCAGAGTAGCACTGCGTTACAGCGGCACATACTGCATTCTCTTTTGACAGCGACAGTGATGACTCTGATGACAGGGCAGTATTGAAATTGTTCATCGTTTTCATTGATGCTATGCATATAATAATCTCTATAGTTTTGCCTATTCAAACTTTGCCAGTTTTGTTTGTTTGAAATCGACAATAAAGAAATTTGACACTGGGGGTGAATTGTTTTCGGAATATTCGACACTCAAAGGGGTAATTACTGCAGTGTAGTCTCTTAATTTGCATTGCTTGTGCGGGTGAAGGACGTGCAGTGTTATGTAAGGGGAGAGCTGGAGACATCAGTGGAATGAGTCCATGAATGCTCTATGTCTGAGAAAAAATGTGCGGGTAACAGGAGAATCATGCTATCAGCTTTCAGCAGTAGTTCAGAGTGGTCACGACACATTTTCTTTCTTTTCAGTCAAGATTGGCGGTGTGCTGTCCTATACAAAATTGGATGAAAAGTGCATTCAGATTTTGCAGGCCGAGACTCGCGAATTTCTCACGTGAGTAATGTGCCCGTAACAGGGCTTCCATATAGGGTCTTGTGTGTGTGCCATGGTGGAAGCAGCTCTTGTTAATTTAGTAGGTTTTGTATCACTGCATTATTTAGATGCAGATGCACTTTGGAGGGTAAAAATTTCAGGTAGACCTTTATTTTGGGGAGTAGAGTTTCTTGTACTTTCCTTTGAATTTTCATATTTAAATAGATCCCTCAATCAGTTTTTGTTAAGAGACAATTAACCCAGGTACACTCATGCAACACAGCTGACTCCTTGTCTAAGTTTTGTTCCATATCAGTGTCCTTTTTTGTAGCAATAGGTCAAGAACCAGGAAGGAGTGACTTCTCTTGAATAGAAAATGTTCCTGTAGTTTCATCACACAGGAATGTGACGACAGTGGCTGAAACGACGGGGACATTTTGAATTCCCAGTCAAGAGGAGGCACTCCTTGGTTCCTGACATACAGTCGAACCCGGATATATCGAATTTTGGTTATATCGAACTCGCGGAATATCCCCTTGAAAATCCCATGTAAAAGTATAGGAAAGCCGTGTCCTATATCGAACTCAATTTCACCGGTCGTTCAATATATCGAACTCCGCACCACACACTGGAAAGTGCCTTCCCCAAAGACGATCGCATCACCCTTGGCCTTTTGCCGCGTGAAGTTTTTAAGCCACGCGCGGAAGGAATAAGGGGGGACAGTTCGTCGACTGCTGGTCTAGGGCAGCGTCGCGCCCATTCCCCAAAGGCGTGCACATCTCCGGTTATTGTTTCCCGTCTGCCAACCCGTGAAGACGTTTGCAAGCCATGTGTGTGAATGAACCAGAGAGAACTGGTGGGAACGAGAGGGGAAAAACGTGATAGAGCGAAGCATTCTTTTGCCGAGCTATCTCTTTCTCTCTCTCGGCCTTCATTCGCAGTAGCACGTGCTACGCATGCGCCAAGCCAGCTCAGCCCGTTTTCAGGCAGAAGGTCTGGCGCTTTCTTCAGCGTGTGTTGGGAACCCTCTGCGCGCGGCGACTGACGTGGCTATGTCACCTGCGGACGTTGAAAAGCGGCAGATCTCTCTCTCTCTCTCTTTTTGCGAGAGTCCATTCCATTCTTATCACTGTGCTGTACGTGCGGCGTAGCGTAAGATATGGTGGCTGCGAATGTTAAGAAGCTGCCTTTTTTTTTTTGCGGGAGGAGTCGTTTATCTTGGTATGTATGAATCAACAAAAGCACGCGGTCAGCTGTGATCATGACACTGGTTTTTGACATTTTTCGCTTCAAACAGCATTTAACTACACCACCCTATCAAGTGCTTCTGTTGCCTGCAGCTAGAAGTAGTAATGGCTATGGGCACCATGCAGAAACCCAGGGGGCAGCACTTGTGGCGAACAGGCAGTGCCACGAGTGGTACCAGAGAATTTTTGTAGTGGGCGCCAAGGCAGGGCGCACGTTTAAAAGAGGCGGGCGGCCGTGGGGATGAAATCGTGATCCGCGTAGCGAAATGATGGCAGTTTCGGCCAGCTGGAGTGATGTCGCGAAGCATGAGCAATGCAGGAGCTACACAACACAAGACAGAGACAGGGATGAGCCCTGGCTGCCCTCTGGGCGTTTATTTGAATGCGCCATTCCCGTTGATTACTCTCTGTATTGTATTGGTACTCATTTAAGGGGAGACGCGGGTTTTGAAAGTCGAAAAATCGCGAAAAAGTCGGCTTTTCAAAAAGTACATGTCTCGGCTGTATATGTTATAAACTACCTTTCCTATAATTATAAACGCCTAATTCATCGTGGAACTGCTTTAAATTGAATATACAACTGGGCGCGGCAGACTTAGAGTCGCGAGCGAACGGCAAAAGTACCTAAACTTCGTTCGCGCGCCATTTCTCTGCCGCTGAACCGAGCGCCCCCATCTTGGTCTTGTTTTGTTTGTGAATGCTTGCCCTTTTCCATATTGCCTTCGCCGGCGGCGTCCGCGGCGTAGCAGAAGCATGGCTCACTTGGGATTGGGGGCCTCACAGGGATTGTTGAGCTTCCCGCGTCTCGAATTCGGGCTGTAATTGGACAAAGCGCGCCCTCCGTGAGAACGCGGGGGATCGCGCGACTGCTATTGGCTGCTGCGCGCGCTGACGTGGTGGCCCCTCCCCGGCACGTCGTCTGCTCCGGCTGCCTACTGAGCTGGTGTTCTTTGTGCACTCGCTGAATCGCTTCATGCTTCACCATTTTGAGATCACCATGATCATCGCTCGTTACGAATTCTGGTGGCGTGTTTTGAACGGTTATGTGCACTTTGTGGATTATTGCACGGTCGGCCACGATGCACGCTAAGAAGTTCAAAACACTGCATACGTCGTCGTTCTGCGAATGCCGTCCGAATCGCGAAGTTAGCGAAAAGCGTTGCCAACGGGCGCAGAGACGCTTCTATTAGTGCTGCGTCTGCTACATCACTACTAGATCGACTGCACTACCACTTCCAACTGCGTATCTTTCGCGTCAACGTAAGGAGCCGCCGTTTGAAGCGTGCCTGCTGTACTGACCATATCAACCTCGGCGATCTCAGCCTCCCATATCTCGTCTGTCATCGCAAGCGATAACGCGTCGTCAGCGTCGTCCGCTGTTCGAATGAAAATGCACTTTCCGAGGGAATCGGGGAGGTGGAGGCACAACGTGCTGCAGTGAAAAACAAACTTTAGACTTGAAAATGCTGTTTTAAACTTCAAGGGCCATTTTCTCAGAATGAATTTTTTTCATGGTATGGTTGCTTGTTCCCGCAGTATTTCTGGAACCGCTAATCGGATTCTCACCTGGTTTTTTTTATTGTGTGCCTGAATAAATTTCCGAGGGCAAGACAAGCTCATTTTTTCAAATTATTGAGTCTGGAATTTATAATAAACAATCAAAATTAGGCTAATGCAAATCCAATTAGTGGCACTAACCTCAATGCACTGCTAAAATTTTTCGGCAGGGAAATTAAAAAAAAAAGGGCTCTGTCTTGCCCTGCGGTACCTATTCAGGAACCTTCATAATGAATTTCATAGTGCCAACACATTTTGCAAGTTCACCAGGCTTGGAACAAGGAACCCATGTGAACCATTCTGATATACTTCTCTAACTTGAGTACCAATGTGCGCAGCTCCATGAAACTTTGCAGTTATTCAAATGGCTGTGCCATGAGTCTACCCTGAAAATTTCATTCAATTATCTCAAGAAACAACAAAGTTGGCATTCAAAGGTAGCCTCCCCCTTAAGCTATTGTAGACAGTGAAATATAGACCACAGGACACCTAAAATAAAAATTATGCAATGATCAACTGCATCCACAAGCATGGCCCACTGGGCGCGCACGGTGGTCCCAGTAGACATACGTTCCATTTGTCGGGCACGCCAATTGGCACCATGCATGTAGTGCTGATGCCTTTGAGTTGCCCCAATTTCTTTTATTTTTTTTATAAGTTGAGAAAGGCTGCTAACACAGGTGAAGGTAGTGTGTCCTCTTTCGAAAACACTAGAAACGGAAGACGACTAAAGGAGAAGCGCGCATAGTTGGAAAAGGCCGAGCGAATAACGAGGGGGGGGGGGGGGGGGACAGTGAAGACATAGAAAAATAAAAAGCATTTGTGGAGAACACCCCTCCCTTCACGTGTGGTACAGCTTCACAAAGGCCAGCCTCAAACACTCAAAGCTGGATTTGTTGAGAAAAAAAAAAAAAGGAAAGCTGCGGGGAATTGAGTGGCCGAGAAAGAATGAATATGGGAGAATAGGAATGAATTAAGCTGGAACCGAAGAGGAGAAAAAAGCCTGAAAAAAGAAATAATAAACAACATGAAAAGCCTGAAAACTCGAGAACGATTACCGGGGCTTGACAATGCCGCAGGTGCTTATATTACGCAGAAGACTTGAAAACCTTTAGTTGCTTTTCTGGTGAGGCGGTTGCACTTTTCTCGACGATAAAGGAAAGGATGGCAGATTCACACAGATCACTGTCCACGCGGTGCTCGTGCACGCGGTTGCTGATACAGCGACAGCAATGAGAATTGAAAACTCCAATACAGCACGCACAACAAGCAACCTACTGTTCCCAATACACATGCATGTTTTCTTCGCTGTCAAACATGTCGGAATTGTAGCATGCCTACTTTTCTCTTTCGTTGAAAAATAACCCTGCCTGAAATCCCAGCTTGAATACTTTTTTTTTTTTTAAACGATCCCGGGGTGGAAGTGCTGCTCCATTCTGTTCCGAACTGCTTTTCCTGCTTCATCCGGCTCAAAAATGCAATACTGCTCCAAAACTGCTCCAAACCAGCTGCCTCGATGTTCTACCGTCAAATTTAGCAGAACATGGATTTTTGATGCACAAGAGGTTATTTGATAGTTCCTCAAAAATATGTGATGTGATGCAATTTGATTAAGTACTACTGAGAAGCACATCGAGGCAGCGACATGCTGTTAGTTTCATGTACACGCTCTAGGGGCCGTTTTAGTAGAACAAAGGCTGGACAATGATGGCACGGTAACTTTCTCCAAGCCTTTTGAATTGTCAGGAGTGAGAGAACTGAGCAAAGCAGTCATGGCGGGGTTGATCTCAAACCATTGGGAAAGTTGTCCGACAACACAAAACAACTCAAGTTGTTCTAAGGGTTCAGCTGTGAAAACAATCGGTACTTCAACTGCACCTCTTTGTAGTACCAAGAGTGCCAAGCTTACATCAGATAAAAGCATACTTGAAGCATAAAGGGGAAGGGAAGGATGGCAAGAAAAAAACGTCAGGCTGGGAGACGGAGAAGGGAAGTATAGCAGCATAAGCGTGGAAGGAAAGGGTGTAGAGGAAAAAAAAAGGAACAAGCTGAGAGGGAGGGAAAAATAAGGAAAGCAAAAAAAGTTGCCAAGACAAATTCGTGAAACTCAGCGCAAGACATAGTAAATGCGCAATTAAAATGCGCCATTCCCGTTGATTACTCTGTATTGTACTGGTACTCATTTAATCTATTGTAGACAGTGAAATATAGACCACCAGGACACCTAAAATAGAAATTATGCAATGATCAACTGCATCCACAAACGCAGCCCACTGGGCGCGCACGGCGGTTTACAAGTTGAGAAAGGCTGCTAACGCAGGTGAAGGTAGTGTGTCCTCTTTTGGAAAAAATGCTTTGCGGAAAATCTGGACGCAGCAAGTCCGGGCATGATTGCCAGCTCACTGCTCGTTGGACGGCAGCGATCCACTCTCTTCTCTTCGTAAAGCTTATTTGGGTACAGAAAAATATTTTATCAGGCCAGTGAAAGTGTGTGCAACAGCAACAACCCAGGGACTGCAATCTAGGAATTCATTTGTGACCATAGAATGCCGCGAATCAAAAGAACGAATGCGACGGTGTTTTGCACTCGATGGTAGTGTGCTACACAACAGTTTACAACGGCGGGAAATGAATGGAGTGTGTTCCAAGTATTTGTGCGCAAAGTTTGCAGAGTTACATGTTTGCATACATTTTAGGTATTGAGATAGAGACAGATCTGCCTAGCTGGTAGCGATTCATTCGTGGCAAAATGAAAATGAAAGCCCAAAACGGCACATCACGATCACAGGCACACACTCATTGAACATCCGATCACAGGTAATAAGAAAATTATTGGTCTATTACCACGTGTTACACCCTTAAAGATTGGCCTAGTAAATCGTGCACCAGACATTAGAGCTTGGACAGTGTTAAGAACATCAAATTTTTCTTGGTACATTGTACTCTTTTTTTTCTCCCGCCTAACTCAATTTGCAATTGCCAGCATCTGTGCCTTCTTGTGACTTGGATCGGTGCAAGTACAGTAGTATACTTTTTTCATAAATTCAACCCCCGTTAATTAAAAAAAATTGAATAATTCGAACTATGACCGTGCTCTCAACTGAAACCCACGCAAGTCTAAGGCGTCGGACAGTCTGGCCTCATTGGAAGTGGGTCTCCTCTAGTGGTTCGAGCACAGGTGCAGAGGGAAATAAAGATTGAGAGAGAGAAAGCAGCTGGCGGCCTGCTTTGCACATTATTTTATACAAAGGGGAGAAATATTATTAAATGTGGTTTTTCACATCGATCTGAAAAAAAGTCACCTCAACGCTGTTCCTGTATACTCGACAATATTTATGTAGAACAGTTCAAAGTGAAACCAAGCGGCGGCACTTTTAACATATGTAGTATGATATATGAAACCACTATTTTGTAGTGCTCTTGACATCGAGGATAAAGGTAGCATTTCTGACTTTTCGGACCCTCTAGGGAACGCAAAAACGTCTGAAAATTCAGGCAGTCCGAAAAAATGAATGCATGAAAAAGACGTACCATTTTACAAATATTTCTTGGATTAAAACAGTCAAGGACGAGGTATTAGGCTTCCGAAAAACCAAAGCATGAAAAAGAACCGTTCAAAAACTATGCAGCCGACAGCCTGTTATGCATGTGTCGTCACGGCAGCCAGCGTTATTGCTGCAGTGTCTTAAAAAACTTGTCAATCCTTGTTTGGACGGCATTCCGCTTCCATGCGATCATATTCGCCTCGATCTGAGCAAGAGTCATGTCAGCGCTGTACACCGATGAAAGCGTGAGCAATGCTCACGTCAACTCTGCGCTCGTAGGCAGCGCAGACGTTGGCTCCTCATTCTCAACATCGGAGTCTTCCGAATCCTCCACGACCTGACGGACTAGCTCCTCATCGGTCAGTTCTGCACAGAAGTCGAGCTCGTTGTCAGCGTCGACAAACTATTCAAGTTATTTCTGTCAATATGGAAACCTCAGCAGAGCGGAGGTCGTTGATCGCGTCGTCCATGGGCCATGTCAATCACGTTGTCACATTAAGGCAAGTCTGCTGCTTCTGCGGTGAGTGCGAAGCCCGCGTGGCGAAATCCACATCAGTCGGCGATCGTCTGCTCATTACCTCTTTAATAATGGCAGCTTTCTTCTCCATCGTTAACCGGCGGTATTGTTTTCCGCGCTTCGATGCCATCGCCGAAGACGGAGTGGGGGCCATCGTATGCAAGCAAAATCCTCTTGTTGCGAAGTGTCGAAGCACCTAGGCCTAGCGTCGCACACTTGACAATACGTAGCACGTAGCAAAACCATGCACCAGCTTAGCGAAACACCATGTGGTCTGCGATGAGTCTGCACAACGAAAAGGCGAAACGGTCGCAGCATTGACAGCGCTTCCGGAAACTCTGGAAGAGGCGCATAGCCAGAGTGGCCAGACCAAATCGGTGTGTGACGGCTAGGTACGGCTAGTTGTTCAAAGCTGTGACATGGTACGCAGACTGGGAGATAGCCAAAATGGCGGCTTTGTATGACGCAGTTGCGGTTTCAGACCTTGCGTCGCGTCAAAAAGCAAAAAAAATTTGAATGGCGCTGGGTTCGAGCGTCTGAAATTTCAGATTCCCTTATACATTGATTTATGGGGCTCGTGGCGGTGCCGCGAAGACGTCCGGAATGTCGGGCGTGTCCGAAAATTCGGTCGTTGACTGTAGACCCAATGGGCTGGTGTGTGAACTAGTGTAAATATAATGTTTGCAAATAAATATTCTTTAAGAACAGTTTATGGTAGAAGTATTAAAGTCCACCAAGTGTGAAAAAATAATAAGCGAATAAATTGTTCTACAAGTGAACGCAACGAAATTTAGCAAAAAATATATAAAAACAGCAAGGTTGGTGTGCTTGACAAATAATAAGTACAACCTCTCAATTGTTCAATAATATCATATGAGCATCAACAGCTCTGAGTCAGCACCTTAACACGGTGAAAATGGTGAGAGTTGGTGCGTGTACAGAAATTACATCAGTTGTAGCCTTTTACATAGTGCAGCCAACATTTCAATTTCATATGTCTTGTGTTTTAGAAAACATTAAAACTGAAACTTTGGCAATTTTCGAAACGATACACAAATGTTTCAACCACCGCTTCAAGAATAAAAAATGGTTGCCTGCTCCGAATACATGCAAAACATGCTAAGCGAAGCACTTGATGAAGCCATGAAAAACTAGGGAAGCTGGGTTGTCATCTCGTATGGAAACACCCTCACACAGTTGTTCATTACATAAAATCACTGCGATACAAACGGTTTTTATCAGTTGTTTTTTCAGGCCCATTCGATGATTCGAACTTTTGGTTCATTCGAACACCTTTTGTGGTCCCTTGAAGGAGTTTAGCGCAAAACCAAGAGAACTGTATACACATGTTTGTCACTTTATTTTGACTGCCGTCAGGATCTTTTGTGGTTTCAGTGTGAAGGTTCGACCTCCTCTGGCACCCACACCAACCAACCAAGCTTATGTCACGCTTTTGCCCCCTTCCCTCGCTTTACAGGGCCCTGCAGTGCAGTGAGGGCAAACGTCAGGCCCCATAACCACAAAGTAGTCTTGGCCCGTGCACTCTTGCCATCTTGTTCTCGAGGGTATTGCATTTCGGTACCCCCTGGGTTAGAGGACCAAGCCCCTTGAACTGTCTATGGGTGCACCTGAGCACCAACTCTTGTCACTTTTGATGTTTCAATCACCGGGATGTAGTGCTTGGCAGTTGCAGGCCAATGTTGCACCATGTCTCCTGTGAGTGCTCGCGCTCGGGTGTGTTTCGAAAATTGGCCATTTGGGGCTCTAGCCAGCCAACCCAGTACATTGCCGCCTTGGTCATCGGGCAAGAGGCTCAGCTGCCCCACCATCATGGCTGTTTTGTTTACAGGGCAACTGCATGGCAGCTCCTTTACCCGCAAGTATCAGTACCGCGAAATTGTGGTGCCTTTATTGTGAGTTTGTGGCACAGGCACACTAGTTGTTCCCTACATTGCGGCCAACATGCTTGCACTTAAGAAATCCAAAGACACGTGGGGTACTTTCACACGTGCACACAGATTTTCTGAGCATCTCCAGTTGCGCTTGTTGTGTACCTTTCTCGTCCTTGTTTCGTGTGTGCGCAGTATACCTTGAAGATCACCAGTTAAAATGGGTCTTGGGGCCACTTGGCTGTTTCGCTGCATTTGGATACCTAGCTTATGGGCCAACAAGCCAGAAGCACACTGCACCAAAAATTCACCCTTTTCGTCTTTCAAACGAGGAAACCTCATGTGTGGTTCTGCATCCCTCTCTCCCCTCATTTTATTAAAACAGTCATCCTCTCCTGTATCTGCAACCCACTTCTAATTCTTTGTGAACTTTACCCATTCACTTGCTACCCTGCGCAGCACTGTTTCCATGCCCCAGATGGTTTTTCGGTCCCTGTTATCTCTATACCTTTGAAAGAGTGAAAGACATGTTTTGGATTGAGGCGATGTTTTAAAATTCCTCAGGTAGAGAAGGGACATCATAGCTGGGCAGAGGGTATGGAAGAAGAAAAGGAACAAGCAGAGAGGAGGAAAAAAACAAATGAAAGACAGCACAGAAAAAAAAGCACAAAACAAGTTTATGGAAGTACAGTCCCCGACCGACTTTTTGAACGCAGCAGGACCCAGGAAGTGGTCCGAATAATCTAACAGTCCGAAAAATCCGTAAGCTTAAGAAAAAAAATTCTGCGAAAAATCGATTTCCAAAATCATGAACTTTGCCACTCCCCTTGTTTTGTTTATATTTCGATAACAGGGAGTCGTAGCATAGCGCGACCCGCTGCTGCTTTCAAGCGCCACCCGTGAACACATGCTTATCCTGGCGGCAGGCCTGCATGCTGCTAGGAAGCTTGCAGCTCCCCCAAGGCAGTCACTACATGCACAGTGGTGCTTCGCTTAAGTGAATTGTGCTAAGCTACTATAACCACTACAATCAAATCTCGATATAACATATCACACGGGACCGCGTGAAATCCTTCGTTATTTTGAAATATCGTAGTAATGAAATATTTGTAGTTACAGGCCAGTGGTGAAGCCAAGGTATGAACCTTGGCAGTAGGCGTGTGAGTAGAAAGCAAAACTTCAAGTGAAAATATTGCGCTAACTTCAAAACTGATTTATTTGAAGGAATGAGTTATTTTCTTGTGAAGCGTGCAGCACACATTACCACACACCTCATTACACCACAACACATACACCTTCCACTTAACGTAACACTCAACGGGTACGTGATTGCACCGAGCTATGAAAGTATGGACTTTGTCCACGCACCGAAAAACATAAGAGTTCAATATGACCTTATCTTCAGTGTTCCCCGAAATTTGAAAATCTTGTCTCCGTCTTTCAAAATGATCGCAGCGGTCGATCTGTAGTGGCAGATTCGCTTTTTCCCTGCGTCGATTTCTTGCAGCGAAAGCTGCTCACTTATCTTCTTAGCACCTTTGCTGGATGCAATCATCATCAGATCTCGCACACACTTCGCAATAAGATAATCCATGACAAAAAATGCACCTTCCTGCATGCGCGAATGACCGACCTGCTAACGACACATAACACCATACACAACACAAGGACAAAATTAAGGTCACTAGGCCTGCTGGCTACTGTATATTAAACCACAGCTTTGTGGTGGCACTAAGAGCTGGCACTAAATATGCCGATGATGATAGCTACAGTCCACAGAACATACGTTTCACGCAAAAGTTCCAAGCTGTAGCGCTGCTAATTTTAGCCGAATTCGTAATACTGATGTTCCTAGATGATGGAAGAAAAAATTGAATATGTACGTTATTCTGAAATATATGCCATACTGAAATTCGTAATTTTGAAATATTTTTCAAGTGGTTGCAAAAATTATGAATGCAGAAGATCGTGGTGCATCTTTCTTGTTTTTGTCCTTTGGTAAGAATGTTTAACAAGGAACCCTGAGTCAGACCCAAGACTGAAGTAGTTTCAGGATTCCAGACATGATTGCAGGCTCACTGCCCCAAAGGGATAAGAATGATCTAACATTCGTTGCGCAAATTTCCTTCATATGCCTTGTTTAGGGACGCTGTTCTTTTGGCCGTTACCTTTTATGTGGCGACTGCAAGTGTGTATTATTGCAGATTGCACCACAGCAGCTCGCGTTACTGCATAATGCTGCCAGTACCGAGAATGAAGGAAATTGTGTAATATTTACTCGGGCAGCTTCGTAGTGTCTCTGCGGATAGACAGGCATAAGGAACTAGCATACGTGATGGCCATATTTGTTGTGCTCCCGTTCCTTAGGGCAAATAAAAACTTAAGCTAGGGCTTGGTGCATTTAGCAGGAGTCCTCTGGTAGTGCTCAGAATCATAGAAAATGTGGCCGTCATGCACGTCATTTAAGATTTGGGTGGCTGTACCTGTGGCTTGATGTCTAGAAAGTGCTGAAATTCATTGATTTCATCAAGAATATTGTTCTCTCAAATACCATCAAGTGCTGCCAAATAAAGATCATTGTTTAATATATCTGTGGCAACAGGGCCAGCATCCCTATTCGTATGTTTATTTTTGCTCTCCAACACAGAACGAAAAGAGTGACAAAGCTTCGATTGCACCTTTTTATTGTCCTTAGAGCAAGCCCGTTTTCATGGGTTTTATAACAGACCTTTTCCCCAAATTTGTGTGCGTACGTTTAAGACTAGCGTCTGTAATAATGAAAATTTTTAGCTGAAAATCTGGCTTCATTATAATGAGGTTTGACTATATAAAAACTATTTCAAATGAAATATTACAACACCTGTTGAACTGTAGGTGGTTTAAGTGAGCAGAAATGCTAACTATTAGAAACATCACAGGCAGGTTTGTGCAAGTCTTCTAGTGTTGTGGACAGATGGGTGGAGGAAATTTGCGGACAAAGTGAGGAGAAAATGTAGCCTTAAATTTATTGCTACATTAAGTGTTCACAGTCCCCTATGCCTTCCACAGCCTCAAAGATGTGGCATTTTCTAAACGTGTAATGAGCCCTGCAACTTCCCTAGTCATATCTTCTCAAGGTACCTGTGTAACAGTGCTGGGTTTTGTTGGTGGTAATTAGAAGCCATATTGCTTGATGTTACAAACTGCATTGTGTTTGTTCTAGGTACATGGCCAAGAACTCGTCTAATCTGTTCGATCCCAAAGAGTATGCTACAGCATCTTCGGACTACCAGCAGAAAGCCACCTGAAGTTTTGGCTTCTCCTGCTGCACAACTTTCATTTGTTGAATCCCTTCTCATCTGCAGCAAGGGAATGCAGTGTTTTTGTATTGCGTTTTCAGTTTTCTGTCTGAATTTATTGTGATAGTTTTAAGAGTTTGACAAGAACAATAAATGTGCGGCTTGCATAAGGTCTGCAAGCCAGTGTTCAGTTTAATGCCTTGTTCTCCAGTTTTTTTAAAGCAGGAGTTTTCTAACTGGATTCTACAGGACCCTGAGGTTCATTGGAGTGCTTCTTGCTGGTCCCTTAGCACTTGAATCCATGCATGGCTCAACCAATACATTTTTCTTTACCCACTTTGCATTGAATAATTACATGAATTGTTCATTGAAGACTTTTTCACTGTAAGACCAGTCATTACTCATTAATTTTTGGGCATTTCTTGATGTGCCGTGTGTCTGCACATACCTTTTCACAGGCACACCTGGCACCAGGGCATGAGAGTTGGAAAGCATAGGGTTCCTCAATGCCTTTTAAAACCCATTCAAATTCCCCAAAATTGCCCAAGTCTGTCGAGAACCCCTGCTCAAAAGTGGCTGAAATGGTTGCCACTGCATGGAACTCCACATGTTCATTATAAAAACTGGCCATAAATTGCTTGTTTGGCCCTATTTACATGAATGTTTGCGTGCTCAATTATGTGCATGCTAATTTCCAGGTTAATCTGTGGTGCAATATGGAAAAACATTTCTCAGTAGTAGTCGATGCATGTTTAGAGAAAGCCCAACATAAACATCAGCTGTTTTTCTACAGACGTGTACGCAACTGTGCTTTTGACAAAAGAACCTATACTCTGCCAGGCAGGCATTCTTGCAGAATACTCTGTATTGATCCCTGGACAATTCTTATCAGTCTAGGTGTATTCAAGTTTATGGTCATTGGTCTGCATGGTTGTATTGTGCATTAGTGCCAGGCGGTGCCCTTCCTCAATGTGGTGCACATGACACTAGCTAAAGATTCCGGGCAAGTCTGACTGCTTTCAAACAGACCAAAGTGGATGCTGCTGCCACACCAGCTACACAGCCAGTTATGACTATGTAGCCATGGTTATTTCTTTCTCAACATGTTCACTATTGTAAATGAATATGGGCTCCTCGTGGGGCTCCAGAGCAATGGTGTCCGAGGACTTCATGTGTCTTGGCTTGGCTCCTAAACTACTAAAAAAAGGGCTTTAAAATCCGAGTGTGTGGCTCAAAACAGTTTACTTGCTCCAGCAGGCTGCCGAGTTCTTTTAAACGAGACCAAATGCAATGTCACCCATTTAGTGGTCTTTATAGAAATTGATTTTCTGCCTCTTGCTGGGCACGTTGAAGTCTGTTTGACAGCAGAAAGCACATATATAGCCCGCAAATTTTTTCTGCCACTTGTTTGTGATGTCATACTGTTCATTGCTTTCTTCCGTTTTGTTGTCTTCCAAAAACTGCTTACTTGCTCTGGAAAGCCGGTGACTCAAGGAACTATTGTGAGAAGCGTGTCGTCGCGTCATTTTCAATTCTGCGTTCATGGAGAAGCGTGCACAATGTGTTGCAATTCCATCACATCAAATAAAAATATTTATAAATATCTGTGAAACTCGCGTTGGGTCGCTGGCTTCCCTGACAACGGATTTTGCGCCGACCACTAAACTCAGTGCGCCGGCTCCGCCGTAAAGTAGTACGCTGCGGCAGTGTCCAAGGTGTACCGTGATCCGGGATGCAATTCGCGCTGTAATTTGATCCCGCGGTGTCGTCATCGGGCAGCGTGGTTGAGTTCCCTGCACATCTAACAAGGCGGCACGCTTGTGGCCGGCGTCATCTGGTTTTTGTTCCACACCCGTTTCTTACTGCTTCCAAAGAAAGGCTCGTTGCGTGTACGGTTACAATCTACTGTTTTCCGGCATCTCGATCGCAAGGGAAAACTGCACAAAGCGCTGAATCGAAACACGAGCGCAGACGCGCACGAAGCGGCAGCGAACGCAAAGAAAAAAAAAATGACGCGTTGATTATGCCAGCCAATGGGGGATACAACGGCGCGCGGGAATTTCGATGATGATGACTGATTTTAATGGCGCAAGGGCGACTCAGGCCAAAGAGCGCCAAACTCAAGGTTAACGGTGTATTCAAGTTTATATAATGGAATAGTCGTGATTTTTCATGAAGGGATAAAAAACAGTGGTGTATAGGGCCTAAAAATGTATTCGCTCTGTAATATCGCTAAAAACAATGGTGTATAGGGCCTAAAATTCATTTGCAATATATAATGAATGCGCAATGTATAAGTAGATGTATTAAAAGATCTCATCCGTCCTCTCAAGGAGGAGCGGGCTGAGACCCACGTCGATAAGAAATTTCATGTAAAAAGCCTACTTGTGATAAAAATTTAAGCACCTGTTTTAAAGAAAACATTGGGTTGTCGCCAATAAAAATGGATGGGTGTGCAGGTATTTGATGAGTGAACAAGGAGGGAAAATGATGTCTTCTTTCTGGTTCCAGTTGTGCACATATGATTAAAACATGAATGACAGTGAGTCGATCACCACATCTCGAGCAGTGTGGTGCAGGAGAGTTGGTTAAAAGATATGTATGGGTTATGTATGTGTGGCCAATTCTCAGCCTGCACAGGGCTACTTCTTTAAATCTGTCTTGTTTTTCTGTGGTGTACCTGCCTATTTTTGCCTTTATTGTGTGTAGTTTATTTTCTGATGCTGCGTCCCATTCCTCTTGCCATTGTTGTCGAATGATGTTTTTTATGTGTGGTTTGAGGTCATGATAAGTTATCTTATCAATGTCTGTGTCATTTCGAAGGGCAGCTGAAGCAGCTAGCCTATCAGCTGCCTCATTACCAGGTATACAGCGGTGGCCTGGCACCCAACACAGTGTAATTTTAATTTCTTGTTCATGGGCAAACATAAGGGTGTTATAAAGAGAGTTCAGGACTGGGTTCTTATTTTGCCATTTCCAAAAGGATAGGGACATTAAAACACTGAGGGAGTCTGTGTAGATGATCGACGTCTGTATTTTATTTTCTATAATGTGTCTCACAGCTAAAAGGATACCATGGCATTCAGCGGTAAATATACTAGTATGTCTGTTCAGGGTTTTTGACTGAAAACTGTGGTCCATGTGCTGCACAGGAGACTTGAGCAGACTTCGAAGCATCAGTGTAATATTCATCACAAGTGTACTTCTCCTGAAGTGACATGAAGTGCTGCTGTATGGCAATAGGGGATGCATGTTTGCCCACTTCAAGAAACGACAGGTCGCAATTAACACCGTGCATTTCCCAAGGAGCAATTAGGTCTTTTATAGAAGTTGTATGAAGACTGGTAACCGAAACATTCAGATATTCAATGTGCGTGGCAACTCTGATTGGATATGGTGGTGTTAGAGATGGTTTTTTTGAGAAAAGTGCTGTGCCAGTTTTGTCAAGCAGGAGCCGACGACATGGATGGTCCAGTTGGCATAGTACCTTCATAGCATAAGTTAGAGAAGTAAATTGCCTCCTTCGTTGCAGTGACCATCGGTTCGCCTCGACATAGAGGCTAGCAATTGGGCTAGTTCGGAAAGCGCCCGTAGCGAGGCGAAGGCCGAGGTGGTGCACGGGATCGAGCAATTTTAGCGCAGAGGATGATGCTGACCCATAAACCATCGAGCAATAGTCAATGCGTGATAGAACTACACTATCCAGAAGGTTCAGAAGGCAGTCGCGGTCTGTGCCCCATGACCGGTGAGAGAGAATTTTTAGCAAATTCATCGCTTTGAGACACTTCAGTCGCAACTGTTTTATGTGGGGAATGAAGGAAAGTTTTTCGTCAACAACTACGCCAAGAAATTTATGTTCTTTTTTAAAGGCAAGGCTCTGGCCATTCAGTGTAATGTTGGGGTCAGGCCTGATGCCACGCTGCTTAGAGAAAATTACACAAACACTCTTTCTAGAGTTAAATTTAAACCCATTGTCATCAGCCCACCTGGACAATTTGTTTACACCTAGCTGAATTTGTCGTTCACAGATGGCCAAGTTGCAAGATTTGAAGCTTATCTGGACGTCATCAACATATACAGAACAAGAAATAGTTTTTGGCAGCACGCTTTTTAAAGAGTTCATTTTGACTACAAAAAGTGTGCAACTGAGAACACCACCTTGAGGGACACCATTTTCTTGAATGTACTGCTTTGAATATGCATTGCCAACACGAACTTTTAAGGTCCGTTCAGACAAGTAACTTCGAATTGTGCTCAACATGTTTCCTGTGATGCCAAGAGAGAAGAGGTCGCGGATGATACCATAGCGCCAAGTGGTATCATATGCTTTTTCAAGATCGAAAAAGACGGATAAACAATGTTGTTTATGTACAAAAGCATCCCTTGCATAAGACTCGAAGGCAATAAGCTGATCAGCCGTTGATCGCCCAGCTCTAAAACCAGCTTGGTTTTGATAAAGAAGACCATTGTATTCAAGGAAATGGAGAAGGCGACGATTTACCATTTTCTCAAAAAGCTTGCATAGACAGCTGGTTAGTGCGATAGGCCGATAACTAGCAGCAAGTGTGGGTTCTTTTCCGGGTTTTAATATTGGGATGATGATCGCTTCCTTCCATGCTTTAGGAAAGCGTCCTGTGGCCCATACTTTATTATACAGGTAGAGTAGGGTTTCAACAGTGTTCACATGCAGATGCCTGAGCATTCCATATGTGATCCTGTCAGGACCTGGTGCTGTGTTACCACATGTGTCTAGTGCAATCTTCAGCTCCTGCATGGTGAATGGGCTATTGTATCCTCCTGAGGATGGCCTTTTATCATGTATGTGCTTCCTCTCCTCTCTTGCCTTGTGCCGCAAAAAGGAATCTGTATAGTGTGCTGAGCTGAATATGTATTCAAAGTGTTGCCCTAGTGTGTCTGCTTGATGTTCAAGAGAGTCGCCACTGGTGCTGACAAGGGGCGTTGGGATTGTGCTATATCCTTTAAGTGCTCTTATCCTGTTGTGAACTTTGTGTGCGTCAGAATAGGAGTTCACTGAAGAAAGGAATGATGACCAGCTTTCTCGCTTGGAGATGCGTCGAATACGCCTGCCATTTGCCTTTGCACGCTTAAAGGCTATTAGGTTTTCGACTGTGGGGTATCGGCGTAGTTTCGACCATGCCCTGTTTTGAGTTTCACGAGCAGTCTTACATTCTGCATTCCACCAGGGTCTTCGTTTATTTCGTGGCTTACTTGACGTCTGTGGAATGTATTTTTCTGCTGCCTCTATGATGTGCAGCGTGATTAAGCGTTGAGTTTCATCAACGCCTAAGTCAGTAACTGATGAACTGGCCAATGATGAGTGTTCCCTGAACATCTTCCAGTTGGCTGCATTTTCTTTGAATTTTCTGGGATTCGACACATTTTCATTTCCGTTCCCAGTATATTTTATTAAGATCGGAAAATGGTCACTTCCGTATAGATTGTTAATGACAGTCCACTCTGTAGCTGCCAGGAACATCGAGGAGCCAATGGCTAGATCTATGGATGTGTAAGAGTTATAAGCTATATTGTAGTAAGTTGGCTGTTTCGTGTTTAGTAAGCATGATCCCGAGGACAATAAGAATTTTTCGATTAGAACACCTCGGGAGTCCGTTCTTGTACATCCCCATAATGGGTGGTGAGCATTAAAGTCTCCGACCAGCAACCAAGGTTCCGGAAGTTGATCAATCAATTTTTCAAAACTTTCGCTACTTAGCTTATAAGTTGGAGCAATATACAGGGAACATACGGTTGTTATTTTGCCATAAACTAAGTTTCTGATTGCCACTGCCTCTGTGTTGAGTGAGATGTTTCGAGAGGGGATTGATTTTTGTGTTACAATGGCAACGCCACCAGAGGAGTGGGAGCTGCCTTGCCTGTCGTTCCTGAATGCATTATATTGTCACGGTGTGAAGTCTGATCAGAAGTCACCGCGGGACACAGGAGTAACAGAAGTCACAGTGCGGCAGGAAACTAGCAGGCCCGCTTCGACAGAAGAACTTCAGTTTCTTCGCCTCGAGGAGACGAACGTCGGTTTCTTCACCTCGAGGAGGCACACGCTCGCGATCAGCACAGAGGGAAAATAAAGAATGCAGCGTGTCATTGCCCCCCGGGTACAAGAAGCATCGTCCCGATGCTGGGAGTGTGGGTAGAGATAAAGAAAAAACCATTGCACGAAGGGCAATTGCTCGCGCACAGAAAGAGTCAACACTATCGGTCGTAATACGGTTTCAGGCGGACCACGTGGACCACGTCCGGGAGCGTGGAGCGTCGGGACTTTTTAAATCCATCAGGAACAACCTCATAGTTTAGGTCCCCAACTTGGCTTACCACTTTGTACGGGCCAAAGTAACGACACAGCAGTTTCTCGCTGAGGCCTCGTCGACGTACAGGAAACCAAACCCAGACGCGGTCTCCAGCTGTGTACCGGGCGTCACGGTGTCGGAGGTTGTATCGCTGGGCATCGCGGCGTTGCTGATTCTGAATTCGCAGCCTGGCCAGCTGACGGGCCTCTTCGGCGAGGTGCAGAAAGGTGTGAACATCTGGTTGTTGGTTGCCGTCGTCTAGATGTGGTAACATGGCATCAAGCATTGTGGTCACTTCGCGGCCATGGACCAGACGGAAAGGTGTCATGTTCGTTGTTTCCTGGACCGCTGTATTGTATGCAAAGGTAACGTACGGGAGCACTTCATCCCACGTTTTGTGCTCTACGTCGACGTACATTGAGAGCATGTCAGCGAGTGTTTTGTTCAAGCGTTCGGTCAAGCCGTTCGTTTGAGGATGGTAAGGTGTTGCTTTCCTGTGTTCAGTATGACTGTGAATTAAAATCTGCTGCAGCAATTCGGCTGTAAATGCGGCTCCTCTGTCAGTAATCAAAATCTCCGGTGCGCCATGGCGCAGGACAACGCAAAACTTTGCAACCTCTAAGGCAGTACCGTTGGGTAGAGCGGAGGTTTCCGCGTATCGTGTAAGGTAATCCGTGGCAATAATGACCCACCGGTTACCGGAGTGTGAAAGGGGAAATGGTCCCAGCATGTCCATGCCAATCTGCTGGAAAGGCCTCGACGGTGGGTCTATTGGCTTCAAGAGTCCGGTGGGCTTAGTCGGCGGCACCTTACGACGCTGACAGTTGCGACACGTTTTCACATAGTGTGAAACGTCTGAGTTAAGTCGAGGCCAGTAGTACTTTTCCTTGAGCCTTGCAAGCGTGCGCGTGACTCCCAAATGTCCAGAGGTTGGTTCATCGTGGCAAGCTTGTAAGATTTCATCACGTAGACACATAGGTACAACAATCAGGTACGGCGTTTGGCTGGCGGAAAAGTTTTTCTTCATGAGGACACCATTGCGCACACATAACGATGACAGAGCACGCTTGAAAGCTCTCGGAGCGGTTGTACATGCACCGTTTAGATAGTCCATGATGTGACGAAGTTCGGGATCTGCAGATTGTCTTTCAGCGAGGTACTCTGTGCTGATGGCATTTAGCAGTATGGCCTCATCAGGAATTTCATCTGCGGGGGGATCTACAGGGGCCCGTGAGAGGCAGTCTGCGTCCGAATGCTGACGGCCAGATTTGTATGTGACAGTTATGTCGAATTCCTGTAATCGTAGACTCCATCTTACAAGACGGGTTGAAGGGTCCTTTAGGGTTGCAAGCCAGCATAGGGCATGGTGGTCAGTTACTAACTTGAATGGTTTCCCGTAAAGGTACGGCCGGAACTTCGATGTCGCCCACACAATGGCTAGACATTCTTTCTCTGTTGCGGAATAGTTCGCTTCCGCTTTAGACAGACAGCGACTGGCGTAAGCGATTACACGTTCTTGGCCGCCCTGGATTTGAACTAGAACGGCGCCCAGGCCTATGTTGCTTGCATCGGTGTGAAGCTCCGTGTCGGCGTTTTCGTCGAAGTGAGCCAATATGGGAGGTGTTTGTAGGCGGCGTTGAAGCTCTTTGAATGCTTGTTCCTGTGGTGCGTTCCAAGTGAAAGGCGTGTCTGTCTTTGTCAGACGTGTTAGGGGCTCGGCGAGTCGAGCGAAATCTTTGACGTAGCGCCGGTAGTAGGCACATAAGCCAAGAAATCGTCGAACAGCTTTCTGGTCTTTGGGCGGAGGGAAGTTGGCAATAGCTGTCGTTTTCTCTGGATCCGGCAGGACACCAGCGTGGCTTACGACGTGCCCCAAGAACTTGAGCTCCGTATAAGCAAAATGACATTTCTCGTTCTTTAACGTAAGGCCAGAGGATGTTATGGCTTGCAAAACAGTTTCAAGGCGCCGAAGGTGCTCCTCGAACGTTGGAGCGAAGACCACAACGTCGTCAAGGTAAACGAGACATGTCTGCCACTTGAGATCTGCAAGTACGGTGTCCATAAGCCGTTGGAAAGTAGCCGGAGCAGAGCAGAGACCAAAGGGCATAGCCTTGAACTCGTAGAGCCCATCCGGAGTAATAAACGCCGTTTTCTCGCGGTCCCTCTCATCTACCTCTATTTGCCAGTATCCGGATTTCAAATCCATTGAAGAGAAATATTTCGCGGAGCAGAGACGATCCAAAGCATCGTCGATACGTGGCAGGGGATAGACGTCTTTCTTTGTAACTTTGTTTAGCCGGCGGTAATCCACCCAAAACCTCAGCGTACCATCCTTTTTCTTCACGAGAACGACAGGTGCAGCCCATGGACTCCGCGAGGGCTGGATGACATCGTCGCGAAGCATCTCTTTCACTTGGCGGGTGATAGCGGCGCGTTCAGTCGGAGACACTCGGTAAGGTGACTGTCTGAGAGGTGGCACGGTATCATCCGTAATAATGCGATGCTTGGCGAGATCGGTTCTGCCAACACGTGAAGAGTTGGAGAAGGTCGCCCGATAGCGCTGGAGGAGCTGGTTCACTTGGCGATGCTGCAGTTGAGAAAGTGCAGGGTTAATGTCGAAGTGTAAATCGGTGGTAGGCCTCTCCATTTCGGTAAATGACAGCGTCGCAAGTCCAGAGGCTTTTCGAACATGCGTGATACCGCAAATATGGGCCACTACAGTCCCACTGCTTAAATGCTGGTGCTCACCGCCAAAATTTGTGAGTAGGACGTCTGCTTTGCCGTCTTCGAGGCGAACGACTCCTCTGGCTACAGCAAGACTGCGTTCGAAAAGTAAGATCTGTTTACTCTCCACGACACCTTCAAAGTTTCGCAGTGTATTCGCAGCCACAGACGTCATCACGCTGGAACGGGGCGGAATAGTGACGTGATCATCAAGGATGTGCAGTGCTGTCGGTCGCTCTGAAGCACTGTGTATTGCGTTCTCAGTCGATAAGGTCACTGACTTAGTCTGCAGGTCGATAACGGCTCCATTCTCTGCTAAGAAATCCATGCCAAGGATGACGTCGCGGGAACACTGGACAAGTACGACGAAGGTTGCTAAGTACGTTTCTTCTTGCACAGTTACCCTAGAAGTGCAGGTATCGGTCGGCGTTATCAAGTGGCCTCCGGCGGTACGAATTTGTGGGCCTGTCCAGGGTGTAGTCACCTTTTTCAGAGTGGCGGCGAAAGGCCCACTCATCACAGAATAATCGGCGCCGGTATCCACAAGCGCTGTCACGTCGGTTCCGTCCACTGAAATGTTCAGGTCGGCGGTTACGGCTGTGGTGTTACCGGAACGTCGCGGGGTCCGGTCACGGCTGCGGTGTGGTACTAGCTGATTTCGTGTCGTCGGAGAACTGGAGCGCCGAGGCAGCGGATCATTGTGGGGCGCGTCGTGTCGTCGTAAAACGGAGTGGTCATCCGGTTGCAGCGGTGGAGGAGCTTGAGAATTTCGTCGATGAGCAACCTTCCCTCCAAAGGTTGCCGCGTCTAGTTTTCCCGATGGGGGCTAGGGGAGCGGACCCGCGTCAGGCCGGCATTACCACGTGTCTGCGAGGAGTATTGGCCCGGTGAAGGCGACCGCGAGTAGTCATAGGGCGTTCCGGATGATTCAGCCAGGTACGCGTCAATGGCAGGGGGTCGTTCACCACGCTGTTGCAGTTTCTGGTCGTCGCCCCAGCGATTGTACTGGGCTACTCGCTCAAATTTATCTAGCCAGTCTTCCGGGTCGTCGCCGGGAAAGGCTTGGAAGATGGGTATCTCCCGCGGCTGCTGCAACACGAAGGAGGGGGCAGTGGTGTCTACCTGCGTCATTACGGGTGGTTGTGTTGTCTCCGAAGGTGGTGCTGGAGAAGATGATGGCGGCCTCGCAGTACGAGAAAATTGTAGAGGCGCGAATTCATGATCAAGCCCTCGAAGCCGTCGGCTACTCTGATGGGTAGGCGTAATCTCGATGGTAGGAGATCCTTGAGGGCTGGAGTCTCGGCTGGTTGGAGGTGTTCGGAGCATGGGTTGCGTTACCCAGCACTTCCACCAGATGTCACGGTGTGAAGTCTCTGATCAGAAGTCACCGCGGGACACAGGAGTAACAGAAGTCACAGTGCGGCAGGAAACTAGCAGGCCCGCTTCGACAGAAGAACTTCAGTTTCTTCGCCTCGAGGAGACGAACGTCGGTTTCTTCGCCTCGAGGAGGCACACGCTCGCGATCAGCACAGAGGGAAAATAAAGAATGCAGCGTGTCATTATTACTTAAGGAAATTTGAGTCTGCTGGTTTTAAATGGGTTTCTTGCAGACAAAGTATGTTTGGTTGATAGTCCGCAAGAATTTCATATATATCGTCTAAATTTTTAAAGAGTCCTCGGCAGTTCCAATAAATGAGGAGCGCCATAATTAAAAGTTATTTAAGGGACAAGTTTAAATTTAGGTTTGTAGGTCCTTGGGACCTGTTATTGGGACTTTTCCCTTTCTTTTTCGCTCCAGTGAGCTTTGCCGCCTAGGCAGCTGGGGTGAAGAAGTTGTGTCCATCGCATCTTCAGATGCGGTGGACGACTGTGCAGAAAGCACAGGATTGTCAGTTTTAGGCCTCGACTCATGGGTCGAGGCCTTTGGGCCGGCTGACCTGGGGGTCCGCGCAGCCAGCTTTGCGGGTGGTGGTGGAGTAGCGCTAGCTGACTCCACCGAGGGCGCAGGTGGCGCTGCCCTGGAAGAACTGTGTGCTTCCTGGGCAGGTGCCGACGACCGCTGTGATGCCGCGCCCTGCTGCGTCACAACGGAGTAGTGTGGCTTTTGAGGAAGAGAAAGCCGCTTTCGTGCCTCTCCGTATGATATGTTTTCGGTGACTTTCAGTGTAATTATTTCTTTTTCTTTTTTCCAGTATGGGCATGAGCGTGAATAAGCTGGGTGGTTGCCTTCACAGTTTGAGCAGAGAAGCAGCTGTTCTTCGCAGTTGTCTGTAGGGTGTTCGTGCGAGGCACACTTTGCACATGTGAGTTGGCCACGGCAACTCTGAGAGCCATGGCCATATTTCTGACATTTGAAGCAACGGCGTGGGTTAGGGATGTAGGGCCTCAGTTTTATCTTTGTGTAGCCTACTTCAACAGATTCTGGGAGAGTGCTTGCAGCAAAGGTGAGTACAATGTGCTTTGTTTCTATCATCTCGTCTGATCTTTATCCGGTAAACATCTTTGACATTTTGTTCCTTCAGGCCTTCAAGAAGTTCTTGTTCACTCACGTACTAAGGTCATCATCAGAGATGACTCCTCGGGCAGTGTTTAGTGATCGGTGCGGGCTAATCTGTACCGGTATTTCTCCAAATGATTCGACTGCACTTAGCTTCTGATACTGATGATTGTACATTAATTCTACTAACAGGTCACCGTTTCCAAGTTTCTTTATCTTATAGCCCTGGCCAATGGCCTCAGTCAACGTTCGGGAAACAACAAATGGGGACACAAGTCGTGCAGTGATTTCCTCGTGGTCACTGTGGACCACGTGGAAACGAGGAAAGTTGTTTATGTTCTTTGAGAAGAACATGGTGGTCTCGGTGCGCCCCCTTTTAGAAGGAGGACGATCGGGGTTAAGGAGTTTAGATGCCATAAAAAAGTGTATTGTTCGGCTGCAGTGCCAGCCACCCACCATGGAGCCCAACGAGGGGACGGGACAGAAATTGTCAATTCCTGCCCACGCCAGCTGTACACCGTAACTATAACCCAATATGGCGTAACTCAGGGTAGCTAGCCACACAAGGTTAACCCTCGCCGCCTGGAAGCAGGAAGAAATGAAGAAGGTAAGAGAGGACAGGACAGTTCTAAGAAAGAAAATAGGAAAGTGAAAGATGGAGGGGAGAACAGGAAAAGGCGGCTGCCGATTTCCCCCGGGTGGGTCAGCCCGGAGGTGCCGTCTATGGGAAGCGTGGGCCAAAGTGGTGTGTTGCCTCCGCCGAGGGGCCTCAAAGGTCCAAACACTCGGCATCGGCTCAACCACCAGGATCCCCTTTTCCCCAGACACGACGATGCCACGCACGGCTAAGCGTGGGTGCTCGGGGTCCGTGGTGTCGCACAAAACACACAAACACCTGCTTTAACAGGTGCCCCCTGCGGGGGGCGGGAATTTCGAACATAGTAATAATTTGTTCGCAGGAAGGGAAAGACGCAGTATCTGTCACTTGTTTCTGTGGACACCTGAACCGCGCCGTTAAGGAAGGTTGGAGGGTGGGAGTGGAAGTATAAAGAGGAGTCTTAGTGGAGGGCTATGGAATAATTTCGACCACCTGGGGATCTTGAACGTGCGCTGAAATCACACAGCACACGGACGCCTCTTCGTTTCGCCTCCATCGAAACGCAGCCGCCGCGGTTGTGGTAGACGTAGCCGGTATAACAAGCAAAACTGTTTATTTATACATCAGGTAATGTAGCCCGTTTTCGCTCTGCTTGGCGCCATCGCCCATGCCGGGGTCTCCCGGAGGTCCGCCTGGTTAGCTTGCCGCTTGGGGCGCTGTCGTCAGTGGCGCCCACAACAGCGGTCAGGATCGAACCCGGCTACTCCGGCACAGTAGTCGAGCGTCTTACCACTGTTATCTACCACTGCACCACCACGGCGGGGCGGAATTTCGAACAAAGGGGGGCATTTCGTGGCTGCCGTGACATTTTGAAAGCAGATTTTTGTCGCATTTCGTGACCGAATTCAGCGTTGATAAACTGAGTGCAGGTGCTCGAAAGGATAAAAGTTCCGAAAACGATATTTTCTCAAAATCGATTTTTGACCATTTTCGACCGTTCTAAAACTCGGTCTCCCCTTAACTCTACGGCTGTTATCTAAGGATTTTCGCTGCTGCAAGTCTCCTAATTTTAAGGGGAAAGCTATTAATGGCTCATACTGTCGTCGATAAAAGCTATCCGCGCGAGCGGCGCACCTGATTGGTCGACAGAGAAGTGACGTCATCAGCCGCCAAATTCGAAGCGACCAACCAGACATCTCATCTTGTCTAGCATTTGCTAGGTAGACTGGAGCAAACGCAAGATGAGACGTCTGGTTGGTCGCTTCGAATTTGGCGGCTGGTGACGTCACTTCCAATCAGAATCTCTAGGCATATGGAAACCAAGGAACTCTGGCCAGTGGAGATTGTAGGGTACAGGCCGGGATTAGACGCACAGGATGTCGTGCTCAGATTAAAGCACGACATCATGAACGCTCCCGAGGACGATGCATCATATAGAGCCATCCCGGGACTTGATCTCTCTAAGGCATTTGATAATGTTGAGCATAGAGTGGTTCTCGAAGGCCTCAACTCGGCTGGAGTGGGAAGCAAGGGCTTCAACTATGTCAAAGATTTCCTCACCTGCAGGAAAACCGAAGTTAGCTTCTTGGGACTTAGGTCAGAGCCCATCAGTACCGGGGGCAGGGGAACGCCCCAGGAATCTGTCCTCTCCCCGTTACTCTTCAATTTTGCAATGAAAGATCTCTCATCCCATCTTAATAAGATAGAAGGTATCAAACATAGCATCTATGCAGACGATATAACAATCTGGACCGATGGAGGCTCCAGCGCCGATATATCGCATAGGCTGCAGGAAGAGGCGTATATAGTTGAAAACTACGCCCTAGAGAGAGGACTATCTTGCTCTCCTCACAAATCTGAACTTTTCTCATTGTGCAGCAAAGCATATCTAACCAGAAAATCCCACCTACCGCACCTACACAAACCAGTGGAGGTATACGTGAGAGGGAGGAAGGTACTGAGAGTCAGCACCGTTAGGATCCTGGGGTATTTCCTACAGCAGAATAGGAAAAACACCACCATCCTGAAAAAGCTTCGGACGTATGTCGACCAGGTAACGGGGATATTCAGGCGAATCTCTCAGGAACAAAGGCATCAGAGAACACTGCCTAATAAAACTGCTTCGTGCCTTTGTAATCAGCAGGGTAGCTTATGCCACACCCTTTCTCATTCTCAATCATGGTGAAGTAGAGAAGTTAGAGAAAATGATCAGCATGTCATTCAAAAGGCATTTAGGCATCCTCTCCCCAACTCGCTGACAGAAGCTTCTAGCTATGTTAATGCATAATACCTGGGAAGAGATTGCTAAAGCGGTCAGGGAGGCCCAGATTTGACGGCTCAACTCCACTGTAGTTGGCCGAAAAATACTACAAGAACTACAGCTTCAGTCAGGTGAGCCACCCTGTGTCGCTGAACTCCTGGAGCTTGAGACGCGGAAACTATTCAAAATTGTACAGATCCCTAAGAATATCCACCCGATTCATGACAAGGAACGAAGACAGCTTAGAGCAAAATTTATTCAAAGCAAACTAATAAACGACCCTCCTGAGGAATCAGCCTATTGCGATGCTGCCTGCGGGCTAGAAAGGGCCGCGGTCATAGCAGTGGTAGATGGGAACCACTCCCAGAAAGTAATTGGATCCATTAATACGCGTAACGCTTTAATAGCTGAAGAGGCTGCGATAGCGCTAGCATGTACAGGCACTAAAGCCAAAACTATCCTTTCAGATAATAAGGCGGCTGTTAGGAACTTCGGCAAAGGCCTAATTTCCAAGCAGGCGGCCAGTCTACTGAGAAAGCACCCGCTAAACCGGGAGGTTTCAGTCATCTGGGTTCCAGCTCACGAGGGTCTACCAGGCAATGAGGCTGCCCATCGCCTCGCTCGAGATGTATACACCCGAGCGGCCATAGAGATCCCGCTACTCGGAGACAAAGACCCCCTCATCACCTACAAGGAACTCTATGAGACTCCCAGACTAAACAAAAGGATCTATCCACCACCAGATAGGTTCCTAATACCCTCAGAATACAGGGCCTGACGAAAAATTCAGGCAAATCGTTTCTTTCCTTATGTTACTCTGCATAATGAGTTGACAGGGGACCCAGAGGCTTGCAATCTCTCAAACGTACCTCTCAGTCAAAATCATCTAATCTGGCAATACCCAGATTCTCCGGGATCTAAAAAAAGTGATCCCCTTGATCAATTACCCGGAAGTCCTACGTCCGCAGCCCAAATGCGGATGAACAAAAGAGCGTCTATACGCCTGGCGGAGGAGGCTTACTCCAAGACCTTCTCTGCGGCCACAGCGCAGGAGAGCCGGCAATGAGACCCTCCCCCTGGCTGAGCCACTGTCCCAAGGTCCATGTCGGTGTAATTAAAGTCTTCTCACTCACTCATATTTAGCGTTCCTGTCATCTGCAATCCCACACTTTAACGCTCGCCAAGGAACGCCACGCGACAGGAGCAACGGTGTACTGTCCAAACGCACACTTGTCGGAGAAAGTGTGACATGCTGCGCCTTTCCTTTCCTGTAAACCGATAATTATATGTAGCACTGTAACGAACGCCAATAAAACGCAAACAATTAGAGGCAAAATGATGGAGAGGAAGGGCAGGCTTTCGTCATTCTCTTCTTAAGAGGCATCTAAGAGACCCTCTAATTTTTTGTTTTCCACGTGACTGCGCATTTAATTATCAACAATCTGAAAGTTTGCAACTTAGACGCAGTTTCCTTTAATGGCCGCGGGTGCGGCCACTATTATGCACTTAGGGTGCCTCGCATCGAGGCACCCTATATACACCCGAATTTTGGCCAGTCAAAATCGCCGTTTTTTTTATGCATGAGGCATTTCATGCATGAGGAAGTTCCGGAACTCTTATCAGAGAGCTCTATTGAGGCTGGCATCAGTGCGCTTTTAATTTTCACTGAACTTTTGACGTTTTTTACCGGCCACTAACTCTAATGACAGTCTTTCATTATTGTAAATTGCAGAATATGATTAATAAATAGCTTTTTGTTGGGAATTATTCGTCTATGGTCATTACCATCAGCAGCTACAGTTTTCAGCCTCTTCACTCCTCACGGAATTAGAACTGAATTAATCAGGGAAAACCTGGAAAAGCCAGGGATTTTGAAAATAGTGGTTTGTTAGACACCCTATTAGAATAAGGAAATCCGGTTTTAATGGCAAATAATGCAGTCGCATCTACCTCTCTCAAGCGTAGTTTCGTTTTCGTGCCTTGCGACAGTTGCGACAGCGTTCTGGCCAGAGGCGGGTTAAAAAAATCGGGGGCAAGTCTACAGCACATGCATGTAGACTTCCCCTTGGCAGTCCATACCCACTACCACACTACTATTTTATACCCGAGGTTTCATTTTAACTACGCCAAATTAAGAAAGAAGGCGCGATCAATGTGATAGTAATATAGAGCAGGAACGCAGCTATTAATTAACATTCAAACGTGAAGAGAGCAAGGGACTAGTCCGGGGCACAGCTGTGACGCGGCCTTTTTGCTCTCCTTTAAAGTGGGAAAAAAAGTTATGGAACTATTTTAAAGATGGGCGATGGTGATGGTGGCATCGGAAAAGGAAAATATTCCTCCTGATGACTTCTATTGCTGCCGTTATTTTATTTTTTGCGCCCCCCCCCCCTACACCCCTCTTCTCCCACCGCCACGACACGGATAGGTTGAAGGAAAATTAAAAACTCTTCCCCAATCCATAAGCAAATGCATATCGCCTAACAAGAAAGGGACCTCCCCATGGAACGCTGCGCTGCTCTACCAAGTGCCCGCAGGCGCCCCTCTCTCGAAGTTCCATTATCAGTGGTTACACAAGGAAGCGGGATAGAATGCTCTCGAAATTAATTCTCTGGGCCGCAGCCTTCATAGCCTCCCCCTTAGTCCAGCCCTGATTAGGCTCATCAGACGGCTTGAAGTGCGGAGAAAATGATACGCTGGAACTAGAATATTTGCGTCCCAGTTCGAATGACGCCCGTCTGGGCTGGAATCTCACAGCCGGTGTTCTGCCTTCAAGCGTCGCGAGGAAGTACGAAAAAGGTGGTACATCAAACGTTGCAGCCTAAGTTGTGCTCATTTTTGTTTCCTACGCCATCTTGTCACATTTTGCAGCAACGTGCTTCGCTGTACCATTCCGATGTGTAGACCGCTTACAACGTAATCGTTTATAGCGCGGGACCGGTTATATAACGTGGTTTTTGCCGGCCACAGGTCTACCTCCCGTAAAACTCGATATTAAGTCATACCTCTCATTTTGTGGTCGCGTAAAGCGGAATACCGTTTATAGTGCGCTTCGAAATCCGCTCGGGGATAGTGCCGAACAGCAAATGCCCTTCCCTGCGCTGAACCGGGCTTCTCTGCTTGGCACAGCACATAGCACCACGTGATCAGGGCGCGACAAAAGTGTGCGCTCCGCGGCCGCCGCTCGTTTCCTCTCCAGTCTCCACGCGTTGCTCCCGTTTCCTGATGACGAGCTAGGCCGACCGCTGCTGTGCGAGAAATCATTGACGACTGCTAAGCTCGGCAGCAACGCTCTAGGTGACCTAAATGAAAACCGAATGCGCTCACTGTGAAGAGTCGTTGCTCTTTATTCCACATGGTGTGAGTATGCCAATCTATAGTCCCCACTTTCCTCTCCATCCCACCCCCACAGAAGAAGCTTTGGAGGCCTTCCTCCTTGGGTGCTCGTCGGTCGGGGCCCAAGAGGCGGCTGGCACTTGCAACGGCCCGGACTGGGGCTGCTGACCAACTGAGGCCGGCGTTCACCATCTTCGCTGGCTCGCGTCCTCTTGATGCAACAAGTAAAAAGTTTCACGAGCAAGCAAGCTCCTGTCTTGCACAGGGCTGCGCAATAGCTATTTTCCCTCTGTCGTTCTCTCGCTTTTCATCTTTCCGTGTATCTGGGTCGCACTATGTTTTCTTGACATGCCATCACTCGTACATCGCTCGTTTTGTGGCAGCCGCGACCTACGTTATATGCAGTCAACGCTGTATCTGACAGCCCTACAGTGCCTCACGATTCAGTATGTTGGAACAGTTCTGAATGCTTTGGGGACTGTTTATGATGAAGACTTCCGGACCATTTGAGGACGTCCTCGGGACGTTTGGTATTTTCCGGATAGTTCGTTCACGTCATTGAAACAGACCCCCCCCCCCCCCTTTTGCCCGTCTCTGCAAGGCGCGTCGAGTAATCATAGGGTGGACTTCCGTCGAGGTGTACGAGGACCTGCATGTACCGTGCGCATTTTGTGCACAGTATGGGCACGCTTTGAAGAAGTGTAAGCTGAGGAATGACCCTTCGAAGGCGCGTTGCACCCGTTGTGCGGGGCCGCATGCCTTGCAGCTTGCCCGAGTTCCATCCGGGATCCCAACGTTACGTGTGCCCTTTGTGCTGCCGCCGGTCGCCCATCAAATCACCATGCGGGACACTTGTCGTGCTGTATTTTCAATGAACTCTCGGACAAGATCCGCGCGCGAACTAAGTATGGGCCGTGCACGGAACACACGCACAGCGAAAATGGCACACAATAAGGAGACGCGTCGGTCTGCAGCCTCCGGCATCACAGTCTGGCAATGGAACTGTCGTAGCTTCAGACGAAAAAGGGCATCACTACAATTTTACATTCAGAACCACGCAACTACTCCGGATGTCATAGCCCTGCAGTAAACAGGCTGCTGGCCCACTTTGACCGGATACAATACCACCTCCCTATCTGCACGCACTGCGATTCTCGTCAAAAACACTCTCACAGCCACAGACCATACACTCAGCAATCAAGTAATTGAGCATACGCTCACTGAACTACTTCCGCCTACACCAGACGCCCCCAGCCTTTTCATAACGAACGTTTACGACACACCGCGAGCCAAAGGACACGGCTTCGTCACATTTCTGGCCGACATCAAACGAATATCTGGCTCACATACACTGATAGTAGGCGATTTCAACGCCAGACACACAGCCTGGGGATACCTTAAAAACACTCCCAAGAGCACACCTCTGTACAACGCTTTTGTGCAACACTCCCTCACCCTCATCACGGACCCCAACGCCCCTACCCGAATCGGCACTAGCACCACCAGAGACATGCACTACCCCAGACATTACACTAACCAATATTCGCTCTCCCATTTTCTACAATGTACTACCAGACACACTGGGCAGCGACCATTATACTATTCAAACTTAACTGCAATATGACGCAAAACAATTCACATCCAAGACCCATGCAGTATCTCACTAATTGGAAAGAATTTCGTGAGCAATTAGCAGTAGTCACTCCCGAGGACAGCGATCTCTCACTGGACGCCTGGGTAGACAAGTTCCAGTCTGCTCTCAAATGCACCACTAAACACATCAAAAACACTCCGCAAGCGCCCGAAATTGATCCTCATCTTCTGCATCTCTGGGTGCGTTCCAATACCCCCTAGTACGTCTACTGTTACGTTTGGGGTCGCGTGGGCCTGGGTAACGTACCGCGGCCAGCAGTTATTACGTGTGGCGCGCGGCCCCTCGGTAGCGTTGGCCTGGTGGCTCCGTGGACGGCGGACGGCATGAACGGTTCCAGTAAAGACGAGGCGTCTTTTAACGAAACAACCTTTACTGCAACATCATGAAGAAACGGGCAGTGAAGCTGACCCGGAGAGATTACAGACACTCTCACACAGCTGGTGTCTAGCATCGCGCCAACGGCGCGTCAAAGTAGTCTCTATCTCAGCGGAGTGGGCCGCTGCTTTTTATAGTTTTTCCAGTTCACGGGGAAAGGGTAAACCCTCACAGGAAAGGGAGAGCAAAACATGTTGGTTCACGACGAATGACTCAATCGCAGGTGTTCCGACCTCATCTCCTCCACCTCCTGCAGACAGGAGAGGGCGACGCACTTTCCCTCGAGCTCCAGGCTTGGCCAGCTTTTGCACACACACGCACGCACACACATTTGGCGCGTGGCAGGAACACGCTGAGACTTGTCGACGGGAGGAAGCGTTGCGCGGCCGATGAACGGCGTCGAAATGGCCGATCCGCTCGCGGTTCTGCCTGTTGCTATGCGGTGGCCGCGTCAGCTGTCCCACTTGTCGGTGGGGAAACGTAACACTACTTAGACGGCTACGCGGGCAGCCGCCATCTTGGGGCGCGTTCCAATTCTCGCGAAGTCAACATCGATGCAGACTATTTGCTGTCTAAACATGGCGGACAGTGCGCGGTTCGCGCTGAGCGAGTCGTACGTGCGGTGGTTACAGTGGTTGCAGTAGCTGTACGGTGGTCGTGCTCTTTGCGAACGCCGGAGGATGCATATGAACGATCTTTCAAACGTAAGTTGTTACGTCAATGTGTGCGCTAGCTAGAGGCTAATTTAGCTGTCTTTATGGTCGTGAGATTCTGTATCGCGCTCTAAAAGGAAAGCGTGCGTTGGATGCTGTTGGTCTTCTTTAACTTGACCACGAGTTTCTTCAGTCTTGATGTTATCGACGTACTCGTCGCTTTCTGGGCACCTCGCCGGGAGTCAGGACGGCTGCTGTACGGCGCACGTATGTGTTTCTATCTTGCTGTAGTAGCCGTGGCAAACTCTTCCGCGGATTTTCAGTTATTCTCGGAAGAACGAACTCACCTGACGATGCCGGCTTGTTGCGCAGGGATTTTTTGTGCTTGTATATTATTAAAACGAGTTGCTATTTTTTGGTTTCCTCGTCTAGTGACTGTACAAACGACAGGTGTAACGGCAAAGTTTTTCGTTTGCTGTAGCCGGTTATCACCTTTCGTCCGTAATCCTCTCAAGTTTACAGTATTTTGCATGTTTTCATTCTTACAGCTGTGTGAATGAGACATCTGAGAAGCATCTTCAACATCAGTAATAAAAAAGTAAAAACGGACTAACATTCTTTTCCGTCAATTCGTGAGCGGGCCGATTGCGTGAGAAGTCTGTCTGCTAAAAGTTAACAGATTAATAGTCTGCGTTGTGGCGATTACGCATGCAATAATTTTGCTGCAAAAAATCTGCGAACCATTACAGACATGATTTTCACCTGCATTGTCGTAAAGCTTTAAAGAAAACAGCGTTATAATAGTTATTCAAACGTTTTAGTTCAACCTTTATGCCGCGAGGTGACGCCAGGCGTAGACAGGTAGACGCGTTCCAATACTCGAACCTGTAGACGTCTACGAAGCAGTCTTGCTAGACGTCTAAGAATTGGAACGCACCATCTGGGAGACAAGGCGATGCCTCGTTAAGAGATGGAAAACACAACGACACAACAGAAAACTCCGCCTCCGAATCGCACGTATTACCACCGAGGCCATAGAGTATGCAGCCAATCTGGCAAAATCCAACTGGCGAAACCTCTGCAGCAGCCTTCAGGGTACTTTAGGCACACGAAAAACTTGGAATATTCTCCGAACCCTGCTCGACCCCACAACCACCAAACAGCAGACAGTCGTCAACACGCACCGCCCATTCACACTACAGCACAACAAGGCACAGACGCCCTTCAATACCTCACACAGCTATACATTTCGCCCCCCCCTCCCCTTCCACCTTCTTCCACGCCCCCATCCCCTCCCCCACCTAACCCAAGGTTGGATGAGGACATAACCACCGCGGAGGTACGGGCCACCCTCGCTCACATCACTTGTAGCACCGCACCCGGGCACGACCAAATTACAAACTCCTTCGAAACCTCGATGATACATCTCTCTCTCAACTCAGCTTACTACAACCAACACTGGAGGGAGGGCACTTTACCAGCCTCTTGGAAACACGCTGCAATCAACTTCATTCCTAAGCCCGGAAAACCCCTTTCCTTAGACAACCTATGCTCCATTTCTCTCACAAGTTGTCTTGGCAAACTATGAACACGTAATCCTTAACGGCTTCAACCTGAACTCGAATCTACCGCCTTTTTTGCTCACTCTCAATTACGCTTCCGCCCACATCTCTGCACCCAAGACATTCTACTGCACCTGAAAGAGACCGCCCTAAACAATACCCTCCATAAACATGCCACACGGGCCATACGTGCACTTGATATACAAAAGGCATTTGACAACGTGAGCCATGACCACATTCTGTCTACCCTTGCCACAACTAAATGCGGGCTACGCATCTGGCGCTACGTTCAGGCATTCCTAACCAAACGCACGGCTCATATCACACTCGGGTCCTACACCTCTCCGATCATTTATTTACCCAACCGAGGCACACCGCTGGGCTCAGTCCTCTCACCCATCCTCTTTAACATCGCCCCAACTCCCTTAGCCCGGATACTCGAAACTATACCTGACCTTCAGCACGCAATATACGCAGACGACATCACACTATGGACTACTAAGGGTTGCCCTGGCCAAGTTGAACATACTTTGCAACTAGCTACATATGCCATCCACACATATACACAGGTTATATATAGGTCTTGCGTGTGCACCGCAGAAATCTGAGCTCCTAGTCCTAGTCTGAGCTCCAACCATCACCGTGCTCCTTGACAACGCTCCGATTCCCAAAGTATCTCGGCTCCGACTGCTGGATCTCCACATTCAGCAGGACACGAGCCACCCACACCATACACCACTTGCAGCGCCAAATCAACCAGATCGCACGTCTCATTCGTCGCATTTCTAGCCGCAATCATGTCCTCAAGGAAAAAGACAGACTCGTAGACGCCCTTATCGTTAGTCGACTAGCCTACCACTTCCCATACCACCACATCACCAAAACACAACTCAATAAACTTAACGTCCTACACCGCTCAGCCGTTAAAGCTGCCCTCCATTTACCCCGTCATACCAGTACGATAAGGCTCCTTCAATTAGGCACACATAACAATGTTGAGGAGATCATAGAGGCGCACCTGTCCAGCCAACAACGTCGACTCCGCACAACACCTACAGGCACTCATCTCCTGCGCTCAATGGGCTGCAATACCCCTGATGCCTCACCTCAAACTCATATAGCCATTCCTCCGCATCTGCGGAACCTCCTGGGGTTCAAACCCCTCCCACGAAATATGAATCCCGAACACCACAAAGGCCGTCGCGCAGCCCGTGCCTCATTTTTCCAAGCAGTATACTTTACACGCCAGGACATCATCTACACGGATGCTTCACACAATACGAACATTCCTCACATCTGCACTGCTGTGTTCACGGACATTCACCGCTCGACGTTCAATGCCGCCTCCATCCACTGCACTAGCATCGCCGAGGCCGAATGCTTGGCCATTACACTCGCTATTGCACACATCAGTCAGTTGCAGACTCAGCACACCATAAATGCACAGACTCCCAAACAGCATACAGATATCTCCTGCGAGGAACCCTCCCACTCCATCTGCTAAAATATTATCTACTCTACCTACCCCTCCCGATCACATCACCATCACATGGGTTCCTGGGCACGAGGACATCCTCTGAAATGAGCGCGCTCATGCGTTTGCCCGAGAACTAAGCTTCCGGGTGCCGATGGATGGCCTCCCCAAACCTTCATTATACACCCCGATCGAACCTTTTGACTACACTACAATCGTTCACTATTATCGTCGTTGCCGTGCCACGTACCCGCCACCACATCACACGCTTTCTGACATCGACAGCACATACTGGCTACAACTCCAGACACATTCGTTCCCATCTCCTCAATTTGCCCACATCTCTCACCCCACGGACTTCCCACCATACTGTACCACATGCAATGCCACCCCACCCACCCTCTACCATTACTTATGGGAATGCCCACATCCCATCCGCGTTCCTCTTGTCAAACACCCCACCCCCTCCTCCAGGAGGCTGCCCTTCTAGCCACGCAACCTGCAGATCAGTTGTGGCTTTTTTTCCTCTTCCTCCTCTTTTTCTGGGAAGTGTTCGGTTAGATTTCGAAGAAGTGGACGCAGGTACAACCTGCAGTGGCCAGGCGGCGCCAGTGGAGCGTAAGTGAAACGCAGCGTTCAGCGCCGCCGACGGCGCTGAGTAATATGAGGCGGCCGGAGCGGTCGGGTTGCATTCGCGCTGTACGGCGGGAAGCATCTCTGGTCTCATTTTCTGTGGTTTTAAGGCAATCGAATGTCTTCTGAGGTACTTCCGAAGAATGTTAGTAGGACTTCCGAACACATACTGGCGAAAGGAAACCGCCGGTATTAAAAGAATGGTAATGTTTACAACGTGAACGGTGTCGACGTCACTGCGAAGTGCGCGCCGCTTGCGACGGAACAACCGCGCGCGCAAGGTTGAATTTCAAGCGAGTGAACGTTTTTTTTTTTGTAACTGTTTTTTGCCTCAGGGCATGTCAGAAATGTGATGATGAATTAAGAAATGATTAAATGAATGGAGAATGATGGCTGATGTAAACGGAGGTTTTCATTTACCTATTACGTTCACACCTCATACCCAAACATTGAAAGTGCAGAGATGAGAAGGGATTGATCGTCGTTTCTCTCTTTTTTGTTCTTGCTGTTTGATTACAGCAGCATAATTTCCTCACGGTTTCGCTTTACAGTTTAAGTTTAATACCACGACGAAAGCTTTTGCTCGTGGTGCACTTTTTGACAGTTGGGTTGGCTTGTGGGGTTTAACGTCCAAAAGCGACTCAGGCTATGAGAGACGCCGTAATGGAGGACTCCGGAAATTTCGACCACATGGGGTGACACCTTTCGACAGTGCCGCGGAGGTTACAGGAAGGCAGTTGCGGTTCCCGCTACGGATGTCGTGGCGATTGCAAGCACTGTGCAGTTGTAGCGTGCGTCATCAACGAAAACAGGCATGCATTTTGTACCTACGCACCTCAAGTTTGGAGAAAGCCGGTGGGAAATGCTGGCACTCAACGACAAAGCTTCCGTAAATGAGGTCGTTAGAGTTAGGATTTTTGATGTTGCTACTAATTATCGTCCGGGACAAGTAACTCTTGAGCAGCTTGAGCGGTCGGTGCAAGAAATGTTTGGCGCGGAACGATAGAACGAAGTTCCATGCTCTGCATACAAAGTATCACGGGCCTCCACGCTCCGCCAGTTAACTTTTTCAGCACCTTAGAACTAATTTACAGATAAATATGCTTATCCAAATCTGTAACTGGAAGTTTTGAACATATTTTGGCTTTAAGGTTCCGAATAGACACCGCATTAGAAATCCGGTTCACAAGACACACGAGCATTTTTTTTTATTTTTTTTTATTTCGCCTCCGAAAATGCGGAAGAAATTTGATGCTGCGGCTGCGTGACTTTGGTGCTTTTCTGGACGTTACGTCCTTCAAAAGAACAACGACACAATCCTGCACAGTATATACCAGCACACGACAGAGTTTACAGCGCGGAGCGCGTGCTGAGGAGAGTGCCCCAACCAGCGTGCGGCTCCCCGAGCCAGAAGTTTATACCGTTTCCTCAGCTCAAAGGGCAATAGTCTTATTTTAGCTCCTTGGCGTCTATACGCCACAGGCCCCATAACAAAACAAGTTTCAGTTGCATTACTCTCTCACAGCCACTGTCTACTTCTCTCATCATTTTCCCCAGGTTCTTTCCAGCAAGCGGTACGCTTGGGTTTCCTTCGTTATTGTGGCAGTCTTCCTCGCCGCCCCTGCGCTTATATTCTTGTTCGCATCCGTAGTAGTCGAAGCATCGCACGAGACCACCGGAGCCACTAAATTAGTAAATCACACTCAATACGATAGCAAAACACGAACGCAGAATAAACACAGCGGCCACAACATACACGGCGTCTGCTTCTGCGCCGTCTCATTGTTAGCTCCCGTCGACCACCAGGTGGTGCCATATGTATCAGCAAACTCCATTGCAGGTTGCCTATCGTATTGTATACGGGATTTAACGTGTCAAAGGCGTCATGGGCCGTAAGGGATACCGCATTGAAGGGCTTCGGATTAATTTCGACCACATGGCGATCTTTTACATGTATTGGCATCGAAAATTATCGAAAATTACTCGAGCTCCTGGTGTTTCGCCTTCATTGTGCCGCGGCTGCGGCAGCCGGGATTAAACTCGCACTCTTAATGGGTTCAGCTTTCGTGCGCACAAATCCCTGATCATCTAGACACCCCGACTTTGCTCAGTATAGACAGAGGTGTAACCAGTATAGCCGCAATATAATGAGCATGGGAGTTGTAAGAGGGAGAGAATGTTTCGTCCTGTTTTCGTCCTGTAGCATTCGTTCGCATTGACATGGCTACAAGGATTTATGGTGGTTTAAAAAACAAGCGCATACTTCATAAACACTGGGTTTATACGAAAATTCCGTCGAAAAATGCTGCCGTGAAGTATTGGTTAATTCTAACGATCTGTCGCTGGGAGCCGGGTACTGGTGAGTGCCAACAGCATGACAGTAAAAAGCATCAGATTAAGTATGTCCGTATTAGAGCCCATTGTACACTTGTCAGCGTAGTTAAAACAATACAGTACAGTCGCCATTACCGCCAGCTATTGTACAAGCACATAGGATCTTGCAACGTTTATTACAGTCGTCAGGGCCAGGAGAATTAGTGGAAAATGACCAAGGGTCGCCCGTTTATAACGTGAGAGCACGCGGGAGTGATGTAATAATACTGTACTAATAAACACCTGCAAGTACACCGAAGACCATATTGATGTACTAATACTGTACTAATAAATACCTGTAAGTAGAGCGAATACCATAGCAACTCCGTTAATGCCTGCTGTTAGTTCACAGGCGCATCCATCATATCAGACGTACATGTTGGCCTTAGAATTGGGTAACCATGTACGAATTAAAAGAGAATATTAAAAATTAAATTAAAACTGAAGACTGGTCCCAAGTCAAAACGTCATTAAACTTTATTTTGTTTTGAAGCGAAAACTTCCCTACGGTAGGTAGTTCTAGCCGTCGGGTATGCAAGAAAGGGGAACCCAAGGATTGGGACCCCCAAGAAAATACCGTGCCGTAGCGTAACGTTCGAGCCGACCGGAGAGATTTAGAATAGGGGTTTTCCCGACGCAGCGGAGCGGGGCTTGCGTTCGTCGATTGCAGCGCCCTGACGGTAAACCGTGAAAGCATTTAAATATATAAAAGCCAAAACAACGCTATCTTATTAAACAGAAACTGCTGTCATTGTACAAAAATATCCTAAAAATACCAGTTATATAATCTGTTTTCTTCAGACAATACGAAATCGACCAATCTTAATCAATCCAGGCTGAGCCGGGAAACCTCATTTGAACCTTCCGCGCTTTCCGACGCCTGGTCCCCATGGCAACCACACGATGCGAACTCGCTAAGCCTAGCAGCTCGGTAAATCCGGAAGCAATCGGACGATATGGGGCGTTTTATCGCTTAAATTTGGTGGTGCGGGCATCATGAGACATAGCACAAGCTTCGTTGGCCTTTCGTTTGCCGTGAACGCGTGACACCATGCAGCGGTAACGACGAATGTGTGCCGAGGCGAGCGGCCGCTGCTTGGCCGGACGCCGCCATGTTCCCCGACCCTATCCGGCCATAGGGTCCACGCTATTTCGCTGAGATAGGGTCGCCGTCGTACGCTGACCCAAAAACCCAAGGCCCGCTTGGGTTCTGCGCATGCGTACTCGCGCCCCGCTATTACCCTATCCCCCTAACCGATAGGGTCCTCCTATTCTAAAACTCCCGAACCACATGGCAGCGTTTCTCTGGAACCGCGTCAGCGCTCAGCGCGCGCCGGAGCGGGCGACCAAACACACGACGGCGTACGAACTGACGTCTGCAAGCCAAGGCATCGGGAAATCATCCTATTCAGCGACGGCGGGAACTTACTGGAGAAGGGGGGGGGGGGGGGGAGGCAAGGGGAACAAAGGCGCAGGCATGGGAGCGGACAAAAGAGGTGCTCTCGCTTCCGCAGAAACGAGTTGCGCCTGTGGGGTACTGTGGGGGTGGGTTCTGCAGCTGCCCATGCGTGGCTTGTCATTGGTCCCCACCTGCGAAGCATTTCCGACGTTGACGCTGAGATCTGGCACAGCCAGATACCTCCTGCGTCTTTCAGCGTCGCCTCGCTTTCAGCGTCGCCTCCGGCCGAGACGCTGACGCGGCGCCGAAGAAACGCTGCATGCCATGTGGTTCGGCCTTTAGAGGTCACACTTGTGTTAAGCTTAGTGGTCGTTCTTTGAATTTGGGGTATGGTCACGTAGGCCACCATGTAGCCCGTGACCATTGTCAAGGTCAAAGGCAAGGTCACGCAGTGTGACGTGGAAGTAGAGGGCGCTAGATGGACGAAGCAACCTATAAACATAGCTGTCGTGTGGACTGCGCTGAGGCTTGCCGCATAAAGGCAGCTCGTATAGCACGCTAAACATCATCTGAAACTGCTGAAAAGTGTTTCCGCTGCCTCGGTGGGAAACAAACTCGCTATATGCGCCCCGTTCTCGCCCACTCTTTTCTTTCCGGACCTCTTTCTCTCCACGGCGAGCAAATCGGAAGCGTAGGTCCGTTGACTGACACGAAGGCGAAGCTGTGTGTGCTTGTCGAGTTCCAGCGGGTGTTTGGTTTAGCGCCGCATAAAGATAAAACCAATTAAAAACGTTGGAATCAATTAAGATGAAGCCAAGTGAAACTATGTCTCACAATGCGTTTAATGCCAGCTTATCAATGAGCGTAGCCATGCACATGAAGCTTTCGCTTCCCTCCAGGGTTAGCCAAACCTACCCAATTTTTTCCAGCATGTGTCACCTACTTTATAAGTATAATAGTACCTGGTATTTCAGCGAGCACTTTCAAAAATTACTAAAGATAGTTCGAAAAAACCAGAAGCAAAGTCTAAGGCCGGGCGGAAAACTTACTCTGCGTAATTTAATTGTCTAGCTAATTAACAAACCCACTAATTAAGTTTTAATTATTGCAGCTGGGTGGTTAGTCTCAATAGGAAGTTCCAAGCCGTGAACAAGGCGATGCCATATCAGTTTTCGAACCGAAGAAAAACTCTAAAGCCCTGCAACTCGATGAAATCAAGATGCTTTTGTTTTTTTCGTACGAAACCGAAAGTGCAAGAACTGCGCAGATGGGTACAGATGTTCGATGATGAGATTTTGCAGTAGCTACTGCGCCAAACTCGAACTGCCTGCTCTACTGTGACGCGTCATGCACTTTATTTCGCCCCGTCAAATATAACAACCACGCTGTTCGCAATGACACTTCCACGAAGCTGCAACGCTAAATATTGTCCAGCGGTGAGCAAAAGTGGTATACGACACTTAGCTGGTGGCGAAGCTCGGGAAAATTTCAACATCAGCATAGCAAAAGCTATCTGGGATCATGGGAACCATGAGAACATTGTAGTTAAGCTAGCATTAAATAACACGAGAGTATGCAATGCCATAGCTCAAATGCTTTTCGCAGAGCTGTGCGTACTCGCTAATATCAATAATATTTTTCGGAAAACAAGTTCCAGTCCCTGACGTAAAAGGTAGGAATGCTTTGGGAGAAAGTGTTGAGCCTGTATGGTGATGTAAATGCGACATACCGATCCGACTAAAGCCTTCGAAAATTCTTAACTATAGGATGGTCGAACAAGAAAAGGTAGCTTTTCAGGACGCTCATAATTTTAGAAACTCAAGTGATTGGCTAGGGCATTAACTAAATTTTCCTAATTAGTATTTGAGCTCCGTCTGCTCGTAAGTTGAAGCCGATCGCGAATTATAGCCGTAGCGAAGACGATATTGACGTTAATGTGCAGAAAGTTCCTGTCACGTCCACGACCACCGTTAGCCGGTTACATTTGGATACGAGTGCCAATTGCAAGCTCTTGCTCATCGTTCTTGAACATGCTGCACGTTTGCCTCGAAGCTAAAAACTACAGCTGACTTTATTTTTTTTTGGCGCCGGATTTTGAGTCGTTTGTGAATGCAGCGGAGCGTAAGAGTTGTGAATGGCCGCTCCCGCCAGCGTGGGCACGTATACATTGATGGGAGGCAAATTTCATGCTTCAGCCGCGTCCACGGTTGATTATGATATATGACGACGAGGTAGCGAGGATGCCTCCCGATCACCTGTCCTGAGTTAAGAGGGCGAATAAAACCCGAACGACCAGTCCAGAACAGTGGTAGCGTCTCGGTTACTTTCTTTGGGCCTGTTTTGCTCAACTCGGCGACCGCTTCTAATTCAATAGAGCACTTACGTTACCGATGTTTCCGCATCATCTGTACAAGACCAGATACGGCGTACCCAGCTATATATAGGATGCACAGTGATTACATTCTATCCAGGTAAGTAAGCTAGAGTTTTGAGTTTCTTTTTTCATGTTTGAAAGTATTTGCGATTGAATAAGCAGACATTTGCTTGCAAATTCGATAGTACTTCCTTACCCCCCCCCCCCCCCCTTTTTGTTTTTTATACAAGCATATCTCTGCGTTTTTTTTTATTACTTTTAGAGGCCTGTATTGTTAAAACGTAATCTTAACGTTTCACTCACTTTATTTTGATATTTGATTTTGAACCTTGTATAGTACTTAGACCAAAACATTTTAACCAAAGGCCACAAAATATTGCCATTTTCCTCTTGGCAGGACAAAAGTTGAAAGGAAGAATCTCCGAAGTATTGCAAGACGAGTAAATCTGGCTCATTTTACCGTACAGAACAACACATCGCCTGAAGTGCGCAGGTAGGGCGGCTGCTGCCACCTGTCTGTGCAAACACAGCGTGGTGACATGTTGCTGCTTTTCATTTCGAACTGCCTATGCTATTGCGCCGTGACATGCACGTTCTTTTGCTTCGACGCTCAAAGAAAAAGCATGCTCATTGCCAAAATAAATTTCCGACCAGTCACAACGGAGCAGCGAGAGGTAGCGCTCGATCTCCAACGAGAGCCTGGGAGAGCAGCGAAAGTTGATCGACAGCCGGGCCGAGATCGCCGCAGCGGTGGCATGGGCCCTGGGCTAAGGGTTTCCCATCCGCGACTAAATGTTCCGGGCCAAAATGAAAATGTTTCGTCTCCTCCGTCACTGCTTCGAGAGCGACAAAGCAAGGGAAAGCGTACGCCGGACGGTTCGTGCCTTGCCTCATTCTTTCAGTTTTGTGCGGGGAGAAATGACCAGGCTTCCTTGCGCTACCGAGGTTTTGAACGATGTTTCAGAAATAGATATGACATTCTCTTCTCTCCACGAACTCGCTATTGACCCTAACCACCAGTCTGGGCTAATTGAATAATTTGTTACTAGATTTTAGTTTAGACCGTTGCTTTAAAAATTTCTGCTGCACGCTGCGGTTGACAGTGTGACCCACAAAATGTTTATGATGAGTTTCCAGGCGGCGCCGAGTCATGTGCGTGCCGAAGGGCGCGCTCGGAGAAAACGCTCGAGGCCAGGCACGGCGGGTTTGCAAGATAGCCATGCAGGGGGTATGATGAGGGGCCTGAGTCCTGCGGCGGAGCAACGAAGGAACAACCGGTTTCTGGTGTTTACCACGGATATGCTTGCAATCGCTCTCTATCGTCCCTGGCCTGCCCGAGAGAGAGTGGCCGCTTATGAGAGGGCGGGAGCGAAGACTGGCACTCGCTTCGCTTTTCCATGGGATGGAGGCGCCGGATGAACACGCGCCAAACCGGGAGGCACGTGTCGGAAAGCTGCACTGAAAAAAGTTCGCCGGACAGTACGCGGAAGTGAGGAGTTCGAGTGGATTAATATGGCGTGGCTGAGGGCAACGTAGCTGAATACTTCTAGGCACTCTAGTAGCTGGTTATAATAATATTGGCTCAGGGGACGGCTGTTGACACAATTTGACTGAAATGAATGTATTCTAGCAAATTAATGATGTGTTCAATTTGTGTTGCAAGCTTCTGCACCTTTGTGGCTTGCCGGCATATCACGGACACGCGCGTTCCAGTGGCGAATTTTTGGGCTAGTTGGTTCCACATGGATCCCTTCGCTTCACACACTGAAAGCGGACCCGAACAGGCAGAGAGACCCCAACTGCGCTGACCGCAACTGAACAATTACAAACCTCCCGAAATGCACCCGTACGAAGTTTCCAGCACTACTGCACTTGCCTCACCGTCGTCAGTTGTTCAGTTGCAGACATTGAAGCCTTACAAAGCAGTTGCAACACAGTTTTGGTAGGCGTCTGTCCGTCTGTTGGTAGGTGTCTGTGTCGATTACGCGACCTAGGGCGGCAATTAAATGATCCCGCCTTATGGCGGTAGGGTAGTGCCCTCTAGTTGGGACAGAAAGAGTTGCGAAGGAAAGAGCGTGTTCAAGTACGCCGAGCTTCCCGGGAAGAGGAGGAGAGTACATGAGCAACCACGGCATAGTTGGCATTTGCGGCTACGTTCCGCGTTCCGGCGCGGACTTCGAAAGGCATCACCACACCGCCGCTGCTGCAGTACATTTGTTTGTTGAAAATGGTGGTCTGAAACCAGTTTGCGTTGCTTGAAGTTTCAGTTTTGTGCCGCCATCTGTGAGTTCGCGGAGAATTGCCGCGCGGACGTGACTCGATCGGTGGGAATCCCCTTCGTTCTGCGCGGTGCTGTGCTCGGTACGCGATGAACCCGAACTGGGGTAGGTGATTTCATAGCATTCGCATGTGTACTGTTTGTTATTTAGAGACATAACAGTCCAGCTCGCTACGCATGACATGAGAGCCTGCTCGTATTGCACCCTGAACATACTGGCAGCGCTGTTTTCAGAGGCTGTTAACGTGTCAGGCACGTGCGAAGGACTCGGGTCCGGCCTTGAATAATGTATTCTTGTCTCTCGCTCCGCCGCTTTCCCACACCCACTGTAACTTACTCAGTTTTCATTTCCGCTCAATTGAATATTTTTAGCTACGGAACTTCCTTGAAAACTTTAGCTTCTGAACATTTCGAACTGCTCCTGAATTCTGCATCAAAATTTTTCGTTCACGGCCTACAACGACGGCGATGCTGAATTCACCGCGACACGAGGCCCTTAGCGACATCTTATTAAAGTTTGGTGAATTCGGCCGTTGAAGAGATTTGCCTTTCTATCACTTAAAGCTATGTCGAGGTGTTCATAGGTTGTAAATGACGAACGCCTTTCTCATGGGGCTACGGTTAAAATTAGTGTTCTCTTCGCATTTGAGCTGAACTAAGAATGAAAACAGAGGCGCAGCTCGTAACCTTAATCAGTAAACGCATTCTGTTCTGTGGCGTTTGCAAAGCCTTCTGAGATCTCTGCGCTTAGCAGAACTGCACGGCTGACGCTAGCGTCTCAGATAAGGCGATATACTGCCCTATGGGGCAGCATTCAAACATGCGATGAGCATACCTTCATGAAAAAAAAAAAAAAAAAAAAAAAGACCTTTGCAGGGAGCACCAATTTTGCGAACCGTAAGCTCGAGGGAATGCTGAACCGTGCATGCTTCATTCTTGGTATAATAATTATTAGTTCAGTTCAGTCGTTCAGTCGTGTCCGACTCTTCGTGACCCTATGGACCATGTCACGCCACGCTTTCCGGTCTCTCGCTATCTTCCTAACATCACATAACTTCTTCTGCAGGGCTTTGAGGATGCCATCTAACCATCGCGTTTGCTGCCTACCCCTTCTCCGGCGACCCTCAATCTTTCCCAACATCAAATCTTTCTCCAGCGACTCCTCTCTTCTCATGAGATGCCAAAGTAGCTGAGCTTTAATTTTACAATTTGACCCTCCAATGAGCAGTCAGGGTTACTGGTCGACAATATCGACTGATTTGATCTTCTGGCAGTCCAAGGAACTCTCAAGAGTCTTCGCCAGCACTACAATTCAAACGCGTCAATTCTTCGGCGGTCAACCTTTTTCACAGTCCAACTCTCGCATCCATACATCACAACTGGAAAGACCATAGCACGAATTATACGGATCTTGGTTGGCAGACTAATGTCTTTGCTCTTTACTAGGTGGGCAAGGCTAACCATTGCTCTCTTTTTAGCAAATATTATGTTAGTGTTGTCTGCAGTTCAGTTCAGGCGTTCAGTCGTGTCCGACTCTTCGTGACCCTATGGACCATGTCACGCCACGCTTTCCGGTCTCTCACTATCTTCTTAACATCACATAACTTCATCTGCAGTGCCTCGAGGATGCCATCTAACCATCGCATTCGCTGCCTACCCCTTCTCCGGCGACCCTCAACCTTTCCCAACATCAAATCTTTCTCCAGCGACTCCTCTCTTCCACCAGGGATAATAAAGTGAAGATAGGATTTATAAAAACATTCTTGCAACAGAGCGCCTCGGGTGACAAAAATTACAAGTAGCTTGCAATACATGAAAGTGCTTAGTGTCCGGTGGAAGACCGGCCACGTAAGTAGCAAGGTGAGGTGAGACGGCTCGATTTGAAATTTTGACTGTTGGTAGCATTTCCCTCAGTTGCGTTCATCCTCGTCATGCAGTGTGGTCGGCCCCTAAAGCCGTAGCCTTCATGCCCACGATCATGTGGGTTCGTTCCAATGGTGGCAACATCCCGGACAATGCCGTGCCCGGAGGCGAGGATGGCGGCGAGAAGACATTCATCGGTCGAGCGGAACACAACGGAGATCTGATCCCAGGCAAGGTAGTGCCTTCCCACGGCTGCTGCTACGTGTCCTACGCCGGCGGCGAGCACCGCTACGAAAGCTATGAAGTGAGCAGCGTTTCAGTATGGAGTCCATCTCTCCCAATCAACTTTTCGTGCCTGTCTGCATGTTCTGGTGCTTGTCTGCGCCAATACATGTCTGTACATGTAGAGTATTCACTTAAAGTTCGCCAATGAATAAAAAGATACCGAAGTAAGCATGCGTGACAAATGTAAAGCGCTAGCCACAATCGTTATTATAATGATCTACAATTGACCTTTTTTTTTTGTTGTTGCACTTCCTTTTTGTTAGCAAGTGTAATAGAAAAAACCAGCTGAAGAAAACCGCAGGAAGCCCTGGGGGGCCGGATCTTCAACGCTTCTTGCCAGTCAATAGCAGAGGTGGGCAACCTCATGAGGTAGACCTCAACCTCAAAATGACCTCTACCTCACGGAGTGAGGTAAGGTTGAGGTGAGGTCGGCGACAGCTAGAAATGTTTTGAGTTAGGTCACGAAATTGGACCTCTACCTCACGCGTGAGTTTGAGGTTGAGTGAGGTCGTCATTGTGTGAGGTCGAAATGGTGAGGTCCAGGCTTTTTGCTGTTGCCGCGGCTTTCTTCGAAGAGCGCCCCTTTTGACGCGGAGCTCGAGCGTACTGCCGCGGTGTGCCCGCCGACTCTCGGTGTTTGGTTACCCCCAAATCGGACGACCGGATGCGGAAGCCCCTGCCCAGCTTTCGGCATTCCACCGTAATGTCCGCAGCCCGAGACCGCTTCCCTCTGGTCTAATTGGAAGGAGATTTTTTTTTTACTTCACGAACTCCTCATGTCCCCCGCCAGCCACCCCCGTTTCCTCTGACTTGTTTGTGCCGATGCTTGCGGCAGGCTCAAACACTCAGGAGCGCGCAAAGCACATAACTCATTCTGACCCGCGGTGCTTTTGTCGGATGCCGCAAACAAACAAACAAACTAAAAAGCGAAGCAAATTGTCGTTTGCGCATACGGGGTGAAGCAGAACTGTTTGTCGTGTGCATGCATGCCCGTTTCCAGGTGCTGACGTCACGGCTGCTGCCTTACATTGGATGAAGGATCCCGCTGTACATTACACGGAAACTTAGCAGAAAATGGTGCAGCGAAATTGCTAGAGAACGTGATACTGACATAAAAAAAGGCAAACATGAACAAACCAGAAAAACCGGCACACTACCGTCTGGGCAATTAATCTAAGTCCTTCCTTTCGAATTGTACGCCATCGTTCTATATTCCGGTCCTGTAAATTTATATTCTTATAATCTCCAGAATAACCTCTATTTGGCCTTGTGCTGCTTGTTCCTTCTAACAGATTCATAGGTGGCCCCGAACCACTGCAATGGGATGAAGATGCTAGCGTTCCTTATATAACCAATATATCGGTGAAACATGCAAGAGGCTGAAACGGACGGCACAGCTTATAAGACGCAGCTGGTATACAGGAAAGAAGCCTGCGCAAGTTAAAAATTTGCCTAGATAGAACAGAAAAAAGAATTATATGGGGCTTGCATGCAGTAAATCCCCAATGAAAAAAAAAAAAAAAAGTTTTTGCACCGCTAAGGCCCTTTGTTTCTCTCTCAAATTCTAGTGAAAATAAGCAATGAAAGAGAAAGGAGGAGAGTAAGGGATTCCTAACTTCATAATTTCAGGTCTCTCTTGAAATCTCTTATTTAGGCGCAGAAAAAAAAGGAAGAGAAAAGCGTTCTTCTAATGTTTTTATGAGCTAAAAAGTATTGAGATGGTTTCCGGCTCAACAATTTGGTGTCTAGACGGATGAATTGGTGTGTCAAACTGAGCGTGTCTCTTTTGTGCTGCCGTCTGCTAGAGACCGACAAATCTATCGGATGAAAATTTTTGTGGTCAGATGTTTGAATAATAATTTCAGATATTCAGATATAATTTCAATAATAGATATATGTGAATGAAACGAATTACATGCTAGCACTCAGGAATGCAGTACTAAGTCGATATCTCAAGCCTTCTATACGCTCTGGGAAGCGCAGTTCTCTTCTGGTTTTAATGTGCGACATTTTTTATTACTTTCGTCAACATGGTATTTCTTTATATATATTTCCTTGTATGATATTTACGTTCGTGCACTGCCGAACAGAAAACAGACTTCTTCCCTCACATTTGGCTCTTTCTTTGGCATCTTTTCAGAGGCCCATAGCACAACCCTCCTTTCCACTTACCGGCGCGGTCATTTAGTTTTTATTTATTTATTTTTTTGAAACTATTGGAAAGTGCGATGTAGTCTCTGAAAGCGGAGCTAACACGCATATGCCACTGCCTTTGGTGTGTATTGGTGACAATTCGGCATTCACCGCATGAGCAAAACCAGATGCCTAGAGACGGACGGCGAAGGGAAGCGCGTGCACAGCAGGGAGCGCGGTACCTCTGGGCTGCTTGCTCGCCTCCTTTCTGTTGTTCTCGTCTTTATTTTACGTTTATGTGCTGTAACTATACGACGCTAACAGGGAAACAATTACTCTCGATGTACCTACGGTGCATGCGGCGAAGCAGCTTCGGAGACACCACGGTGCAATGTATTAGTTCAGTCTTTAAAGGAAAACAAGTGAATACCACAAACAAACTCGTCCCAGACTTGTTGGCGAAATGGTATCCAGTATTCTGTTCGAACGTACAAGTATTTATGTCGTTTTCTTTTTCTCTTTTTTTTTTTTTTTTTTTTTTTTTGAGGTGGGTGGGAGTTGTACATTTTGATCCGGCGAAATTTGACGGGCGAGCCGATGTTCGCAACAGCAAAGTGGTTCATGTTTAACCCTCTTTTCTAGCAGGTCCGACCCTTGTAATTTTTTAATGCAAGCGTGGTGTTCAAAGAAGCAATTTTGCCAATTCTCGCAATACGCCACAGGATCACAAAATTATAAACAAACACCTAGGAGTGGCCGGTTGGGACCTCATACCATAAACAGCATTCCTCTGCAATTTTCTGAAGGTTTACTCGGCGTTGGCAGAGTTTTATGATTATTTGGAGTGTTGCTATCTTTTCCTCTTTTGTTTTGTTGGGGATTTACTCTTCACGACAAGTCGTTTCATGAGTGGCTGTTATGGAAAATTCGTGCCCCGCTAATATGACATCCGTCAATATGGACGACCCGAATTATAGACAGTTTTTCTGGGGGCGAAACGTTTTCAATGTCTTTATCCCTCGCTAATAAGGAAACTCGCTGTCTGAGCAATGGACAGGGGAAGAATGCACACAGCCCACTCGGCCCATGCATTTTTGTCTCGTTAATATGGACATCGTTAGAAAAAGCAGGGGAGTCCGAACGCAAGTTAAAAAAGGGTGCGCAGGCCGGGAACCTATGCGACAGCCGATACAGCCGGATGCCTGAACGAGTCCTGAGGAGTTGGAAAGCACCAAAGCGGGCGTGTCGTCGTTTTAGGAGGGGAGGGGGGGGGGGCAAGAGCGGAAAGGAAGGGAGGAGGAGAAAAGGATGGTGGATGACAGGGATCGTACACAGCAAACCGAGTGCCAGCTAACTAAGAAAGACCCCAAAAGGAGGGAACCGGGAGATTTCTGGGTGCAGCGGCAGCGCCGCAACGAAAGGCCGCAGTCGGGAAAACAGCAACATGTGGTCGCAATAAATTCTGTTAAACGTGAACAGAGAGGCCGGTAAAAGCGTAAGAAAGAAATAATAGGAAGAAAGACAAGCGCCAAAAGTGGGGGTGGGAACTGAAGTTTTTCTATCCCAGAACGCAAAGTGTGTTCCATGAAGCCGTTAACGCTTTTCGGCCAGGGTTAAGATACACTCACGAAGTAAAGCGACAAAAGAAAGCAACAAGCATGCAACTAGGACCGGGCGTCCCGTCCTGGACGCCCTTCCTTCTCATGCTTCTGGTTTTCGTCACTGTTGCGCTGCCGAACTGCCACATTTTGCACCCCGGGCGGTCCCCAGGTCGGTTTTGCCTTGAGTCAGGGATGCGGCCTTGACAACGTCTGAGCTCTTCGTAGTCGGCTAGCCGTCGTTCTAAACTGTACTTCAGCTTGCAGTGTTTGTTTCATAGGAACACATGCAAACGGCACAGGAAAGGGCTGTTCGATACCTCTACCAACTTGACTCTCTCGCTTCCTTACATAAACAGTACAAGGCAAAAAAGAGAATCAGAAGAACGGAAAGACAGGGAGGTTAACTAGGCAAAAAGAGTGCAAAGAATCAGGAGCCTGTAACCCTCAACTTTCAGTCTGACTTTTGGCATGGCGGGAGTTAAACGCAAAAGAACGGAGCTGAACTTAGGCGCGAAGCGGGAAATCTGTGAATACAAGCGGCAAAAGCCATCTCAGTCAATCCAAGCCGTGAGGGACTGAACCCAAGTTTAACTAGGCCTCCGCCTCGCCAGGTCCACGGTAGCATCTCTACTAGATGACTCCGATAAATGGTTCAACGTCGGAATCGCAGCGTCAGCCACAGTCCGACAGCGCCAAGCACAGTTCGAAGAAATGGAGTCATCCTTGTTAATGTGGTTCGGGAATGTGCGCGCGAATGGTGCTGTCGTGAGCGACGAAATGCTTAAAAAAATGCTCGCTGCGTCGGCAACATTATTGGGTGCGTACCGTTCTTTCTCCTCCGTCTTGATAGGTTTTACCTGTGATGACTTACGGAATTTTTGTTCAGTAAAACAGGGGGATGTTTACTGAGAAATATTATTCTACGCTCTGTCAAGGCATTACTGACTTCACCTACTCAAGAGGATGGCTGACAAGGTTTAAGAACAGACATGACGTTTCGGGTGGACGGATTCATGGAGAAGGGGGTAGCATCGACAGCTCGGCTGTTTTTAATTACAAATTTAATTAAAAAAGCAGGCATAATTTATAAATGTTTTCTGAATTATATACTTTTCGTTTTTATTCATGACTCGTCATTATGGATGACTCGCTTTATGGACAGTTTTGGTCGGAAACCAAAGCGTCCATACTAACGAGGCACGACTGTATTCCTTTTTTTTTTTCCCTAATTTAATATATTCGCTCGCAAGACAATGCACAGTGTATTAAAAAAAAAAAGCTTGGCAATCATCAATTGTTTTTTCGAGTTAAGAAAAAGAGCATATCGTCACTATTGTCATCGTCACTAAGGTCAACAGCATTTGTCTTCAGTATGTAGTAAGAACTGGTTTGTTTTATTTCTAATACGAATCTTATTCACGTGGGTCGAATGGGATAAACTCTGTATTGCACTATAGGCCTATGCGTAGTAACGTGGTACCCATGTAGGCCTTAGAATGAAACCGACCACAAAAGGGTAGGCGAGGAGTGGGAAAGGATTGCCACTTTGGTGCAGAGTTGGACATGTAGTCTCCAGAGTTTTTCTGCTTTTATCCGGGATATTATTTGTATAAAATTAAGAGTAAAATACAGCCTTCATACGACAAAATTCTGGCTTACCTATATATTCCAAGATTACTGAGAAATGTATATTTGCTTTAAGTGACGGTTTAATTTAATGATTCTTTTATTTATTTATTATTATTATTATTATTATTATTATTATTATTATTATTATTATTATTATTATTATTATTATTATTATTATTATTATTATTATTATTATTATTATTATTATTATTATTATTATTATTATTATTATTATTATTATTAAGGTAGAGCGCCCGACCTCAACCTCACATTTTGAGTTTGAGGTGAGGTTGAGTGAGGTTGCCAAATATCTTGAGTTTGAGGTGAGGTCGAGGTTTTTGAGGTCAAATGCCCACCTCTGGTCAATAGCTTATCTGATAGCCATCGCTGAACTATAATTAAGCGCTTATCACCATGCAGGTCAAGACGGGGCCACCTGTGAAGCTTTCGCTGTGTTGTAACCCTTGTAACTAAGGCTTAAAGTCTGGGGGTTTTCGGGGTCCGAGACCCTCCCCCCCCCCCCCCCCCCCCACTAAATTTTTAAGAAGGGTCTGAGTCCCCCTGCGCTCGAATGTATAAGGACTGCGTGAAAACGAAGCAGGCTGCCAGTTTTTATTTTTGTCAGTGGTTTTCATATACTTCTGTACCATTCCCGCAATTTCGCGGTGAATTTTATATGAACCTTTAACATATTTTCTAAAACCTAAGACCGAACAATAATTTCTCCCATTTGTAAAAAATAATGTACGAAGCACCAGTCGCTTTCTTTCTCTCTCCCTATCTATTTCCCTTTCCACCTGTACTCGAATCACTAGAGACCCCCTTTCGATGGAGCCAGACTTTAGGCATTGCTTGCAACTATTGCCTTCGTGTTCTGGAGTTTCACAAATTATTCCTGTATGAGAAATGGGGTCCCTGTAAGACGGAGGCTGGACATGGGCTCATCCTCCTTAAGACGCGTCCTTAGGACACTGACCGCAAGTGATTTTAATTACTGAAAGTCAGGGCATGTTTACGCGAAGCGGCATTTGTCGATAAGTATGCTACATCCGTTTTAGTATGGTTCAGCTGCAACACATTTTCAGTGATGCCTATACTGTGTACCTCTATCCTTCAGCAGGCATTTTATTTAAAATGCTTGCATTAGTGCCAGTGCCGCTGACGTTGCGCCTTTTTTCGACAGGTCCTGGTGTTTGACGGCGCCTCGGAGCACTGGGTCGAGAGTTCTGGCGGCTCCGTTCCAGACAGAGCCGTCGAGGGCGGCCGAACTTCCTCAGGCGAGAAGCTCTACGTCGGCCGCACCCACCACGAAGGCACGGTGACCGTGGGAAAGATTCAACCGACCCACGCGTGCCTCTACATCCCTTACGGCGGTTGCGAGCACCGCTACTCGGGCTATGAGGCTCTGGCCCTGCAGTAGTGATTCTGAGAGAACCACGGGTAGGTAGGTTTGTGGGGTTTAACGTCCCAAAGCGACTCAGGCTATGAGAGACGCCGTAGTGGAGGACTCCGGAAATTTCGACCACCTGGGGTTCTTTAACGTGCACTGACATCGCACAGCACACGGGCGCCTTGCTTTTCGCCTCCATCGAAAAGCGGCCGCTGAGGCCGGGATTCGATCCCGCATCCTTGGGAACAGTAGTCGAGCGCCGTAACCACTGCGCCACCCCGGCGGGGCGAGAACCACGGGAGAATCGTATGTGAGCAGAGGCATTGTGTCTTCATGCAGCGAAGAAACAAGGAAGATGAGGGAAGTATACCTCAGCTAGATGGCGCTACTATAGCTCCCAAATTAGGGTGCCTTGATGTATTTCGCTTCCGCTCGAGGCACCCTATCCCAAATGCGCGGAGTCTTTACGAATTGTGACGTTATAGCCTCTCCTGTTTTTCCTCTCTCATAAAAGAGCGGACATAGGGGATGCCATCCGTTACCAAGGAACTATATCAGAGAATCACTGACGACAGGCGTCTTGACAGAGGACGAGGAGGAGAAAAAAACAACAAAACAAACGTTACTGAAATGACAGTTTCTCTGGCGGTACCTTAGGAAAATAACTGTGCAGGAGCCTGTTGGCCTCTGCTTTTTGCCCAACTAGACTAACAGCCTCAGTTGGTTTAGCGACACGCCGTAAGGGATTCTCATCAAAGTACGCGGGTGTTTTCGTCTCCGTCAAAATGCGGCCGCCGCTTTGCAGTTCGAACCGGACAACTAGTGCTCCATTTGCCGAACACCACCGCCGCTGAGCCTTCTGTGAGGGACGACCGGCTAGCGGCATCTTTGCATCGCATTAGTAAACTTTACAAAAACAAGCTGTCATTTTTCTTTACTCTCATAGCTGCACAACGTGGGCTTCCTTGTTGGTCAGGCAATAGAACTGCTGCACCTGAGGTGCTCTAAACATACGCCACGGACAAAGTCTGTTCAGAGCCTTTGCCGGTTTGCATAAAGTGCTACTCACCGCCTACATTTTGTCCTCGGAACGGTAGAGTTCAGAAGTCGATAAAGGTGCCCGTGAGCCCTCGCAGGCGCATCGCTGGTCCCGAGTAACTTTGGGCAGCATGGTGGTACATTGTGGCCCGCCCATGCACATTACGCTGCGTTGAAAAAGCAAACCCAAAGTTAACTTCTAGAACAATCCTTACCATCGATTCTCGATGCCGATCGCATCCATTACAGTCAAAAATACAAAAACAATAATACGCCGCAGTTCTTTTATGTAAAGCTGACCGAATGAAAGCGGCGAAGTCGAGTAGAGCCTATCTACGACGTTTGTGAGTTTCCCAGCCCACATAACCAAAAGCAGGGGGGAGCAAGGACAAGCAGCCAGCAGCAGCCAAATGCTTTGAACCAAAAAAAAAAAAAAAAAGTTGGAAGTTTTGATACTGCGAAAATGCGAAGATATTCAACTGCATACATCTACAACAGTGCACAGGCACATATTACACTGCCACAGTGCTTAAATGGTCCTACGGCCTAAGCATATCAACACGTGAGTATAAGAGAGGATCACATTTCAACACAGAAAACAACAGGACAAGCAGTCGGGTTAGTTGGTGTTGATCCATGATTGACAGCGCTTAGCCACATGGACAGAGAAAAGAACACATAAAGAACGACGACACAGGCGCTGAACTTGAACTTCATTCTGGAATCACCGATACTCTGCTTATATATATATACACCCAAAAAAGCATCGACTAGTGGCCATTTTTGACACTCGTGTCAACAAAAAAGTAACTTGACAAAAATAAAAAATTAAATATAGCACCGGAAGTGATAAACACAAAGTGTGAGTACAAACAAAATGTGAGTAGAAAATAGGCAAGTCATTATTTAAGCCGCCAACACGTGGAACAGTAGAATAATGAGAGCAAAGGAATTTCCATAAAATGATCCAGGAACATAACTAAAATCAACGAGCACACAAACCAAGCACGGTTGTATAAGGACAGATGTAGTGTGAGCAAAAAAAAAACGCAAACGAGATAGAAAAAAGGGTAACAGGGTAAAACTAACAATGAACACAGCTAAAGTGATGAGATGAAGCGCACTAAAAAGAGAAATGACGCATGAACAGCAAAGATGATCCCGAGCTCTCTACTTCCGGGTAGCCGTCGAGCCCCTCGAACACTGGGCATACGACGAGAGTCTGCAAAATTACGGGGAAATCATCGACCATTATAAATTGGGACGTAGCCTGGTATCCCCGCCAGATGTTAGCCTAATAATAGAGAAGCTGTCGCGTGGAGGCGGCTGAAACTTATACGTTCATGAACCCGGTCTGGGCGTTTCACGCGCTACCAGACCTTAGGGACAAGGATCTGTGCAAACACTGTGGGGCGAGAGGGACCCTCGACCACATAATTTGGGAGTGCCCACAAATTCCAGGGATAGGACAAAATATTACAAGTAGAGTAGCCTGGGATACCCTGCTGCGAAGCGCGGACCCTGCGATCCAGTACCGCACCGTCCATCTGGCGGAAGAGGCGGCAACAAGCCAAGGGCTATACAAGGGCTGCCATCATCATCATCATCAGCCTGACTATACCCACTGCAGGGCGAAGGCCTCTCCCATATTTCTCCACTTAACCCGGTTCTGTGCTAGCTGCATCCACTTGACCCCTGCGAACTTCTTAATCTCATCCGCCCACCTAACTTTCTGCCGCCCCCTGCTACGCTTTCCTTCCCTTGGAATCCAGTTTGTTACCCTAAGCGACCATCGGTTATCCTCTCTTCGCACTACATGTCCTGCCCATGTCCATTTCTTCTTAATTTCCACTAGAATATCGGTAACTTGAGTTATTTCTCTGACCCGCTCTGCACGTTTTCTATCTCTTAATGTTACCCCTACCATTTTTCGTTCCATTGCCCTCTGGGTTGTCCTCAACTCTCTTGGTTAGCCTCCACGTTTCAGCGCCTTAGGTGAGTACAGGTAAGATGCAACTGTTATATACTTTCCTCTTTAGCGATACCGGTAAGCTGCTAGTCATAATCTGCGAGTGCTTGCCAAATGCGCTCCATCCCAATCTTATTCTTGTTATTTCGTTTTCATGGTCCGGATCTGCGGTTACTACCTGTCCTAAGTAGACATATTCGCCTACTACTTCCAGTGCTGCGCTGCCTAATGTAAACTGCTGTTCCTTCCCGAGGCTGTTGAACATTACCTTAGTCTTCTGCATACTGATTTTCAGGCCTACCTTTCTACTTTTCCTGTCTAGGTTATCAATCATTATTTGCAGTTCATCCCCCGAGTTGCTTAGCAAGGCAATGTCATCAGCAAATCGCAGATTACTGAGGTATTCTCCATCTACCCTTATCCCTAACTGCTCCCATTCCAAGTCTCTGAATACTTCCTCTAAGCAAGCTGTGAATAGTACTGGGGAGATTGTGTCTCCTTGCCTAACACCTTTCTTTATGGGAATTGTGTTACTTTCTTTATGCAGAACTATGGTTGCTGTGCAGCCACTATATATATCTTCCAGCCCTTTCACGTACGGCTCGTCTACCCCCTGATTTCGCAATGCCTGCATCACCGCCGAGATTTCAACTGAGTCAAATGCTTTGTCGTAATTAATGAATGATATATGTATAAGGGCTGGTTATATTCCGAGCATTTTTCTATAACCTGATTGATGGTATGGATATGATCGATAGTAGAGTACCGTTTCCGAAAACCTGCTTGATCCTTTGCTTGATTGCAGTCTAAGGTTGTCCTGATTCTATTAGCGATTACCTTAGTAAATACCTTGTACGTAACAGACAGTAAGCTGATTGGTCTAATTTTTAAGGTCCTTAGAGTCCCCTTTCTTATGAATGAGGATAATGTTTGCATTCTTCCATGGTTCCGGTACCGTCGGTGACACCAGGCACTGCGTATAAAGGGTGGCCAGTTTTTCTAGCACGATATCCCCCCCGTCCTTCAGCAAATCTGTAGTTATCTGATCCTCTCCAGCTGATTTCCCCCTTTTCATAGTTTCTAATGCTTTCTTGACCTCGTCCTTCGTCACTGGTGGAACGTCTGACTTTTTCCCTACCGCCAATCTCGTTACGGTCCTGACTACTTTGGCTACTGTAGAGATCTGTATAAAACTCCTCGGCTACTTTGACTACCTTGTCCATATTCGTAATGACGTTGCCCGCCTTGTCCCTTATCGCATACATCTGGTTTTTGCCTATGTCCAATTTCTTCTTTACCGCTTTAAGGCTTCCCCCGTTCTTTACAGCATGTTCAATTTTCTCCATGTTATACTTCCTTATATCGGCCACCTTGCCCTTATTGATTAGCTTTGATATCTCGGCCAATTCGATCCGGTCTGTTGGATTGGAAGCTTTCATACTCTGACGTTTCTTAATCAAATCTTTCGTCTCCTTAGACAGCTTGCCGATATCCTCTCTCACTATCCTACCGCCTACTTCTACCGCACATTCAGTAATGATATCTCTGAAATTATTGTTCATTGCTTCTAGGGTAATGTCGCCATCCTCGGTTAGAGCTGAATACCTATTCTGTAGCGAGATCCTGAACTCTTCTGCCCTCTCCCTCACCGCTAATTCGTTGATGGGTTTCTTTCTTACTAATCTGTTGCGTTCCTTCTTCAGATTTAGGCTAATTCGGGACCTCCTGTGGTCACTGCATCGCACTTTCCCGATTAGCTCTACATCTTGCATGATGGCGGGGGTTGAACACATTATGAAGTTGATTTCATTTTTAGTCTTCCCGTTCGGACTTTTCCATGTCCATTTCCGGTTCTTCCGTTCGCTGAAGAAGGTATTCATGATTCGTAAGTTATTGCGCTCTGCAAACTCAACTAGTAACTCCCCCCTGCTATTCCTAGAACCAATGCCATAGTCACCTACTGCCAGGTCGCCTGCCTGCTTTTCCCCTACCTTGGCATTGAAGTCGCCCATTAGTACAGTATACTGCGTCTTTACTTTTCGCATTGCCGATTCTACATCTTCGTAGGAGCTTTCAATTGCCATGGTCATCATAACTACATGTAGGTGCATAGGCCTGTACAACCTTCACTTTATGCCGCTTATTAAGCCTAATTACGATGCCTGCCACCCTCTCATTAATAGTATAGAATTCATCTATATTACCCGCTATATACTTATTGACAAGGAAACCTACTCCTAGTTGTCGCCTCTCTGGTAAACCTCGATAATATAGTACATGCCCATCCTTCAGTACAGTATATGCCTCATTCGGCCTCCTAACCTCGCTAAGCCCTATGACATCCCATTTCATACCCTCTAGTTCCTGTAAGAGCACTGCTAAACTAGCTTCACTAGCTAGGGTTCTAGCATTAAACGTTGCCAGGGTCATTTTCCAATGGCGGCCTGTTCAGCCGTCATTGGAAATTGGAAAGGACTGCCTGCCAGCCTCTAATCCGCGGGCGCATGACTCCGTCTTCCCCGGCACGCGTGCCGGGGGCGGGGAAGAGGACGCCCATTTCCGATGAAATTAAAAGTTGTGCAACCAACCAACCAAGCCAACAACTAGCATGGCTAAACGAAGAAGATGAGGAGCACTACATAACTAAAACAGGCAAAAGAAGGAAACGTGCATGAGCAACACGGATGAAGTCAACAATTAACATAGCTAAACGATGAAGATGGGGTGCATAAAACCTAGCGGGAAAGATAAAATATCAACAAGAGAATCACAAAAGTATGAAAGTAAAACCAGGCTAGATCAATTACATCCAGAAAGAAAGGCAATTTATTTTTCCGAGAGTGAAACGGATGGTGTGCTTAACAATCACCCTTAAGCCTCAAAATCTTGGCGGCTTGCACTATTCCACGTGTCAGCTTATACCGGTGCGTTTTTAACACTTTCTTTTTTTCGAAAATTGGGTCGCATGGCTTCTTTGAGTCACAGTTCTGGAAGTGGACTGGCAGATTCTTGAGGGGTGTACAGTCGAGCGCGATTTGAAGGTTATCGCGCGAGCGTCGACCGGGAACACGAACAGCGCCATGGTCCAGAATTCTCTGCCGAGGCGAGGCAGGTATTAGGCCAGCTTCCCTCACTCTTTTTGCTGTTCCTTTAGCAGCCGTCACTCCCTGCTGGGACATCACTTTTTTTTTTCTTTTGGTTCTGCGAACAGGCAGTGATCGTTGTGCGCATGACGTATTCTTCGGTATTATCTGAAATTGGACACTTTATCGCAACAAATGAAAAGCTTAGAATAGAGAGAAAGGGCGGTGAGTTTGTCACGGGGGTGATGGTTGTTGTATGGAACAGCGAACGAGGTAGAGAAGAGTGCGAAATCATGATTTTTCCTGTTCCAAACCCGTCCGCCAGGCCTGCAGAGTGCAAGGCTGGTCGACGCTCGCGCGATAACCTTCAAATCGCGCTCGACTGTACCTGTCATTTTTATGTTAGCCTTTCATTGATGCATCGGCCCGTTTGACCGATGTATACCTTACGACAAGACAAGTGGATGGAGTACACAATGCTTTCCGCGCATTCTGCTAAGGGTTTTCTGTGCCGCATGGTGTAGCCTCTGTTTCGTTTTTCTTTTTCATTTACGATCCGACAAAGCTGCGATAGGCGCTCGAGGGCAGAAAAGAACGTCAACTCCTGCTTCTTAAGGTTGTGGGAATTTTAGTGCTTGTAAGGAATAACTGCAACCTTATGGCGTAGCCTCCGCGCTTTAGCAAGTGGTTCACTTTTTTTGCGCCTGGTGCATTTCAGCACTTTTTCTGCGACAGTGGAGATGAGTTGCAACGGGTACCCTGACTGCGTGAGCCTACATACCTGGTTCGAAAAGTTTTCTTGCAATTTATGCTCGCATGACTTGTTCAATGCGTTAACAAGGGCGGACTGGATGACCTTTCTTTTGACCAGCTTTGAGTGAGCAGAGTCGTATGGTAGGAAGGGCGTGTTACCCCTTGGTTCAAATTTCCAGCACACGTGACTGGGTGTAAAGAATATTATCAATTCCAGGAAGCGCATGGAATCATTGTCCGGCATTTCGTGCGTTAATTCGAGGGGTGCCAGCGTATTCTTGATGTATATAAGGAAAGTATCGGTGATTCTAGAATAAAGTTGAAGTTCAGCACCTTTGTCGTCGTTTTTTGTGTGTTCTTTTCTCTGTCTGTGTGGCTAAACGTTGTCAATCATAGAAAACAATAACAGTGAAATGTTTTGGTAGCACTCGCAATGGAAAATAAGACAAAATGCGTTTAACTATTTGCTTCTTTGGATCCTCTTTGAGAGGACTTGATCGAATCCCTATAAAACGTCCATAAATGAAAAGAGCAGTGTGGATCACATTTTTTTTTTCAAACGAAAATAAACATATTCGCAAAGCATGCGGTAGGGCATCACGAACACCCCATGGCGGAAAACGAGCACATTAATTCTCCCGCGTTTTTTTTTTCTTTTCTTTTTTTGAAAGAAGGGGCACAGAGTTATTACCACTGGTAAATGGGGTAAGATTGTGTAAGCTTGTCCAAAAGGGCTACGCAGTTGCGATCTCGGTTGTACCGGGTGGAAAGTTATTTCTATAGGACCCTTCGAAGGGTGCAAATCCCCGTTTTACTCCCTTCTCACTTTTTTTTCTTAGGCCATAGAAATTGGACAGGTCCGGTTACCCGTACCCGATAAAGGCATGCCGCTGAGACGTCTCTTCGATGCTATTCAAAATAGCCGTGCTAAACTTAGCAAAGCTCTTAACTTGCGAAGACTTCACCTTTTATGCGGACGACGTAACCTAATGGGCTACGAAGGTATCCTTTGCTCAGAAGGAAGAAGCTCTGCAATTGAGCAACTGTAAACCTAGTCGAGGAATCATCCGGCTAGAGCGGTCTTCAATGCTTAAAGGGAAATTCTAACTTTGCAGGCTACTCAGAATTATAAGCATCCGGGAGAAATTGAACTCTATACCTTGAAGGCTACGCCTTCCGGTGTAAGGGTTTGGAAACCATGGCTCACCCATCGAAGCGACACAAGTTAAAACAAGAGCAGAAGTAATTATTCACTGAAAACAAGGAAATAAAGCGCCCGCCGCCTCCGTGGGGCTGTCGAAATAAAAACACTAACACGGCCGTAGTAGTCAATCTTGAGAAGCATAGAATAATAGGGCTCATGCGCCCGGACAAGCACTCACATTGCTGGTAGTCCAAATAGGCGACGCACCTGTTCCTTCGCCGAAATGAAAAGTCCCCCTTGCGCGCTTGCTCAGCGTACAATGGTGAGCAGCCTTGCGCCGACAGTGCTCCGCGGAGCAAGTCAGCGTCATCTAACGTTAGGGCCTGGGTTGGAGTTATGCGTCCCGTGCGCATGCGTGGCCAAAATAAAGCGGTGCTTGCTTGCGTGTTCACTGCCTCATTTCCGCTCAGTGCTTGCGCATCATGCCGCCAGGTACGCGCTTTATACGTAACACCGGCCGGAAAACCAACGCTTTTCGCACGAATCATGAAGCGTCTGGGCAAGAAAGTGCAAGTCATATCTCGTGCTCGCTCAGCTCAAAAGCAAGTGATAACGGATGGTCGTGCGTTTCAGACACGCACCAGGCTAAGAGGTCGAGAATTGGACCTTGCTGGTTGTGTAATGCGTTGCAGGAGTAATGTTTAGTCACGTCTTTGCATTGGCCTATCAGCTTCACGGGACACCGCATTTGGCATCCGTACAGATTAGGAACTTGACATCCTCCAAGAGAAAATCACCGGGGCGGCGAGCGCTGTGTATGTATGAACGCGCGTTAGTGCGCTAATGCTCGCGCTTGCTTATCTGGCCGTTTTGATACACTCGAGGAACACTGCGGCATCGCGACGCGCTGGCGACCGTTACAGCCTCACTACAGTGAACTAGAATATTGGGTAGTGTGCTCACAGGCGCCGCTCGAGGTGTCCCCGCCGGTGTCGACAGGGAGCGGCGGTGCGCGGCGGCGCGCGGTGGCGCTGCGCGCGTCTCCACGGTAGGTGCCTCGAAGCGCGCGCGCTCCGCGGGTAAAAGTGGTAAAAGCCAGTGCCGCGCTCGGCCGGTGTCGCAGTAGCCGCGCCGACAAATTGAAATATTACCGCGACATTTGCGTGAGTTTTGTTGAAATGGCTAAGCGGACCTTGAATTGAACTTTATATCTGCGCTGTGCACATGTTCAAACAACGTTAATCCATGAGCATGGCTCGTTGGGACGTTCACGTAGTGTATGTCACTCGTGCCTGCATTGTTTCACTGGAAAGAAGTCATAATGCACTGCATATTCGGGGGTTATACAGCTCTTTCCATTAATGCTTAACGTCAATAGTAATAGCATGAGATTCATGCCAGGGATAAACGAGGAATGAAGGAGTGTCGGCCGCAACAACTGTTTATATTCAGAAACACCCAAGCTGCAACAAAGGGACATGGAGATGACAAGTAGAATGAATGCATGTAATTCTGACAAAGTAAAAAGGAAGATGCATTATTTACAATTCGCGTTTTTCGCAGAACAGGAGGCGCACCACAAGGTTTTCAAACAGCATTAACAGCTACGGCATACTTATTTGGAGACATAAAGTCACTGCTTTATGAAACATATATTGTAACATATTGTTGAATTGCTGTAACCGCTGAACGAGGGCACCGAGAGAGCTGCAACAGGAGCGGGCGGGCACTTCTACCTCGTCCCATTTCGTTCCTTCTTCTAGCTCTAATGCACGTGTCAATATGTACCAGATTTGTCACCGCTGCATATATTTATGTTCACGCATTTTGCCGCTTATTTCCTTCACTTGTTCCAGCACTTCACAGCAGCGTTAGCAATGGCTTAGTTTCAGGTGTTTCGCCCGCTCTCGTTTTTCTGCCTTTATTAATTAACCCCTTTCACATAGAAGTGCAGTAGGGTGACTAAATAAAACCTTATTACTTCTTCAGATAGACCTTCTGCGTGAACGGGGCAGCCAACTTCTTTATGCAGTTATTTCTAACCACTTTCAAAATATCAAGAATACTTTTAGAATCTGTTCGTTTGGGGCCGATTCCTACTCTTCTGTTGTGACGGGTATATCGGGCAGACTGTTTTGTTTTCTTGGGCCCATGAGTTACAACACCAGTGGGTTTCCTCTTTCTTTATTGTCTTGCTTTCGGTATCTTTTTTGAAAGATAGGCCGGCAGATTCGGCAATAGCGTCGGTGCGGCATTGGGGGATAATGCTGGCTTCCCACGATCCCATGAGGGATGCGGACTTCTCCGTTCACAATATGAACATAGCCCCGTAGAACGAAACGAGGTTCGAAATGAATTGCTCACAAACAGCACACCTACACAGCTCTTATCCAGCCGCTTGTCCGAGTGACGGAGGTTGATCTCCCACTGCTTCCTTAGAGCGTCATAGAAAACTCTGGGAGTGTTTAAAGATACGGTATGTGTTGTTTTTTTAACTGCTCTTTCACATGGAGTCAATAGGATTTTGAAAAACATCGCTACAAGCGTCCTGTACATGCCACCGGAGAATTTGCCTAGCAGTGTCTTTAGAACAGCCGGGTTGCCTTCTTTAGACAATCTTTTTAAACAAATTGTAGAACTAAAATATTTTTGGAGCAGTGCATACAGGCACATAAACACGAAACTGGTACCGCTGAGACATGTTCCTCGTTATCTTAAACCGAGAGTCCGCATTCATTACGGTAAAGCAACAAGACGCTATTATGTTCCAGCCATCTTCAACGAACTACCGGACGACGTATTTTCTTTGACTACTCGCAAAACATTCAGAATCAAGCGTTAGAGAACATATATGTACTGATGTTATCAGTGCATTTTTAATAGTGTGTTGTGCCAAACGTTTTTTTTTTTTTTTGCCCCTGATGGAGTTCTGATGTGGCGCGAAGATTGCAGCGGCTGCCGGTTGTCGCCGCACAAGCCCGCTTGTGGCTTCGGCGCTTCCGTATGTGTATGTTGTTCTAATTATCCTAAATTAAGATTGCTATTATTATTATTATTATTATTATTATTATTATTATTATTATTATTATTATTATTATTAGCAGTCTGTCCCAGTGAAGTAACCGGTTAGTACAGGCCACTTGTCCGCTTACCCCATCATGTGCGAAAGAAAAGCACGAAGAGTTCTGATCTCCAGGCAGAACACGCATACACCGACTCACGTTGTGTAGTCAACACTCACTTTCGACGGGAGCTTAAACAAGAGCCTGAACTGTCCTTTACTGAGCAAACGCTTGAATTGACCTCCGAAAGCGCTAAAAAACATGCGCACAGCAGAGCAATAACGAAACCACAAATGCACGCAACACAGTGACAAATTGAACCGGCTGACAGCGACGGGCGGAGCAAAATCCTACCGTGAAGTCTACCGTAACGCCACCTGGTGCCGGCGCCGCGAAGCAGACGCCTGTAGACGTACGCGGGGCCTCCGCTCCCCGTACAGCCGCCGCGGAGTGAGCACACTACCCAATATTCTAGTTCACTGTAGCCTCACAAATGCAGGCAGCGTGGCCATGGCGGAAGTAGAATGGTGGCGAAGGCTGGGCCCAAAAGCGGTTCAGCGGTACCGCAGCATAGCCACAGGTCGGGGGGCCAACCACTCAGATTAAGAAATTATACTACTACAAATTAAAAAGTATCAATCAACATAAAAAGAATAGGCATTTTGATAACTTCACTTGTGAATTAGGTAAGGTATTTTATAAATACATTCTTAATTTTTTTTTAAATCTTGCAACACTCTTATCGCCCCACCCCCTTGATTGTATCGGTCAGGAGGCGCTGCCAGAGGTAACCAAGGCAACGGAGATAACGAAGCTGACGAAGCACGAAACGGTTTCTTATCGCTGTCTGCTACTCGTCTGCTGTGGTGCGGGCCTTGGTGCGCCCGGGAAAGCGTAATTTAGTTCGCAAGTCTTAAAACGTCCCTTTTGCGAAGATTTCGACGTTCTTGCTGGTCGCTGCTCTGTCGCCGTTTGGAGAGTTTAATATCCCCTGCAGCAGTGGTTTTTTGCTTTCGTCCCCTTCGTGGTGCGGGCAGTTCGAAGTCTTTTTGCACCATTGTATTGCGCTTAGCGTTTTATCGCAAGATGAGCCCGCAGAGTGAGGAACCGATGCTCTGTGGCACGTTGCGACAGCGTGGAATCAACCGTCGGTGTCTTACCGCTTCCCGGCTGACTTTCACCGGTGAGCAGATCTGGAGGTTGCGCACAGACTCAATGTATGCTCTAATGCTCCTGTGTTAAGCACGTTTGTTGATGCTAAAGCTGTCTGGACTGGTGCAACCTTGAAAACTGCTGTATACTTTCTGCCGAAGCATTTAAATGTGAAGAGTGATCTCAGTGCTCTTTGCTCCACGTATGTTTTGATGCACCTACTAATTCATGGCATTTTTATTGCAACTGCAGCTGTCATGGCTTTGTTTTCTGTGCATGCATGTTTCGTTCTGTGGCAGGCACTTCAAATCTTTTCCATGCCTCGGCTGTGATCATTGAGATGATTAGCCCACTTAAACAGCGCTACTGTTAGTGCTGTCTGCGACATGTATTTTTTTTTTGTGATTTGTTGCTGTATTTTATTGGTTGATGCAATAAACCATGGATATGAAAACCATAATTGTTCACTTGGTTGCGAACTCGGCACGACTGCCCCGTTGCACCAGTGTTTCTGGACCGCACCTTACTGTGCTGAGGGACAAAGTAAATGGCCAAAGTACTTGCATGGCTTGCTGTGCGGTGGGTGAATCGCAGTCAGAACTGTTATGTTTAGGCACACTGTCCGTTTCAGCAGCAGGCCACTTGCCGGGCACACTGGCAGAGTTTACTTGCAATTCATAACAGCTCAGGTGGTCCGGACAGGGTTCTCCTATGAAACGCTATATTCGTGATTGATGCATCATATCATTGTGCCTTTTTTAACGGCTAGAGAAAAAAAAAAACAAAACAGCTTGAACACTTAGACAAGTCGCCGATGTTATCTTAGCCTCCGAGATACGAAGTTTCTAAGTTCGGCCTGACTGTCGCAGCATGCCACGGGGCGGCTCAAAACAAGATAAACACTACGCGAACTGCCTCGTGAGGTCGGCGGTCAACGCCCCGCTGTCGTAAAGCGCGGCCACCACCGTCATATTGCTGGTGTTTCTGCCCTGGACGGGGAAGAGGTTTGAAGGAGGCATCTTTATACAACCGTACAAAAGCGCTCTGTGCCAGGATTTGCTACCTGCCCAAGTGTTGCTATGTTCTCGAAAACCTATCAACACTTCATCGGACACCAAAGTGGTGAAAGATAAGGAAATCATTACAAAAGAGACTATAATCATCATCAATATCAAGGGCCTCACCGATTGGTGATCGATTGCGTAAATGTGAGATTTGTAACCTTCATTATGAGTCTTCGTTATTTGCTTGGCGGTGTCCTGAATCCTACATTGAGTCTTTTTTTTTTCTTGTGTCTACAAGGACTTTCATGATGTGTCATCCATGGTAGCGCCATTTCTATAGTGGACAATAAGCATGTGTTGAAAGCCATGCACGGCTGATCGCAGCAAGTCTCTGTGTCTAACACTGTTTTCGTCTCTATTTTGTCACCTACGTTGCCATGCAGTGCCCTCCTTTCTTACTATTCACCATAACCTTTAATTTACCCCGGTCTGTCTTTCCTTATAATGCCGTCATTAAATGTATGAAATCGGTTCTTAAAGTGAAATCAACCGCTTCAAAACCTGGTGCATGTTCGCAGATTTATGGCCGTAATCAACTTGCTGTATTGGACAACCAGCATTTTCATGCTATGTTTTTGCCGCGCTTCTGCAAAAAGTCATTACCGTTTCACAATACACGCTTATTCAGTTCCGACCATCTGTTCATATGCCTCATAAACCAATATATATATATATATATATATATATATATATATATATATATATGTATATATATATATATATATATATATATATATATATTCTTTTTTTTTACGAGCTCCTGGGATGACCCAGGCAACGCAATCGCAAGGTTCCCGTCAAGTCTATGCCTTATTCAATTTTACAAGCCAACTGTTCCAGGCGCTTCTTTTTAAATCAGTTGTCGATTCATTCATTAATTTTGCTGGCTAACTACTGTTGTTTTCCTAGCTTATCAAATGCACAGATAGTCTGGAACAAAGTAAGTGTTCAAACCTCTGACGTCCTACAAGCTTCCTTCCCTCCCCGGTCACTTTTGCTCGTACGCAAACTTATACGCACCGCGATGAGGTATGCGGGTCTGGTTCTCGGATAGCTAAAAAGAAATCGTTCGTTTTTGTTCCATACAAAATGCACAAACAATTATACGATATTATGTGAAAAACCTGCCTCAGCTATATTTGTGATGCATTTCGGTCCTATATCGATCCCGTTGCGTATTTGAACTATATTATTTTACCACCGTTTTTTTTTTTTCCTTTTTTTTTTTTTTTTTACGTTGCTGCGTAGGCTTCTGCGTGGAATCTGAAGGGCGGGAGGGAAAAGTAGAGAGGGTGGTGGAGGCATTATGGAGGTTGAAGGTGGATGGCTGGTGATGGATGAAGCTGCGTTATGAAGGAGGAAGTAGATGTGGGCAAAGGAGGGTGGGTAGCGGGTGGAGGCCTACTAGAGGATTGCGGTGGCGTTACGCAACAGACGGGCAAATTTTACCAAGTTAGGGTAGTAATGCGTTAAAAAAAGGAAACAAGGGTAAATTGACATAATTTCGGAGAGTTGAGCGTTATATTCTAACGTCGGTGAGCGTTCAGTGGGTGGCTTGAAGTAGTTACGATTCCTCCGTTCTCGTTTAATAAAATTAAATTGTTTAATAAGAATCCGTATCACTTTTGAAAACAAGGCAAGACGATCTCAACAAACGTACATTGTTCTATAGGTCTGAGCGGAGGCACTTAGCTAAATACCTTGCGTTTATGACACATTACTAACTCTTAAACTTCATTTTTTTTTTTTTTTAGGAAACGATTATTTAAAGTTCCTTGATGTACAGCTATTAGATACCAATGTCCAAGACATCAGCGTACTACAGACTGTACTAGCTTGAGTTAAATTGCTATTCGTTTCGATACATTATGATGATCGTCACCATATTACTAAAGATAAAAGCATGTGCATACCGTTCTTTGCGAGGTGTCTGGCCGTGCCATTTTCTATTTTGGATCGATTTGGCCCTCTGGCACTGCTTAGTTGACGAAGGCGCGGCTTTCAAGCGTTGGTGGAAAGCGACTGGATCACTCGACCATTAGCTACTGCATCTCAGCGTTGACTGCATGACGTAACCAGTGGTTAGCCGATGTATGCGGCGATAGTGGCGACGGCTATCGCCTACGGCGGGAACCGCAGTCTCATGATTTATGTGGCTGGGTTCTCGCTGTTCTAGTCTGATACTGCTGTCATGCTGGCCCAACCAATGTCAGATGGGCCACAAGGAGCGAAATAGGAAATGGAACACTAGAAATTACTGCCCCTGGTCCAGTTAAAAGGAAGACTGTTAAATAGACGAAAAACGAGGAAAGGGAGGCGTCGTTGGGCCTTCATCTGCTAGTCCTTCGACTGTTTGACTAGGTCCTTCGTAATCAAAGGAAAGAAAATCTGAGCGTTAAGCTAATGAATGAACCAGGGCCCTGTCAAGCCGTCTCTCTGGCGCACAACTCGAGCCCATGTTCAATCTTATTATTTTTTTTATTTATTGATCAAGCACTGTATTGAAACGGCACGCCCATAAGCAGAATACGCCGGCTTCTCCAACGTCAGATCCTCGTCAAACTTTGCCACAGCGTTGCGTCTTCTTGGTACTATTGCCCGCAGTGGTGGTTATCTTAACTTCCCTCTCCTACTTCTTATCTTAGGCGCCTCTATTTATGCGAGCCGTTGTGCCGGTCTGTATCACTCCTGTCTTCCTACGGTGCCCTTCGGCTGAGACACAATGGCCTACGGAGGTGAGTGCTGAAACTTCTCATTCTGAGCGCTTGCGTGTGCAGTCACATGAGTTTCACGCTGATTTCTTTTCTTTTTTTTTTCATACTAGTAACAGCCGGAATAGATGAAAAATGAAAGGATTCAGCTTTGCAGGTTACGAAATTGGACGTGCGATGTCAGCGGACAGTAATGAACACCAAGTAGTCTGATTATTTCGAATCCCGCCACTGTAGCGTCCATTTGCCCCCATGTGTAGCTGCAAGACGTGGCATTACCTACCATGCCGCATAATGCCGATATTTAGAGTGTAAGGCACGCCAAAGGCACCTCGACGGCAGAAATAATATTCTAGTTCACTGTAGCAGAACGAAGGTCGGTGGGAAGGGATCATGTATGCTTAGTTTTAACTTCTAGAGGCTGGCTTGTGGGGCAGCAAAATCTCATTCCTACATTAGTTTGAAATTCTGCATTTCCCCTTAACGTGTGTCCGAATAATACGACTCGAGTCTCGAGTGTAACCTGTATTCCCTCTACCTAAACGGCAGACAGCTTTTGTTGTGCTATCACAGCACCAGCGTCCCCTTTTATCTGCGCTCAGCAACCGAGTTGTCTCGACTACAGCACTGAGTTCACCGCAGACACCATCAACTGCAACCTTACAAGCGTATGTTCTCACACGCTGCCAGTCAAGCAACGAAACTGACGAAAAGCTCTATCGCAAGCCTCTGTGCGCGCTCTTGAAAGCAAGGGGTGGAATGCTGAGTGAAATGAAGAGTGGCCGCATCGGCAATTCTTATCACTATTCGTTTGTGTAGATTTCCCAGCCGGTATCGGCTGAGTGATATCGCCCTTGGCTACTGAGCCAATCCTCACCTTGACTCCACATCAGCGTATTCTCCGGTCACGTCGGCTCCGAAGTGCGTGGCCGGCGTTGCTCAGTGCGATAAAGCACTTTATCCTGAACAAGCTTCTGCGGGACTTTTTCTTTCCAGTCCTCTTTCTATTCTTCCAACATTTATGGCGAAATCCAATCGGTGACTAGGGAGTCTAGGGACCACGCCTTCTCGACCCAGTCAAAACTTAGTAGCTAAATAGCCCATTGAAGCGCCACTTCGGTTTCGTGGAGGAAGGAAACTTGTTCTGGGTCGCTCATTGTAATTCGCCATTAGTGTGGCTTTGTTCTTGTTCCACCTACCACTCTGCTCAATACCTTTTATTTCCGCCGGCGGCAGTTTTCGAGGCGGCATTGTTGGAATAAACCACTATTACTATGTTCCCGTCTACTCGCTTATCCTATGTTTGTTGTGCTGTGTATATTAAAAAAAAAATTACTTTAGGCAACTACGATCACGTGGCGAGTAGCGAAATGAAATTGTTTCCATAAGAAAATAATTTAGGTTGCAAAAACAATTTTGTTCCGCACTCAAAACAGGGCGAATGCTACTCGGTTATTAGTAGCTGTGCTGTCCAAATTGTGTGCTCGCTATGGGCACGCCTACGCTTTAATATACTGTGCTAAATCAAATAGTGGTGAATAGCAGCACGACTATTAGGAAACAAACAAGAACGCTTTCTTACCACAGTGAACTTCACGGCACAGTTTTTCCACGGCACAGCCTTTGTCCACGCTGAATTTTGAGCCAAGTCCGACGGAAACTTGTACACTTGCGTTTTGGATCCATTGGCATAGTTAGAGCGACAGTTTAACGCACAACACAGCCCAGACATTGTAGATACCTTGCTCGCAAGCACCTATGCAGCACGGATAGGCACTATAGCACGGATTTGGAACACAGCAAACACAGGCTGAAAACACGCACACTCAGGCCGAGTCGTTCTTGCGTACGCTTGCGCTCGGCGCTGCCGATCTATCCCCAGATCTCCCTGTCGTGACGTAGGACTAGTGGAAAGGGGGGCTTGCGCTGTTCTTCTCTAGGTGGTGTTGGCTGTACACGTGGCATTCACACGCTGTTATCGCGGCACTCAAATGCAGTGCTTCCGCTGTGACCTGCGATGACGCGAGGGTGAGGGCATGAAAGTGGACGTTAACAGTGCATCGTGATGCGAACCGAGTCGGAAGCGAGTAGGCAGTTTCTGCTTCACAAGCACTGGCATACCGCGGACAGCAATGACTGACTATTACTCTCGCAAGTTTTCCAATTGCAATCGACTAGCAGTCCATGACACCGCACTGCCCTCTGAATTGTCATGGTATAGCTTTTGTTGAAAGCGATGCCAGTTGTGCGTGCGGTGGAATATACCTACATGCCGTTATGAAACTGATAAGCGCCTCTGGAAGCTAAACCACGATGCCCGATAATACAAAGATGTCATCTCAAACCTCATGCTGCTGTAAGTGACGTCATGCTCTCGATAAAAATCGGGAACGCGGCATTGCGCGGCTCTTGCAAGAACGCGCAGCCTACAGCGCCGCCTCTTAGTGCCGTTGCACTTTGAACACATGCGGCTATAGCTGTTTTTGCTAGCATGCGCACTCCGCGCAAGCTCCATTTTTATGGGTTCGTTTGACTGTGTAATAGAGCCACACTCGTTGGCAATAGATATATGACGTGGGGCGATAGAGTGGTGTGAGATAAAAGGTGCACTCACAGGACTGCCGAGCGGTGTGCATGCCCTGTAAGAATGAATTGAGTAGCTGCGCCGAACTGTCAAACTTCTCGGTTTTATTTTTGATCATTATGTAGAACTAGCCGAAAAAGGAAATGTGCCCAGATTTTTTTTTTTTTTTCTCGCGACGGTCGGCTAAAAACATTCACGTAGGCGATGCATGGTAGAAGAACAAATGGTAGCGTAACTCCCATAGAAGCCTGCGTGTCGACTCTGAGCGAGGCTTTAGTTTCCCAGTGCCCCCTGCGAACTGTGAGGCACAACAAACACGTGACGTTACTTGTGACGTCACAGTGACGTACTTTTGGCGGGGAATTTGTCTTTTTACTTATGAACGAAAAACAAGGCCAACAACGACGGAGGCAGAACGATGCTCGGATAAGGCAGAAAAATGGACACCGTAACTGTTCAGTCAACTTTACTTGACATGGATTTCTACTGTAAAGTTTTACGTTAACTGAAATGTTACGGCATCTTTAACCACCTTATCATAGCATCGTTCTGCCTCCGTCGTCGTTAGCCTAGTCTTTCGTCGCGCGTCATGTAAACGCATTCTGGGGCTTATTTCTTCGGGCACGTTTGTGAACAAGGGCCTTCAAGTGAATTCGGCAAGCACATGGATAGAACCACATGGCTTGAGGCATTTCACTAAGGGCATAAATGAGTGAAGCTGCGCTGCACAGAAAGCCAGGCTTTATTAATTCACGATTACTTACATAGACGCTTCACGACAATGAAATCTAAGTGTAGGAGAGCGACCACCGCTCATTCGTCACGGTATTCATAAACTCCTCGTGATAACAAAATGACCTGAGCGTAGGTCTCCAAACGAGACGCGGTGAGATTATAAAAGGGTAAAAGATCTTGCTAACAAACAAAGTATACATATCAGCGTCAAAGAACAACAAAAACAAACGAACGGAATAACTAACGCTAGCACTAGAACGCTAACCTGTAAGAGCTTAGGTAAGCAATTCAAATTGGGATTGCTAGTATTTAGAAGTTAATGCGTCTGAGAAGTGAAAATATCTACGATATAGCTTCGCTCCAATAAATCTTGCCCTGTTCATGATTCTCATATTTTACTCGCGCTTCATTTGCCACTGAAAGGAGTCAATGTGAGGTTACAAATTTACAACTTAAGCATTTAACATGTTCATGAGAAAGATCCCATTGACAATAGGAACATCACTGTAATAACAGCTAAAGCACGTTCAGCGAACGTTGGTGCGGTAATACGACGCAGTAAGCAAAACACGCAGCAAGGGGAGCGGAACGGAAGGCTTTGAGCAATGCGACACGCTTCTTGGGGGCAATAAAATCTCACCTTCACCGCTCAATTAAAACATGCAGCGATACGCCGCTCATGCAGACGTGTATCCGTAAAACAAGCCACCACTTTTGCGACGTGCCTGGGAGGCCGAGCCGAGCCGCCGAGCTGTGACGCAGCATTGTCCCATCGTCCGGAAATGCGCACATGCAGCGGCAATCAGTTTCTCATCGAGCACAGACAGTCTTCGCCTTGCAGCAAAGCTCTACCAAAACCAGCAGAATGAAATACTGACTGTTTGTTACAGATAACCCACTCTGTACGCAGCACGCAACGATGAACGTTGAACCGGGGCCGACGACGCACCCATTCTGCGGATGAAAAAAGCTTTGGTCTGAACAGTCTGAACCATATCTGAGCTTTGGGCAACTACGCAGCAGATAATAAGTGGCCGAGAGAGGCCGTTAGAAACAAGTTAAAATATTATTAAAAACGTGACACGTTTTTTCTTACGTAAGAAACAAAAACGGCATTCATTCCTGAGCGCGAATATTATGTTTACTTTCTAGTTCTTAGGAGTTCTGGCAGATCTTATTTTCTGTGCGCTAGTAATTTGCCTCACAGTTCGCAGGAGCCCTCATCATCGAGTTGATGCCGCTGGCAGTAGGCAGCTGCACGCGTTTTCTTCCGAGTTGCGCGACCAGTTGTACATTGACCTTGGGCGATGCCGTCAAATCTCGGTACGTTCTCCTTGGCGGCTAGAGAGAGCCACCAGATTATCGCTCTCGACACGCACGCCATCGTAGCCCTTCATGTATTCATCTTTGTTATCAGCTATTGCACAGTATTGCGGACAGCAGGCGGCGCGCGTGCGCTGGCTGGGAGTGAATCCACTGGTCTAACAGCCGCAGCCTCACGAATCACGCACGTGTCATTTAGTCTCAGTGCCCGAGGCTGCACTCTTGCGCAGATCGACATGCATTTTCACATTCATGAATAGCATTAGTGAACAAAGTATAGTATCAGAATCTCACCACGAAAATAAAGCGAGCATTGAGGGCGGATGACGGCTGTTGTCCAAAGCATTTGTCTTGCGTCCCTTTATCCGCGAGTTCTTAAGTTCCGTATAGGGGTGATGACAGTTCGCCCCAATTCCGCGCTTTCTCTTCGATTAAAACAGTATCGCGAAACTCTAAAGTTCACAAAAAGTCAAGTCGAACTCGGTGCGAGTATTTCCACGTTCGCTCGTTTTTATGAACGTGGCCACACCTTGCAGCGCATACCTACCGGCCCGTGTGCGAGTGGGTCATATGCTTCGAGAACCGTATCCCCTACAACGCGGTACCCGGCGGTGAGGACAGTGGCGAGACCATCTACATCGGCCGCGCCGTGCACAACGGCGAAGTGGTACCAGGCAAGGTGGTGCCTTCGCACAGCTGCTGTTACGTGGCCTACGATGGAGCCGAGCACAGCCACAAGGAGTACCAGGTGCGCGGACAACCATGCGTCCAGTCCAGTTTCTCCGAACTATTCTGGTCTCTAAATAACAGCTCACGAGGAACGTTTTCAAGTTCCATGACTCTTCTACATAACAGACACAGCAACTGAACACATTTCTTTTCATTTACAGACACTGCAGCCCACGAGGAATTTTAGCGAAAGGGAATATAAGACAGCATAAAAATTACCCCCAGGCAACAGAACTAAGTGAACAAAAAATACACTGCCAGAGCTTTCTTCTGGTGATGGGATGGGAACACACTCTTCCGAGAGTTTGGATTTCCACGAGTACAACAGCTCTACTACGCGGCTTCGAAGTGAGCCTGTTGGGCGCTTTCGCCATTGACTGAGATTGGACGTATCTATTTACCCGATCGCGCAAAGATTTTAGATAAGTGGCATGCTACACACAGTTAAACAAAATGAATAAAGAGGTGCAGTGAGATAGTCTGCCCTGATTATATAATGTTGGCCAAAAAATTGCGGAAACATTTGCATCTGCTACCCCTAGGGTGAGTGATCAACGCTAGCCAGCTCACGAAATAATTAACACGGATAAGGCCACGCATGACCGCCACGAACACTCAACTGCCATTGAATAAACACACGTGGTTGCAGTATCGTGTGAATTATTGGGAGTATTTGCGGCTGATGGCAAGCGTTAGCGCCTCCGGTTCAAATTTGGTTGCCCCAAGTTGGCCTTGGCGGCGGGATAGAGTCAGGGAATGGGCAGTGGGGTGTCCGAGCCGTCAGCTTTGTTCATAATATACGAGTTTGTGAAATGCAGCTGAGCTGGAAATCTTAGGGCAAGATGATTAAGATGGAAGACGATAACACTGGGCAGCCTTGATAATACAAACTAAAAAAGGGCCAAAAACTGGCTTCATTGAATGGATGTCCGATCGGGGTCTATTTATACAAGTCATGTTGACGGGGCTAAATCGTCATAAATATGAATACACCTGTAGTTAAGGATAACGAGGGGCCACTCGTTTGATGTACTGATATGCAGGGTTGTTCGATTGTAATTGCACAAAATAGGTCGTTTATTGCAGGTAAGAATTGTAAAGTGTTTTGAAGACAAACTTTGCTTATAAGATCATTTTTCACTGTGCGCTCTGTCGCAGGCTCTGATATCGGAGGGCACCCCGTTTGCCTGGGTGCCGGCCTCTGACGGCGTACTTCCCTCGGGTGCCGTCCAGGGCGGCATCAGTGCCTCCGGCGAGCCTCTCTACATTGGCCGCACCTACCACGAAGGCACGCTGACCATCGGCAAGATACAGCCCTCCCGCCGCTGCCTCTCCATTCCGTACGGAGGCGAGGAGCACTGCTACTCTGACTACGAGGTGCTGGTCGTCCAGACGGTCAATTTTTGATTCCACCCCACTCTCGCTTAACAGCCACGACCACACACTGACGCGTCGTGAGAGTTGTTGCTACTCCTGTCCACGGCTAAACCTGGAACTTTGTGATCTCGTTTTACATTCCCGTGACAATAAAGCATACTGAGACGGTGTCTTTTTTATTTGACCTGAAAGAAAATAATTAGCTCTTGGGCACACGAGGAACAAATACTCTTACGGACAACTTCCGCGACTCTTATATTTAAGAAGCGCAGATGGTACTCGTAAGTGACAACGTCACAGTAGGGGAATTCATCTGGCTTCCTACTTTGGTAACTGCTAAGGGGTTGTGTTGTCGCGCAGCGAAAGCTGAGTGGATGTGACAGTCAATCAGGTAGGTGCTTTGGAAGAGTCTGGCACTCGACAAAGAATTGGACAGTGTCAGGCTGCATTTCAGACTTCATTTTGGAACGGTATACGTACGTACATCTCTGGAATTTCCAGAAACATTTTTCGGCCGGCAAGGGCAGCTGCATATATGATGGGGATGTTGCTGGAGCTGCTCGAGAGAAATAGTGTCCCAGGCATAAGCTTTAGCTTCTTTTCACGATTACGTCCCGTTTAATAGCACAAAATATTTGTGCTCTTTGGTATTAACAATAATTTCGCTTCACCGCCATCAAGACAGCTTTTTCTGCTCTAAATATAGAACCCGAAACTCGCCTCCCTCCTGACATTTGCAAAATCGAATTAGAATTTAACGTTTTTTAACCATTTATTACTATCAGCATACATTAAGTCCACAGAGGCTTTTCTGCTGTTTCGTTTATTGGTGATTATACTTTACAATACCTGCTTCCAACTTTCTTTTCATGCTTATCACAGATATAGCAAATATCACCGCGGGGTTGAAAAAGAGGCCTGTCTCATAAGTTGCTTAGATTTCTTGTCCACGCATCGTGGACTTCGTTGCTCCGGGTAATCTGCCTATCTTATCGGGCCAAGGGTTTCCCCTGACGTCATCTGCAAGGGGCGCTAGAAGCGCTAGCAAATGCCGCGGCATCCGCCATGTTCGTGAATGGTAGATCCGGTAGAGCGCTTAATTGCAACACCGCAGCCGGCCATGGCTTGCTAATATCTGTGATGTAAAACCCGTGACTGCCCTTCTCGTCTCATCACAGACAATTTCCATGCTTTCCTCAGAAACGCGTGACTGAGTGGGTATACGTCCGTGGACTGCGTGAATCAGAAAAGAATGGATGAGTTAAAGAGGTTCGACTCTGAAAACGGCGACTTCGTGCCAGTACAGAATGAAATGCGGCGTACGGCACCACTGCCGCGCGTCTAATTAACCGATATTCAGGCTTCTCTTGTGCAAAGCCTAATTTTTGTGACAGACAACGCAATTAAACAGTACAAATACATAAAAGCGTGCAGTTCTTTTCTTTTCTTTTTTTTTTTTTTTTTTTTGCGTGCGGACTTCCCGAGAGCCACACGTGAGAATTTCTAACTTTTCAGCAATCATAAGGACCTTCAAACACCAATTAGGTTTCACTATGTCGATCCCAGATATATCGAACTTGAAGAGGATCGAAAAATAGTTCAATATATCGATAATTCTATATATAAAATACGCCAGAGACGAGCTACTCTCACACAGAAGCGTTTGTATGGTGCGCCCAAGCTAGCGTACCGCTTCCCGTAGCGTTGTGCTGCACGTCGGCGTACGAGAAGCCCACAGCTCGCCTCGGCAGTGGCGAACCGCGTGGGCGTACCCTAAAGCCCCTGTAGCGTACCCGCGCGCCGAGTGTCACCTCGTACCAGTCTCCAAAAAGAGAGCGCACCCTCACGTGCCATATGGGAGAATAGAATGACAATTTTCGCGCACCTAGCGCCGAGAGCTGAACAGCACGTGGGCCGTTGAGGTTGGGGCTCATGTCAAAGCTGCTGCGGAAAGTGCTTTTGTAGACGCCACCGTTAATCGTAAGAAGAGTAATTCTTTTACGGGCACACTATAACCACTATTCTACCTCAGTTAAAATCGAGTACAGGTGATTTCTCCCTTCCCGTCAGCAGCGAAGCAGGCCACGCGACAAACAACGCAGACCTTGGTTAGCTTCACTGCATAAAAGCCGATGCATTGAACTCTGGCTTTTTCGCATGGCAGCAGTGTCGCGTTGAAAACAAGCACAGCAAACAGAAGGCCACTTTGAAGCGCACTCGGCGTTTTTCTCATCAAGCGGTTTCACAATGTTAGCGCCTTCAGGAGGAGCCCGAGGTTGAGCAGTTGACCCTGCACCGCGCTTGCAAAATGATCGTAAGGGCGCCATTAGGACAAGCCCACCTCTCAGGGGCGTGGCCCGGTTTGAGGTTTGATATCACGAATATTCCGCTGGGTGGTAGCTCGATATATGCGAGTGCGAGTCCTACACTTTTGCACAAGATTTTCAAGGGGATATTCTTGGAAATCGATGTAAGATATCATTCGATATATCTGTATTCGATATATCCGGGATTGACTGTAAAACACGCACACAATCATCGGCGTGAGTAGCCGTCGTATCGGGAACCCGGACCATTGCTTAGCTGGGCGTATTTACGGCCGTCTCTAAACGATTTGTGCCATTTGAGCAGCCGCTGTCAGCACACTGCATCCTTGCCTTGATCATGACCAGTGACTCGGTAGGCGACTTCCCGTCACCACGTATCGTTGTTCGTACGTTCGCTCCAGATTCATTGACGCATCTATGAAACAGGGGTACACCCACTCCTTTTAGTCTATTCGAAGCCGATGTCGAGATGTCGCGATCGAGATCAAGGAAAAAGGAGGTACCGCCCCCTGTGGCATGCCACTAGTGCCCATGTGGATGGGGTTGGAACACGTGTCGCCCACTCAGATTAGCAGTTGGCGATCTTGCAGCAATTCCCTGGTGCGGTAATAGGTGCGGGGCTTGCACTGCTTGCTGTTGAGGTTGTCCTAGATTCACAGCGCCTTACGTTATCATATTCCCACTTTAAGTCTGCACCAGAATGGAGCGGGAACATCGTTTACGGTCGGAGTCGACGACCACATGTCTGTTTGCAGGATGACATCTTGGGTTAATAATTTTCTTTCGAAGCAGAACATACGCTGGGCCAGGCGGTTGTTCTTGTCTGTGTAACGGGAGAAGTGGAGTTGTACCGCTTTCTTCACGAGTTTAAGCGCGCATGATATGGGGGAATACGCTCTGATTAGCAATGTAAATTTCCCTTCAGGGTTTCGGAATGAAGGTCAGGTCTACTATCTTTTATTATTGCAGTGAGAAGCACCAACACCTGTTTATAATTGTGTGAGATTCTGGGGTGTTCCATTGTTGAGGACTGCGACGAGGCCTACGGAGACCATGTGGCTTGGGGCAGTGCGCCCAGTCGCCTGGCCTGTAGAGTGTCATTAATGCGGCTTGTGTTTCATTGATGTCAAAGTCGCGGTCGAGATATGTGTTGTAGTGGCCTCCGTAATCTGTAGGGCAATCAACTAGCCTTGCGAGGGGCGGGGGTAGGCGTCGTCAAGGGTGTCGATTAAATTTTCGTCCGTCCTTTGGAAGGATTTGAGGACCTTTCTGAGCTTATGTTGCTGCTCTCGTCGGAATTTTGAGAGGGTCTATTAGGAATTTGAAGAGGTTCGGATACAGGTTGATCTGGTTCCAAGGCTTCACATGAGCTGGTTGTGCTCCTAAACCAGTTGCTTGAAGCTAGTGCCTAAGCATAGTCTGTCACTTTTTGTGTGTGTGCTTTTTTTTTTTTTTGCTGTTTACGTTCTATGTTTCCTTTAGAGGTGTTGCTTTTTCCACCGCCAATTGATGCTTCGGCTGGTGTCTCGGAGATGGAGAAGGTTATTATCTGTGCGTGGAGTGCCCGACGATGTTTGCAATGTGTGGGTGAATTTTCTCCTGTCTGGTGCTGGTGAGCGGCCTGCGGGACCATGTTTTGAAGTTTTCAAATTTTACGTTCAGGGTCTGGGTCTCCGCTGCACGGAACTGCGCACAATAAATGGTGCGTGCTTGCTGCCGGCGAGTGTGGTGCTTGATAGAGGCGAGGCTAACGTTGAGTAGGTAATAATCGCTTCCCAGAGTTTCCTCCGTATTGTGCCACGGTGGCAGATGATGCGTGGGCTTTTCATTTTTGCAGCGGGAAGTCATTACACGAAGACCCGACATTTTAGAACTAAAATTATACGAAAGTTTTTTTTACGGCTTTTTACTTAATTTTCACAGTTTTGATCTCGATATTATGCCTCTCTGTTCTTCGAATATGCCTCATAATAAGACCCATTGTGCGATACTTTCTGTTGCATATGACCAGTTATTTCCCTTCAAAAATGCCAAGAAAAACTGTCACTTCTACCTCAAACTGACATGATTTATCAGAAAAAGAAGACGAAAATTTTCGTAATAAAAAATATTCGACGAAAAAAAGAAACGGAAGCTGCGACTTAAAATAAGCAAAATATATATATATATATATATATATATATATATATATATATATATATATATATATATATATATATATATATATATATATATATATATATATATATATATATATATATATATATATATGCCGCTAACTTCTATGACACAGAAACTTTGCCTTTGTCTTTGTCGACATTGGCTCTGCCATGCGCCGGCAATAAGTGTGACCACAAAAATTGTCAGGAGCTGAATTTCATGCAGCACGAAGTGCAGGCATGAAATTCAGCTCCTGACAATCTAGCAATCGATTCCTAAAGGATCCAAGCGTCGTGGACCGTCATTTTCAATTACATTTTATCGAGCCAGCAGGCGAAGAGCCTTGATTCTGAGAAATACCACGAATTACTAAAAAATAAGTTAATTTGGCGTTCCCACCGCTGCGTGGTCAATGAAATGACTGAAATCTACATTATACTCAAGCAAGAAAACAAACAAGTCAAAGCAGGTGAATAGATTTTAATTGCATTTCCCTGCTTTCAAAAACAATTTTACGCTTTTGGCCGAATATCCGACGTGCCGAATAGCTTTTAGATTTTGTACACTGGCTTCCTAAACCAGGTTACTGCCGATAAGCTAGAATCGCTCTGCCTCAATTTTGAAAGGCGCCTTTGATTAGTTACTTCTTTGTAGCTTTACGCTTTCCTCGGGTGCTGGCATGAGACTTGGAACGTCCCCGTGTCTTCCTCCCCTTCTTCGGGGCGCTGCTTTGGGAGGACTCACTGGTGGAATGGTGACGGCGCTTTGCTCCGTGCTTGCGCCCACCGGAGCGCCTTGACGATGGAGAACGGGACCTACGGTGCCTCGTCCCAGCCCGTTTTCCTGCTCGAGTGCCGCGGGAGGAACTGGATCCCGATCGACGATGAGAACGGGAGCGCCTCCTCCTGCCACCGCTGCTTCGGGATCTTTTGCGGCTTCTCGCCGAGTGTTTCCTGTCTCCAGCAGGTTCCCGCGACATGCTGCGTGGTCGACGGCGGCTCCCACTTCGCCGGCCAGTTTTAACGGTTGTAACCGAAGATGGACTTGAAGAGATGCTTGGGGGATGCGCCTTTCGACGGCCAGCGCTGGCCTTCTTTTCAGGGGGCGACTGCTCTAACTGGTTGCTGTATGGTGAGTCAGCTGCCTTTTTCGTCAAACGGCCCTCGGCAACACGGCCTACCATCTTAAATGGTGACTTGTGTTTAGGCTCAGCATTTGCTTCCTCGGTAGTTTTCTTCGCTCGACCCAGTGTAGGCCTGCCAACGAAGGTCGTTGCTGTATCAGCGGGCGAGTCGACCCCGACGGGGGCTGTCTTGGCCGCATTGCGTGCTCGCCTTTGCTTGGGCTCCCTGGTGTCGCTTGCCGCCGGACTCCGACTCCGCTTCTCGGCTTTCTGTGAACTTTTGCGGGCGTCGCTGTCCATGCTGTCGTCAGGTGAACCTCTACCGGTGAAGTGGGCTCCAAGCGGTCTGTTCGGTCGAAGCTTAAGCCAGTCAGGTCGCGATGTCTGCTCAGCAATTCCCGGAAAGCCTTTTACTCGAGTGCGTCTCAGAGGGGCTTCCCAACGGAGGACAGCCGTGGCCACTGGAGGTCTTTACGGCGGGCCCCAGGCTCCTCAGTCATGATGAGGCGCTCCCTCGTTGATGCATACCGGGGATCGGCAAATCTCTTGGCCAGCCGACGCCAGACGCCAGGGAAGAGGGGCGGACCGGTAAACGCCCGGCGGAGCGTTCCAGATGATGTCGGGCAGGGTTCTGCTGCGCGTGGTAGCACGCGGGAGCTGCTGCCTTTCTCGTGCTCTTCGTCTTCTTCTAGCCCTTGTGCTATGGCGTCTGGAAATGGCTAGATTACCGAAACAATCAAAATGCTGATATCAGCATGCTTAACCAAGCGCTTTCCACATCCCGAAACAAACTAATGCTGAATAAAAGCACCAAGTTCCGACAGTCCCCCGAAAAAAAAAATAGCTGAAAATTTATTTTCACCTGCGGATTTGAGAGAAAAAGGTGCCTTGGAAGAGACCCAGTACAAACAACGCAAATGCAGCTTGTGTGCTTTGGCGTACCCTGGCCATTCCCTTACCGTGCGTATGAGCCATTACGACTGATATCATCATCATCATCATTATCATCATCATCATCAACATCATCATCTTCTTCTTCTTCCTCCTCCTCTTCTTCTTTTCTTCTTCTTCTTGTTCTGGGCACACAAAACTTTCCTGCTGGTTATACGCCACTTACGCGAGGAGCTATACCGGTTTCCTGTACAGGACAAGTCCTTTTCTTATCGACCTAAATGCCATTTCACGAGTTTTTTTCGTCAGTTAATTATCCACTGACTGCACCATTCATTTCATCCAGCTCTGATGCCGCGTTTGTTGCTTGTTGATTTGATATGCTGTTCTACAGAACAAAATAACTGATACTTCTTTTCATGTAAGTCGTGAACAAAAGTGACATCTATACAACACTCAGCCGGTGGCGGAGCTCGAAAAAGCTGCATCCCAACTTTATCTAGCAACATCTATCTAAGATCGAGACAATAGTGGCGGTGCCCCTTTTTATCCACGTGCATGTGCAGATGTCGCTGTCGCTAGACGAGCACTGTCACCGGCTGAGTGTTGTATACCACATTTGCTCACAACTGTACGTAGAGCATTAACAGTTGTCGGGAACTTCAAGCGGACAGCGTGTAGCAGGTTTATTGTGCAGTGCAGAGAGGGAGCAGTGTCCCCCATTTGCTGTACAACACAAACAGAATAGGGCACAAAAAAGGCTGCAAGCAATCGTACTGCAGAAGTTTTAGTTGTTAATTACAAACTGCCAGCATAGATGTCGTTAAGGCTTTCCGTACCTCTTTTTAGAGGAGGTGTTTGAAGTTGTTGAGAAGACGGCATGGGCATCGAATTTTGACCATCATATGAGAGTTCTATATGGGTGACACACACACACACACACACACACACACACACACACACACACACACACACACACACACACACACACACACACACACACACACACACACACACACACACACACACACACACACACACACACACACACACACACACACACACACACACACACGCACGCACGCACGCACGCACGCACGCACGCACACACACACACACACACACACACACACACACACACACACGCACACACGCACGCACGCACGCACGCACACACACACACACGCACGCACGCACACACACACACACACACACACACACACACACACACACACACACACACACACACACACACACACACACACACACACACACACACACACACACACACACACACACACGCGCGCGCGCGCGCGCACGATGCTTGTGCGAATGAGACATCATTGCACGCACATGCATGCTTTCCGGTGTCCTAGCTATTTACACAAGCGTTAAAGAATAAACTATTTGAGAAGTAGGCCAAGGAAACCAGTTGCATGTAGCTGCCAACTGTTACTTGCAACGCAGGCAATATTTTTCCTTGCAATTATTATATAGAGTAAATTTTCCTGGATCATCATATATTGAATTCAAACTACAAATGAGATTTGGAAAATTGGGGAGCACCGTCATAAATTACCCTTCCGTTATCCGCAATAAGGAAAACCCCACGCTATTACATATATATATATATATATATATATATATATATATATATATATATATATATATATATATATGTAATAGCGCATTCGCATAACTATGAAAATGACGCTCTCAACCATGGAGTCATGCCACAAACGTAAGGCTCTTGCCGCGAGCGATACACAAACGGAAGACATACACGCACAGATCGCGCGCGCCTCGAAGCCCAGGGAGTCTTCTTTCAAGGCCGTATCCAGTCACTGGAGGAGCATATTGAGAACTCCTTTCGCACCCTCAGCTCTCAGTTTGCTTTACAGCTAGGATCTCTTGGTAAGGCAATCGATTCCCTCTGCAAACATGAAGGCATTACTCCACTCCCGGTTCAGACGCCAAATCTCTCAGCGACCTCCCCTCCCAACCTAATCATGGCGGCTCGCTCGGGTAATCCTACCACCTGTTAATGGAATTGCAGGGGTTCGCGCGCAAGAGTGCGTTTCTTTAGCAGTCTTTACCGCGAGCGACTCCCATGAAATCTTTGCCCTTCAAGAAGCAGCGAAACACGCGAAATTGGCTGGATATCGGGCTTACACATCCGGAAGAGCAAACGCCCAGATGGCTACTCTGGTTAAGCGAAACCTTACGGCTTTCTTGCATAAGCTAGACTCCACTTTCCCAGACCATATCCTTCTCGAAATTCTCCTCCGACCTTCTCGTGCGACCAGGCAATGCCTTTTGGTGCTCAACGTCTAGAGCCAACCCCGATCAAAAAAGGCCGTCTTCGGGCCACTTTTCCTCCGAGTACAGCAGCTAGCGCGAGGGCAGCCTCTAATTATTCTGGGTGATGTCAACGCTCCGCATCAAGCATGGGGTTACCACTACAATACGCACCAAGTCCAAGTGCTTTGGGACGATTGGCACACGCTCCATCTGAACCTCTTAACGGATATCAACCAACCTACTCGGAAAGGAACGGGAGTCTCCCAGAACACCACCCCGGATCTCACCTTTACGGGACCGGGGATCGCAGTTACCTGGTGCAATGCTCGGAAAACATTCGGCAGCGACCACTACGTTCTGGGTATTTTCATGCAGGAGCCTACTCGACAACGTACGCCTCCAGCTAATGTGGTCAACTGGGACTGCTTTCGCGCCAAGCGCGAAGAGCAAGGCTCTTCCCAAGCTATCACAGACATCGCCGCTTGGTCAACCGACATCCTCAAACAAGTTGCAGATGTCACTGCTGAAGTAGCTGTGGAGGACGCCGTACCAAACTTCGACAGATATTATGCCCAGCTGTTGGACCGCAAGCGCAAGCTGGAGGCCCTAATGCAAACTCGCTCGCAAGTGGGATGGGGATTTTCGAAGACGGCTCGCCCGAGTGCATACTAACGTCGAGAATTATGCCGCAGATCTCACACGCCAGAACTGGCACAATATATGTGACCAGACGGATAAGGCTCCTAACACCAGAAGCGCTGGAAACTACTCCGTCACATCCTCAACCCTGAAGGGAGCAAGTTCCAAGTTTGCCAGGAGCTCCAGCGTATCTTCCACCAATTTACTGGCACCTCAGACGCCCTCAAACAAGAGCTAGTAGACACTTACATCCGCCCGGGACCAGTGATATCTCACCCTCCTTATCAGGGGAAGGAAAACGTCCGTTTAGATGCTCCCATCACTTTACCGGAGGTACGAGCCGATCTCAATCGTCTCAAGACAAACTCAGCTGCAGGGCCTGACCGGATATTTAACCGTATGCTTTAGAACCTCAACGACGACTTGGTTGATGCGCTCACAGACTTTCTGAAAAAATGCTGGGAGCGGGGAGCCACCCCGCAAGAGTGGAAATGAGCCAACCTCGTTCTCATTCCCAAGCCGGGCAAACCACCTACTCTCTCGAACCTCCGCCCCATTTCTCTCACGCCCTGCGTAGAAAAACTATTGGAGCATGTAATTCAGACCCGTCTTCTTCGTTACCTAGAAAAAAACATCCCCTATTCCCAGACCCAACGTTTGGTTTTCGACTGCACCTTGCGGCCCCAGACATCATGCATCATGCTCTTGCTCAAGCATCAGAAGTTGACACACAGCACTTTCGACACCAAAGTCATAGTTGGTCTAGACGTCGCTAAGACCTTGAAAATGTACGGCATGAAGCCATTCTGCAGAACCTCCAGACCCTAGGGGTGGAACAATTGACGTATGCATATATACGCGACTTTATCACGAACCGCACGGTGCAATTCGACACCGGTCCAGGAGATTCTTCCACCATCTCTCTTGGGAGCCGGGGTACACCCCAAGGCTCGGTGCTTTCACCACTCCTGTTCATTATTGCGCTGCTTGGCCTACCCAAGCTTTTGGCAGACATTCCCCACTTGCACCACAGTCTCTACGCCGATATCACTCTGTGGACTACACATGGCATGGACGGCCAGATCAAGGAGACTCTGCAGACAGCCATATCGATCGTGTTGGTACCTACCTGGCCACAGTCGGCTTATCCTGCTCGGTCACCAAGTCTGAATACATTATTGTCCCGACCTCGGGTGGACGCTCATTATCACCTCTGGCATCCTTCAATCTGCAAGTAGAGCCCCCCCCCCCCCCCCCCCATACCCCGTACCGACCGAATCCGCATCCTAGGCCTTAATCTACAAGATAACGGAGGTAACGCCCCTACTCTTCAGCGAATAGATCAATCTGTAATCCAGATCAGCCGCCTGCTCAAGAGAGTCGCCAGCAAGCATAAGGGCATGCGCGAATCTAACCTTTTGAGCCTCGTGCAATCCTTCGTTTATACGCGAATTGCCTACGTCGCCCCTTACCTTCGCCTCACGCGAACAGATCGGGAGCGACTGGAGGCATCACTACGCAAGGCATACAATAAGACAGCATTGGGTCTACCCATGTCTACTTCCACCACCAAACTGATGACCCTCGGGATCCCCAACACAGTCGACGAGCTGATTGAAGCGACGTTAACTTCCCAATATGAGTTCCTCTCGCTGACACATGCGGCCGCGCAGTGCTGCGCCAGGTAGGAATCAGGCTCCCCTCTGAGGGCACCTTCTACGTATATGGACCTCACGCCTGAGAAGAGACTCAGTCTTTGTATACCTCCACTTCCCAAACGTATGCATCCAGAGTATCATACAGAGCGCAGAGCCGATCGAGCCTGCTAACTCCAGAAACGCTGTGCCGGTCGACCCGATGTTATGTACGCAGATGCCTCCCACCACCCCCTTCGCCCCGCTATGGTTGAGGTTGCATTGGCCGCGCACAGAAACTGGCATAATTCCTGCAGCGTCCTCAACACTGATACCACCGCGGAAGAGGTTGCCATCGCGTTAGCTCTGCCGACCCCTTCACCAAAGTAGTTAGCGATTCTCAACAAGCAATTCGTAACTTCGATGCAGGTCGTATATCCAGACAGGCAGACACTACCCTCCGATCTCTCCCCGTACCGTCTACACCTCGTCTTCTCATATGGGCCTCAGCCCAAGAGGCGCTCAGCGGGAACGTACAGGCGTATGCTATAGCCCGAGAACTCAACTATCGGGCGGAGCGCCTGCCGCTTGCTCTGACACTCCCCAAGGCAGCCATTCACGCCTTGTTACATACAAGGACATCCTCCAGCATTATCGGCTCGAACGGTGTATACCCCCCTGCACACCGGGAACTATCCCGGCGCGAGGCCGTCCATTGGCGCAAAATACAAACAGGAACCTTTCCAAATCCATGGCTATATAGCAAATATTTACCAAATCTTATTGCACCTCCACATAAACATTGCTCACAACCGGCCACATTCATTCACATGACGTGGACATGTACTCAACACAACGCAGACAATTCAGCTACAGTGGATGCGTGGGAGTCCCTCCTGCGTACCACCGAGCTCGCACAAAAGCGCTAGCTCATTTTGCTCGCATTGGAGGCCGCAGAGTCCCAAGGGATCCCTGCTGACCTCCTCTAAGCAGTGCAATCAGTCTTTCGGCTGGTTTCCCTATTTTTGGGAGTAAATAAAAAGCTTATCATTATCACCATCATACAGTATCTAAAAATTAAATAGTAAGAAAATGCAGTAAACGAAACCACCTGCGGCCGTGGCTCCACGCTTCCGTTCCAGTGGCTGGCCGATATCTAAATTACTGTTTTTGTTTTTATCGCTTTTGCAAAAATTTCCTTTTGTGCTGAAATGTTTTCATCGTATAAGTTTTCTGAAACTGGTAGAAACGAATCGCAGTTTCGTCGCTTAGCTCCGCACCCACGACAAAGCGTGATTCCCCGAGAAGATCTTGCCCAAAGATAAACTTGTGGAGATGTTATTCCGCGCAACGATTTGGCAGGCTGTCATTGCCAGCGTTACAGGCAGCCAGTGTACGAAACTGAGGCAGGCTACGAAATTAAAAAAAAACAAACAAAAAAAACAAACAAAAACAAAACAAAAAAGAAATGGGTCAAACTCCCAATGACAAAAGCGGAAAGGATGCTTTATTACAGAATCAATTAGTACTGAAATATAGGCCCGAGCGTTACCGTCACTGAGACTACTGTCCTGCTACCGCACCTTGCTACAGGTGTTTCGCTGCTTCTACGAGGGAAAAATCCAAAGCAACACGAGTTTTCATTACGTTTTTGCGATCGTATTATCCGGACCCAATTGAAAATACGATTGTATCAGCCGTACGAAAATGTATTGCCCCTATAGGGCAATGCATTGAACTGTACGTGTGATGCAGAAAAACAAATTAAACAAAATCGCGTCAACGAAATTTTACTCTCTCTCTCTCTCTTTGTGCCTGTGAAACCTAGACCTCCTTTCATGAGCATATTGATACACGAACTGAAGTAGATTATGCGCAAGTTTTTTTTTGTTTTTTTTTTAATCGATCCCTCCCTGTGGGAACATCGTTATAAAATTATAACCAGATCAATTTAGGCTTTATGTGTGTTATCAAATGCACCTTTGAGGAGTACAAAAGTATAGAAGAACGAAATTTATTCAGTGCCTAAACAAAATAAGAACAAACTCTTAAGGCCTGTCCTCCACTCAAAAACAGTTCTGGAGTCCCTGCACTCCCGCGAAAGTCATACGGCACGTCCGCATAAAAACCGCGAAGCTATTCCTTTTGCCCCAGCTTTGAGGCGCGAGTCGCACAGCTCGAGGAAAGAGCATCCAGCCACGAGGGGTTAACGTCGTGCTAGTTTCTCAAGCCATGGTAACACCTACACGTCGTACGCTGTAGGGCCGCTCGATCCAAGTATCCAATCTGCTTGATCGGTCGGCGTTCTGTCAACTGCTTGTATGACTACAACTCGTATGAGAGAAGAGAGTATGGACAAGGTAGATATACCTTGATATGGACGCGACACAGCGCTGAAGACCGTCACCAACTTGCCCAACAAACTTGTTTTGTCCAAATCAACTTTGTGCAGCAAAATGCTGGTGGCGCCTTGCTTACGAGTCAATCATGGCAGCAAGTGATCTGGTTGTCTACTAAGGTACAGCGCCGACGACCGAGAAGGCACTCCCATGCAGTGTTGTCAGAACTTCCTGCAAAAAAAAAAGAGATATACTGAACTTTTTTTTTCGTAAAAAGATATTCAGCCCTACAAAAAGACACGGACACTGGAAGAAAACAGAGGACGGGCGCTGACTCCAACTAATTTTATTGAAACAGATTCATCCCACATTTGTACACCAATCAGTGAAAGAGAGCGCATGCGTATAGGAAATTACTTGCCAGATTAAGAAGGGTAGATACATTCTATCGTCTCTTTAATAATCTATAATCAGTGTCTCGTAGGGAGAGTGATGTGCTGATGCACATGTCACCCCTTTCCTTGATAAAAAAACGCTCCTGACAATTCAGGAAGGAGGAAGTAGTTGTTCTGTGTCGGAACGCTACTTATATCTCTGCACTCTTTTTTTTTTTTCGGAATTTGAGCAATATATAGGGAGGTGCCGCTTCCTTTCGCTACGGCAATGGACGAGGAGACCACTGGGCCTCTTTTAGCAACCAGTTGGTCGGCAGCAGTCGCCCAGAGGAGGAGAGTGTATACCATCCAAGTGACTCAGGTAGCCAGGACATTGATGCGTCCTCGGCGCTCAGTGACGGCTCCTCGACCGACGACGACGGGTTCGTACCGGTTGTCACTAAAAAAGCAAAACGCCGACGGCGCCAACAAGCCGCCAAGTCGTCCTCATCGAGCACAGCTACGGTCATCACGGCACAAAATGTACCGGCACATACGGCCTTATTTGTACCGCAAAATGAGACGGAGAACATGCATCTAAAGAGGCAAGCTACCTCCATGTATCTGGAGAGCCTCGTACCGGAGGCCATCAGAGGCGTGAGGATAAATCCTTACTAAAATATCCTTGCCATTGATGTCGCTGAGCGAAGCGCACTCGACAAATTAGCCGCAGTAACCAACCTCGGCACTATCAGCGTTCGTCCTCTTAGTTTCCAAGCCAGCGGGACCACGGCTGGCGTCATTTACATTGTTGACATTGGCATCAGTGACGCTGACTTACATCAGCTGATCAAGCCGATGACTGATAGCATTACCATAGTCCAAGTGCAGCGCCTTGGAAAGTCAACATGCATCAAACTTATGTTCAAGGGTGACTGCATACCAGCGCATGTCAAGGTCGGGAACTTTCGACATTCAGTTCGACCATTCATGCCTAAACCATTACAATGCAGGAAATGCATGAATATAGGCCACGTAAGCGCTGATTGCAGCAACCCCATCGTGTGCCCCAGATGTTCAGAGGCACACAGCGCTGATGTCTGCCGAGCGAACGCCTTGAAGTGTGCCAACTGCAGGGGCCCCCATGACTCATCCTCGCGAGACTGCCCTCGGCTAAAGACTGAGAGGGCAGTACTGAGGCAAATGGTGCGAGATCATTCCGCGCACAGGGAAGCTACTGCAAAGGTGCGACGGCGTCGCTCGCACCGAAAACAATCGACAAAGAAGGCAACCATGCCGTTGAACAGAAGGCTCCAAGTGCTACTATCATCATCATCAGCCTGACTATACCCACTGCAGGGCGAAGGCCTCTCCCATATTTCTACACTTAACCCGGTTCTGTGCTATCTGCATCCACTTGACCCCTGCGAACTTCTTAACCTCATCCGCCCACCTAACTTTCTGCCGCCCCCTGCTACGCTTTCCTTCCCTTGGAATCCAGTTTGTTACCCTAAGCGACCATCGGTTATCCTCTCTTCGCACTACATGTCCTGCCCATGCCCATTTCTTCTTCTTAATTTCCACTAGAATGTCGGTAACCTGAGTTATTTCTCTGACCCACTCTGCACGCTTCCTATCTCTTAATGTTACCCCTACCATTTTTTGTCCCATAGCCCCCTGGGTTGTCCACAACTTAAGAAGAACTCTCTTGGTTCTACTATATGACAAGCCAAGTGCTACTATGGCTTGTCCAACTCCGCCACCACCTACAGTAAACGCAGAAATCCCACCTTCTAGTGATGCTAGACCTGGAGCCTGTCAAACCTCTTGGCCATCACTACTGAAACCTTCTATGCGCACTAGGCCAGAAACGTTGCTGCCATCCAAACGTCCAACACCTCTAATTGAGCCAGTGCAACGACAGGACTCTGACAGCAGCCAAGATCTGCAAGTGATCGTTATGCTCACGTCCCTGATGAATGCCATGTGCAGTTTGCTGACGAGCCTGAACACGCCAGCTGCAAACAACGCTCTGCAAGTACTGGACGCACTACATCCAGTTCTTGCGGCCTGTTGTGCCGGTGAGGTTATCCCACAGTAGCCCACAGTCAACAGGGTTGTGCCAAGGAGTTGGTAACGCAGCGCTCGTCACCTGTTTCGTGAACGAGGGCTGTCAGCTCCCTGGGCGGTAGCGATGAATCCGAGTCGGCGCTGGTGAGATGACGAAAAAGCTTTATACACTATTTACAGGCATTTACACTACGAGTTCGGCTCTGGGGCTGAAACCTAACATAGCCATACGCGACTGTCCTCGCGCAGCGACGGCCGGGGAGATTCCGCCACGTCCGCTCTCTCTGGGGGCGAACTGCTCCCGATGGACGCTAGTGACGAACTCACACTCGGAGTCTCGAATGTAAGCACTTGAGTCTCCGCAAACCGAGAAACCGTTTACGCTCAAATGGTCCAATCCGACTGCAGCACTTTCGCAGGGCCAATGGGAGAGCTTGCTGCGCTCTTGCTTCAAATATGCCGGGGGCGAGAATGGGGTCCACCGCCAGGGCCACGGCGCCGAGCTGTCTGGATGCTCAGCTCATGTTCAAACACGTCGCTTCTCTCCCCTTGGCACGGCTCGCATCCAGTGCACCGGTATTTGCAGAGAAGTATCCGGATTTTGTGGAGGAGGCGTTCGCCGGAGAAGTTTGGCGTCCGGCTGAATTTCTGGGCGGCTTTGGCCGGGCACAACGGGCCTTAAAAAATTAGGCACCATGGTTCCCCCGGACTTACCTCTTCACAAAAAAGTCAAGCAAGCTTTTATTTTTCAGTGGAATTCACATACACTGGTATACAGGTATACACTGGTATACAGGAAAAAGCCTGCACATGTTAACCATTTGCCGAGATAGAAGAGACAAAAAAAAATATATGGGGCTTGTATGCAGTAAAGCGCAATGAAAAAAAAAACGATTTCGCTCCGCTAAGGCCCTTTATTTCTCTCTGAAATTCTAGTGCAATCAAGCAATGCAGGAGGAAGGAGGAGAGTAAGGGATTCTTAACTTCATAATATCAGGTTTCTCTTGAAATGTTTTATTCAGGCGCAGAAAAAAAAAAAGAGAAAAGCGTTCTCCTACATGTTTTTATGAGCTAGAAAGTACTGAGATGGTTTCCGGCTCGACATTTTGGTGTCTAGACGGACGAATTGGTGTGGCGAACTGAACGTGTCTGTTTTGTGCTCCCGCCTGCTCGAGACGGACAAATCAATCGGATGAAAATTGTTGTGGCCAGATGTCGGAATAATTTTTTGAGATTTATGTTTTTTTCTTTAAAAATCAATTTAGATGTACGTGATATGAAGCCAATTACATGCTAGCACTGAGGAATGCAGTATTAAGTCGATGTCTCAAACCTTCTATACGCTCTGGGAAGCGCAGTTCTCTTCTGGTTTTAGTGTGCGATATTTGTTATTACTTTCGTCAACATGGTATTTATTTATATATATTTTCTTGTATGCCAATTAAGTTCGTACACTGCCGAAAAGAGAACAGGCTTCTCCCTCACATTAGGCTCTTTCTTTGGCATCTTTTCAGAGGCCCATAGCACAACCCTCCTTTCCACTTACCCGTGCGGTCATTTAGTTTTTCTCTTTTTCTTTTGCAAGTATTGGAAAGCGCGATCTAGTCTCTGAAAGCGGAGCTGGCACACATACGCCACTGCCTTTTGGTGTGTATTGGTGACAGTTCGGCATTCACCGCATGAGCAAAACCAGATGCCTACAGACGGACGGCGAAGGGAGGAGCGCGTGCACAGCGGGGGGCGTGGTCCCTCCGGGCTGCTTGCTCGCCTCCTTTCTGTTGTTCTTGTCTTTATTTTACGTTTATGTGCTGTAACTATACGACACTAACGGGGAAGCGGTTTCTCTAGATTTACCTACGGTGCATGCGTCGAAGCAGCTTCGGAGACACCACCGTGCAATTATTAGTTCAGTCTTCAAAGGAAAACAAGTGAATACCGCAAAGAAGCTCGTCTCAGAATTGTTGGCGAAATGGCATCCAGTATTCGGTCCGGACGAGCAAGTATTTATATCGTGTGTGTGTGTATTTTTTGTTTTTAGGCGGGCGGCAGTTGGACATTTTGCTCCAGCGAAATTTGACGGGCGAGCCGATGTTCGCGACAGCAAAGTGGTTCACGTTTAACCCTTTTTCCTAGCAGTTCCAACCCTTGTAATTTTTTAATGTAAGCGTGGTGTTCGAAGAAGCAATTTCGCCAGTTCTTGCAATACGCCACGGGATCACAGAATTATAAACTAACGCCCAGGAGTGGCCGGTTGTGACCTCATAAGATAAACAGCATTCCTCTTCGAAATTTTCTGAAGGTTTATTCGGCGTTGGCCGCGTTTTATGATTAATTGGTGTTTTGCTGTCTTTTCCTCTATTGTCTGTTTTGTTGGGGATTTAGTCTTCACAAGTCGTTTCATGAGTGGCTATCATAGAAAATGTGTGCCCCGTTAATATGACATCCGTTAATATGGAGGACCCGAATTATGGACAGTTTTTCTAGGGGCGAAGATTTTTCAATGTATTTAAGTCTCGTTAATATAGATACTCGCTCTCTGAACAATGGAGATGGGATGAATGCACACAGCCTATTCGGCCCATGTATTTTTGTCTCGTTAATATGGACATTGTTTGAAAAAAAGCAGGGGAGTCCGAACGCAAGTTAAAGAAGGGGGCGTAGGTTGGGAACCTATGCGACAGCCGATACGGTCGGATGCCTGAACGAGTCCTGTGGAGTTGGAAAGAACCAAAGCGGGCGTGTCGTCGTTTTAGGAAGGAAGGGGGAGGGGGGGGGGGGGGGGGGCAAGAGCGGAAAAGAAGGGAAGAGGAGGAGAAAAGTTGGGTGGTCGACAGGGATCGTACACAGCAAACCGAAGGTCAGCTAACTAAGAAAGACCCCAAAAGGAGGGAACCGGGAGATTTCTGGGTGCAACGGCAGCGCCGCAACTAGAGGCTGCAGTGGGGAGAACAGCAACATGTGGTCGCAATAAATTCTGCTGAACGTGAACAGAAGAGAGGCCAGTAAAAGCGTAAGAAAGAAATAATAAGAAGAAAGACAAGCGCCAAAATTGGGTGGGAACTGAAGTTTTTCTATCCCAGAACACAAAGTGTGTTCCATGAAGCCGTTAACGCTTTTCGGTCAGGGTAAAGACACACTCACGAAGTAGAGCGACAAAAGAAACGTGACGACCACGCAAACAGGACCGGGCGTCCCGTCCTGGACGCCCTTCCTTCTCATGTTCCTGGTTTTCGTCACTGTTGCGCTGCCGAACTACCGCATTTTGCACCACAGCGATCCGCATGTCGGCTTCGCCTTGAATCAACGATGCGGCCTTGACAAGGTCTGAGCTCTTCGTAGTCGGCTAGCCGTCGTTCTAAACTGTACTTCAGCTTGCAGTGTTTGTTTCATAGGAACACGTGCAAACGGCACAGGAAAGGGCTGTTTGATAGCCCTCTGTATAGTAGCCTGCCAACTTGACTCCCTCGCTTCCTTACAAAAACAGTACAAGGCAAGAAAGAGAATCAGAAGAACGGAAAGTTAGGGAGGTTATCTAGGGAAAAAGAGTGCAAAGAAGCAGGAGCCTGTAACTCTGAACTTAGTCTGACTTTTGGCATGGTGGGAGTTAAACGCAAAAGAATGGAGCTGAACTTAGGCGCGAAGCGGGAAATCTGTGAATACAAGCGGCAAAAGCAATCTCAGTCAATCCAAGCCGTGAAAGACTGGACCCAAGTTCAACTAGGCCTCAGCCTCGCCAGGTCCACGGTAGCATCTCTACTAGATGACTCCGATAAATGGTTCAACGTCGGAATCGCAGCGTCAGCCACAGTCCGACAGCGCCAAGCACAGTTCGAAGAAATGGAGTCATCCTTGTTAATGTGGTTCGGGAATGTGCGCGCGAATGGTGCTGTCGTGAGCGACGAAATGCTTCAAGAGAAGGCTCGCTGCCTCGGCAACATTATCGGTGCTTCCTCCCCTCCGTCTTGATAGGTTTTACCTGTGATGACTTACGAAATTTTTGTTCAGTAAAACAGGGAGATGTTTACTGAGAAATATTATTCTACGCTCTGTCTAGGCGTTACTGACTTCAGCTACTCAAGAGGATGGTTGACAAGGTTTAAGAATAGACATGACGTTTCGGGTCAACGGATTTATGGAGAAGAGGGTAGCATCGACATCTCGGCTGTGTTTATATACCCAAATTCATTATAACAGCAGCCATTAATTACAAATTTTTTCTCAATTACATACTTTTCGTTTTTATTCATGACTCGTTATTATGGATGACTCGCTTTATGGACAGTTTTGGTCGGAAACGAAAGCTTCCATACTAACGAGGCACGACTGTATTCATATTTTTTTCAATTTAATGTATTCTGTCGCAAAACAATTACAGTGTATTAAAAAAAAAAAAGCTCGGCAATCATCAATTTTTTTTTCGAATTAAGAAAAAGAGCAAGGATGAAAGCATGGGCGCGTTGGTGTCGGTTTTCTTGCCTCATAGCGCTAAACAGACAGGGACACAGCCAAACATACGGGACAGGCCATAAAACAAAAGCGCCCGTCCCGTGTGTCTCGCTGTGTCCCTGTCTGTTTAGGGCTATGTGGCAAGAAAAGAAAAAGAGCATATCGTATTGTAGTCGTCGTCACTAGGGTCAACAGCATTTGTCTTTTCATTTTATAGTAAGAACTGGCTTGTTTTATTTCTAATACGAATCTTATTCACGTGGGTCAGATAGGATAAACTCTTTGTATTGCATTATAGGCCTATGCGTAGCAACGTGGTACCCATGTAGGCCTTAGATTGAAACCGACCACAAAAGGGTAGGCGAGGAGGGGGACAGGATTGCCACTTTAGTGCAGAGTTGGACATGTAGTGTCCAGAGCTTCTCTGCTTTTATCCAGGTTAATAATTGTAGTATAAAATTAGGAGTAAAATACAGCCTTCATACGACAAAATTCTGGCTAGCCTATATATACCCCAGGATTACCGAGAAATGTATATTTGCTTTAGGTTACGGTTTAATTTATTGATTCTTTTTTTTTTTGAGGTCGAGCGCCCGACCTCAACCTCACATTTAGAGTTTGAGGTGAGGTTGAGTGAGGTCGCCAATAGTCACCTAAAAAGTGAGGTGAGGTCGCCTGGTGGACCTCAACCTCAATTGATGAGGTTGAGGTTGAGTGAGGTCGCCAAATACTTTTTGAGTTTGAGGTGAGGTCGAGGTTTTTGAGGTCAAATACCCACCTCTGGTCTCATCCAAGGCAAATTTTTTTCTCACATCAGCAGGTGAAAAGAAATATTTCCCTAGCTTTCTATGTTGTTGATTTTTTTTTTTTTTTTTTTGGGGGGGGGGGGGGACTGTCTGAACTTGGTGTTTTTATTCAGCATTAGTTTGTTTACGGGATCTTTAAAACGCTTGGTTACACATGGTGATCAGAGAATTTGACTGTTTCGGTATTCTGCCATTTGCAGACGTCATTGCACAAGGGCTAGAGGAAGACGAAGTGCACGAGGAAGGCAGCGGCTCCCGCTTGCTGCCACGCGCAGCAGAACCCTGCCCGGCATCGTCTGGAACGCTCGGCCGGGCGTATTCCGGTCCGCCCTTCCTCCCCGGCGTCTGGCGTCGCCTGGCCAAGAGATTTGCCAATCCCCGGTATGCATCTACGAGGGAACGGGCTGGCATGACTGAGGAGCCTGGGGCTCACGACCTCCAGCGGCAACGGCTGTCATACGTTGGGAGGCCCCTCCGACACGCACTCGAGTCAGAGGCTTTACGGGCATAGCTGAGCAGACATCGAGACCTAACTGGCCTAGGCTTCGTCCAGACAGACCCTTTGGAGCCTAATTAATCGGTCGAGGATCACCTGGCGACAGCATGGACAGCGATGCCCGCGATAGTTCACAGAAAGCCGAGAAGCGGAGTCGGAGCCCGGCGGCAAGCGACACCAGGGAGCCCAAGCAAAGGCGAGCACGCAATGCGGCCAAGACAGCCCCCGTCGGGATCGACTCGCCGGCTGATGCAGGAAAGGCATCCGTTGACATGCCTACACTGGGTCGACCGAAGAAAACTACCAAGGAAGCAACTGCTGAGCCTAAACGCAAGTCACCACTGAAGATGGCTGGCCGTGTTGCTAAGGGACGCTTGACAAAAAAGGCAGCGGACTCACCAGACAGCAACCAGTCAGAGCTTTCGCCCCCTGAAGGAAATGCCAACGCTGTGCATCGAATGGCGCATTCACCAAGCACCTCTTCAGGTCCCTCCTCGGCTGCTACCGTCAAGAGTGGCCGGCGAAGTGGGAGCCGGCGTCGACCACGCAGCATGTCCCGGGAACCTGCTGGAGCCAGAAAACTCTCAGCGAGAAGCCGCAGAAGTTCGCGTAGCAGCGGTGGCAGCAGGAGGCGTTCCCGTTCCCATCGCCGATCGGGATCCAGTTCATCCCGCGGCAGTCGGGCAGGAAAGCGGTCTGGGATGAGGCGCCGCCGGTCCCATTCTCGATCGTCAAGGCGCTCCGGCGGACGCAAGCACGGAGCAAAGCGCCGTCACCATTCCACCAGTATGTCCTCCCAGAGCAGCGCCCCGAAGAAGGGGAGGAAGAAACGGGGACGTTCCAAGTCTCATGCCAGCAGCCGCGGAAAGCGTAAAGCTACAAAGAAGTAACTAACCAAAGGCGCCTTTCAAAATTGAGGCAGAGCGATTCTAGCTTATTGGCAGTAACCTGGTTTATGAAGCCAGTGTACAAAATCCAAAAGCTACTCGGCACGTCGGATATTCGGCCAAAAGCGTAAAATTGTTTTTGAAAGCAGTGAATTGCAATAAAAATCTATTCACCTGCTTTCACTTGTTTGTTTTCTTGCGTGAGTATAATATACACTTCGGTCATTTCATTGACCAAGCGGCGGTGGGAATGCCAAATTAACTTATATTTCAGCACTTTGTGCAATTTCTCCGCGGCAACTGTCGTCGATAAATGTAATTAAAATTGACGGTCCACGGTGGTTCTTGGAGTCTATTGTCAGCAGGAGTTTCTATTCCCAGATTGTCAGGAGCCGGATTTCATGTATGCACTTCGCGGCCACATTTCTCCTTCTTCTTCTTCTTCTTCCTTGATATTTGGCGCATACCCACGAAGGGAGATTGGCCAGGGTTCAGTGTGGACTGCCAAATGTCCTACACAAACTGAATTTGTGTATTAAAGTAATTGACAACTAAACAAAAACATACGATTTAAAATCACAAAAGTTATTGAAAAAAAAATATGAAGCAAAAATTTGGAATTTTGTAATTTTGAGGACAATTAGCAATGGAATCTGTCAGTAGCTATGATGTAGTTATGTAAGTACTGACCAATTTGAGGCAACGCAAATCCTTTCGCACTCGCACCGAAGGAGAGTAGAAGCGTGACCGACAATGTAAATCCCAAGCGTGCAATTGGAGTTTCTAAATGCACCCTCCCCTGATGTGAAAACCTTCGGCAAGCGAGAAGGAAGGGATCAATATTTTCAATTTCACCGCAAGCCTCACAAAGGTTTGTGGGGCTGATCCCGCATCTACATAAATAAAGATTTAGGCGAGGAATCCTGCATCTCAGGAGAGCCATCGTTGTCTCACACTGCCGTGATTTACCTGAACGAACTTTCCATGAGTATCTGAGATGCTGGTATTCGGCTGTAGATAGCAGAGGATCATTGCATGAAGCGGCTAGGTATTGATATCGCTGGAAACGGGACTTTCCGAAAATGCTGATATTAGGGATGATACATGAAACAGATGCATCAAGAGCTGATTTAGCCAGGAAATCGGCCGCTTCGTTCTGGAAAATACCGCTGTGACCGGGGACCCAGATGAAGCGTATTTCTTTCACCCACCCCGGTATGAAATACATTAGTGAGCGGCTCAACAGAGCATCCCGTGCTGACTCCAGTGACAATAAAACAGAAAGAGAGTCTGATATTTTGATTGACTGCAGGGAATTTTTAGTAGTGCTAGACCAATTGCCATAAACTCTGCTAGAAATATCGGTGTGTAATCCGGGACACGCACCGAAAAACTCCAGGAAAGAGACTCGGAAAAAATTCCAATCGCTGCTTTGTGCGCCCTCACAGACGCATCAGTAGCAATTACAGTATGATCAGGGAACTTTTCAAGGTATTGTGAGCCCTCCACGGATCTTCTTTCATTTGTACATACCATGAGCTTCTTCCTCTTGTATATACCATCATCATCGTCCCGCGGCGCCGGCTCCGGCGCGCGCTTGGGTTTTCTCCATCAGATTAAACGCTGACACGATATACCTTGCCTTGCCGTCTGGACCTGGCCTTCTTTCACAGTATTCACATAGGAGACTGGATATTAGACTTGAGGGTAAGTGCTTCACATTAGATGGAAATATAGAATCATAATTTATATCCACAAAGGACGTTGAGCAACCAATATGACATATAGTAGCAAGGTCCACACCAATGTTTGCTAAAATGCTCTGCGTGAAAACAACCTGGGGCTTGCAGACCCTTGGCCACTGGTGAGTGAAAAAGAGGGCGGGATTTGACACAAAAATAGGTATAGCCATATCTGGAGTAGCCTCAAATGATCGCAAGAATGATCTGACATTTAGAAGCCGGAAACGGGAGTTAAGGTCCGGAATGCGGGCCTCCAAGTACCCAACAGTGGTAGAGACTGACTGTGGAAGCCCTAGGCAGAGGCGCAGCGCCCGTCTTTCTAAAAGCAGCAAAGGATGCAGCTTATATTTTGGACACACAGAAAAAAGAATGCAGCCAAAATTCCAGAATCGGTCTCACATAGGCTTTGTACAAAAGCAGAAGAGTATCTCGACGCATACCAAATTTCCTGTTACTTATCCGTATCAGCCTACCAAGGACACGCTCACCTTTCCGAACATTAGACGATGTGAAGCCTCCAATCCATACTAGCATCATACGTGATGCCTAAATACCGCACTGATTCCACTTGAGGTAAGACATCTGAGCGGTAGTTTAACGAAATATATAAGGGTGTTATGGTTTTAAAAACTAGCACACTACTTTTGGACACATTTAAAACCAATTTAATTTTGTCCAACCAGACCTCAAGTGCATTTAGGTAAGCCTGTAGTGAACGATATAGGTCATGAATATCTTTTGCAGAGGCGAAGAATGCTATGTCATCTGCATATACATATACAGTGACATCAGGGTGAACCGGAATATCGCACATTAATATATTAAAAAGGAGTGGGGAGAGCACAGAGCCCTGAGGCACCCCTCTTGTCTGTGCATAGCTGTCTGAGATTAATGAGCCATCAGTGCAAAAGAATTCTCGTCCTTTTCAAAAATTCCCTGATCCACGCATAAATGTAGAACGGAGGACGTAATAATGACAACTTGTTAAGTAGAATTGAATGTTCAATGCTGTCATAGGCCTTAGCAATATCGAGCGTCCCTAATCCTGATACCTCCTTGTTGTACATTGCAAGGCGAATCCTGCTTTCTAAATCTACATGTGCAGACCATATTGAGCATCCACTGCGGAAACCAATCTGGGAAGAACTCAAAGCATTAACCTCTGAGATATGCTTTGTGAGGTGGCCATACACAATTATTTCTATTAATTTTACTAGATTCGAAGTCAAAGCTATCGGCCGAATGTTTTCAACATGAAATCCTTTCCAGGGTCTTTCAAGAGCAATATAATTTTTGCCACTTTCCAGACGTGCGGCAGCCATGCAGATTCTAATGATTCATTAACCAGATCCAGGAGATCCTGAGTGAATTCATTTGCTAAAATTTTGAGCATACCTACCGTAACCCCGTCCCAACCTGGTGCCGAGTTTTTAATGGAAGAAATCATAGATAGGAGTTCTGACCTTTCAACCTCAACATAGTCTGAGCAGGAAACGGGAGCGTGCAAGGGAACTCTGCACTGCTCCTGGAAACGTAATGCTAGCCCTTGTGCAATTTGTTCCAACTCATCCTTTGCCTCCTGTGGAGACAACACTACTGAACTTAATGACTGAGAAAGGTGAGAGTTTCTATTTCCGTGAAACGATACAAAGCCTTCCTGTGCTTAGGGTTTGACAAATAAGTATTTAAATTTTCGTTGTACTCGTCCTTTGCCTGCGCTATGGCTTTTTTAAATGACGCCGAACAAAATTTGTAGTTTATCCAGTTTACTGGGTTCTGGTTGTAAGAAAGGCTTTTCCATGCTGCTTTCCTACGGCGGAAGGCTTTCTCACGCGCGTCATTCCACCATGGGGATGGCGACTTATTGTTTACTGCTGACCGCACAGTGAACTGGGAATCCACAGTAGCATTCGCAATTGAGGAAAATACCTTTTGTGCTTTGTCGGTCCTACATGAACAAAGGTTTGATTTGAGGGAGGAGCGTAGCGAAGCTGCATATTTGGCGTTGTTTACTAGTTTACGGTCAAAAGTGCTATCTCGTGTTGTGCTCATCATGATGGTAAATGTTATTGGAAAGTGGTCACTAGATGTACCACTGTCTACTGTTGACCATCCTCCTATACCTATCCCACCTGCTGCCAGGGATAAATCGATGACAGACCGCGAATTTCCGCGCATGAAGGTTATAGCCCGAGAATTGCAGCAGCGCACAGCATTTGCCGACATCCACGTCCATAACAGCTGTCCACATGCGCCGGAGTAGTTAACCCAAAGAGTATGGTGCGAGTTAAAATCACCTGCAATAACGACCCTATTAGAATTTGTAAGTAGTCTGTCAAAATAGTCTGTGCTACGTACACCTGTGGGGCAGTAGACGTTAGCAACTGTGACAGGGCCACAATGCGGCAAAGTGATAACTACAGCCAAAATCTCACACTCAGGATTCATTATTGTTTTGCTTATTTTTGCCCGGCGACATAAATTTGACGATATCAAAGTTAATAGAGAGATATAGCGTATTGTTACCGTGTTTAGGTTACAGTTTATCGTGTTACCATACAGCGAACTTTCCGGTTAGCGTTGCAAAACGCAGAACGCGTTTATAGCACAGCGTTTTCACCGTATCGGCAGTTTCGCAGTTACCGGCGCCAGTTTCGTAGTTACCGTAGTGAAAAGTTAGAAGAAAAAGTGATGATGATGACAGTGACCCCGAAACATAAAAGTGCTACAAAAATTATGCGTCAAAAAACTTTGCGGGGGAGAGCAGTGGTTTCTTGCAAAAGCACTATGTCTGGCTTATGTGTTGAAAGGAGAAGATATAAATTTGGAAGTGAAGAAACAATAGAGCGACAATTCCACTGCAGAACATGTATACCTGCCATGTTTACTTACCTAAAATTAAGGCCGCAGCAGTCTCTTTTAACACATCGGTTTGCTGTAAAACTTTGGAAGGCGCTTTTTTAGTTTTGGTATGGGAAATGGAGGACTTAGAGGGTGAGGTTGAAGCACGGCGCTTCTGAGTAGGGCATGCCATCTCAACATCATTAGAGCAAATACCTTTGCGAGAAAGGCTTACATGGACACTGTCGATCAGAGGTGGGCAACCTCATGAGGTCGACCTCAACCTCAAAATGACCTCAACCTCACGGAGTGAGGTGAGGTTGAGGTGAGGTCGGTGACAGCTCCAACTTTTTTGAGGGAGGTCACGAAATTGGGCCTCAACCTCACGCGTGCGTTTGAGGTTGAGTGAGGTCGTCATTGTGTGAGGTCGAAATTGTGAGGTCCAGGCTTTTTGCTGTTGCCGCGGCTTTCTTCGAAGGGCGCCCCTTTTGACGCGGAGCTCGAGCGTACTGCCGCGGTGTGCCCGCCGACTCTCGGTGTTTGGTTACCCCCCGTTCGGACGACCGGATGCCGCAGCCCCTGCCCAGCTTTCGGAATTCCACCGTAATGTCCGCAGCCCGAGGACGCTTCCCTCTGGTCTACTTGGAAGAAGATATTTTTTTTTTTTACTTCACGAACTCCTCACGCCCCCCGCCAGCCACCACCGTTTGCTCTGACGTGTTTTGCCGATGCTTGCCGCAGGCTCAAACACCCAGGAGCGCGCAGAGCACATAACTCACGTTGACCTGCGGTGCTTTTGTCCGATGCCGCAAAGAAACCAGCAAACTAAAAAGCGAAGCAAATTGTCTTTGCGCAGACGGCGCGGACTAGAACCGTGTCTTGTGCGTGCCCGTTTCCAGGCGCTAACGTCACGGCTGCTGCCTTACATTCGATAAAGGACCCCGCTGTACATTACACGGAAACTTAACAGAAAATGATGCAGCGAAATTGTTAGGGGACGTGATACTTACAGATAAAAAAAAAACATGAACAAACCAGAAAAACCGACACAATACCATCTGGGCATTTTATCGAAGTCCTCCCTTTCGAATTGTACGTTATCGTTCTATATTCCGGTCCTGTAAATTTATATTCTTGTATTCTCCAGAACAACCTCTTTTTGGTCTTGCGCTGCTTGTTTCTTCTAACAGATTCACAGGTGAGAAAAGTGCTAGTGTAGCGGTAAAACATGCAACAGGATGAAATGGACGGCACAGCTTATAAGACGCAACTGGTATACAGGAAAAAGCCTGCACATGTTAACCATTTGCCGAGATAGAAGAGACAAAAAAATATATGGGGCTTGTATGCAGTAAAGCGCAATGAAAAAAAATGATTTCGCTCCGCTAAGGCCCTTTATTTCCCTCTGAAATTCTAGTGCAATCAAGCAATGCAGGAGGAAGGAGGGGAGTAAGGGATTCATAACTTCATAATATCAGGTTTCTCTTGAAATGTTTTATTCAGTAGCAGAAAACAAAAAGAGAAAAGCGTTCTCCTACATGTTTTTATGAGCTCTAAAGTACTGAGATGGTTTCCGGCTCGACATTTTGGTGTCTAGACGGACGAATTGGTGTGGCGAACTGAACGTGTCTGTTTTGTGCTCCCGCCTGCTCGAGACGGACAAATCAATCGGATGAAAATTGTTGTGGCCAGATGTCGGAATAATTTTTTGATATATTTGTTTTTTTCTTTAAAAATCAATTTTGATGTACGTGATATGAAGCTAATTACATGCTAGCACTGAGGAATGCAGTATTAAGTCGATGTCTCAAACCTTCTATACGCTCTGGGAAGCGCAGTTCTCTTCTGGTTTTAGTGTGCGATATTTGTTATTACTTTCGTCAACATGGTATTTATTTATATATATTTTCTTGTATGTCAATTAAGTTCGTACACTGCCGAAAAGAGAACAGGCTTCTCCCTCACATTAGGCTCTTTCTTTGGCATCTTTTCAGAGGCCCATAGCCCAACCCTCCTTTCCACTTACCCGTGCGGTCATTTGGTTTTTTTCTTTTTCTTTTGCAAGTATTGGAAAGCGCGATCTAGTCTCTGAAAGCGGAGCTGGCACATATACGCCACTGCCTTTTGGTGTGTATTGGTGACAGTTCGGCATTCACCGCATGAGCACAATCAGATGCCTACAGACGGACGGCGAAGGGAGGAGCGCGTGCACAGCGGGGGGCGCGGTCCCTCCGGGCTGCTTGCTCGCCTCCTTTCTGTTGTTCTTGTCTTTATTTTACGTTTATGTGCTGTAACTATACGACACTAACGGGGAAACGGTTTCTCTAGATTCACCTACGGTGCATGCGGCGAAGCAGCTTCGGAGACACCACCGTGCAATTATTAGTTCAGTCTTCAAAGGAAAACAAGTTAATACCGCAAAGAAGCTCGTCTCAGAATTGTTGGCGAAATGGCATCCAGTATTCGGTCCGGACGTACAAGTATTTATATCGTGTGTGTGTGTGTGTGTTTTGTTTTTAGGCGGGCGGCAGTTGGACATTTTGCTCCGGCGAAATTTGACGGGCGAGCCGATGTTCGCGACAGCAAAGTGGTTCACGTTTAACCTTTTTTCCTAGCAGTTCCGACCCTTGTAATTTTTTAATGTAAGCGTGGTGTTCGAAGAAGCGATTTCACCAATTATTGCAATACGCCACGGGATCACAGAATTATAAACTAACGCCCAGGAGTGGCCGGTTGGGACCTCATAACGGTCTTCGTGTAACGGGTTCAGGCTGCTGGAATGAAAAGATAACCACACACCACCTGACAAAGAGGCAATATACGGAGGTAACCATAGAAATCGAAAACTACCTAATTCACATTAGCCGTACCTCTAGCAAGCAACACACATGTTGGCGGCAAGCTCGCACCAAATTATGGACGCTGTTCATGCTGCGGAGATCCAAAACCTCACCGTAAAATTTGAAAACTACGAAACATGGCCCAAAGGGCTTGTCATCGACACAAGATCGGAGAAAACTCCACACGCACACTGCAAACATGGGAAGACAGACCACCAGCAGATAACCTTCTCCTTCCAGACGCCATGTCCGCGGAAAAAGCAACGTTTCAACCAGAAACGTAAATCGAAATATCAAACCTCACGCAGAAGGCACAAGCCTATGCTTAGGCGTAACTCAAAACAATTGGCTCATGAAATAATTCGACCATACTGGCAGTCAAATGTCCTGATAGATTGTCGAAACTTCCGAGGATAGCATAAAAAAGGTCCTCAATTCCTTTCAAGGTAGGGACGCAAAATTAATCGACACCCTTGACGATGCCTGCCTGTTCAACTCTGAAGGTAATCGATTACCCTACAGTTTACGGCTGCGGCTACAAAATAGATTTCGGCAGATATTTCAACACCAGTGATATACAAGTCGTACTCATGACAATGCGCAGTAGCTCTGCCCAGGATTTACATAAGATTACTGTAGGCCTCCTCGCTAACTTAGCTATGTAAACCCCAAAATTTAATTATATATATATATATAATAGAGCGAAGGGTACGCTTCATTTAAAGAAACATTTTATTAGACTCGACGTTTCGATCGGAGACCGATCTTTCTCAAGAGTGAATCTTCTTGGATAGTGTTGCGGCTTTTTAAGCATTTGGACATAGACCACACCTGGGTAGGGAAACAAAACGTGGGAGACAGAGGAAAGAGACAGATACAGTAGGGAAGGATGATGTCCAGGTGTGCCATCGCAGGTGCATCGCAGGTGCTGGACAGGCCTGTCGAACTGCGCTGACACAGGTGCCTGGATGCATAGTCTCTGCTGCGAAAGAATGCGGGCTATTTTCACTCTTCCTGGCCACGACGGCCGAAGAGTGGGAGTAGGGGAAAAAAAATGAATAAATAAATAAAAAAAATAAATAAAAAAAAGAAAAAGGGGGGGGGGGGGGATGGAGGTGGATAAGGAAAGGTGTTAGCTTAAAAAAAAAAAAAAAAGTGTCGGAAGCAAGCGAAAGAAAACAGAAAGGGGGGAGGGCGGTAGGAGGTAAGTGGCTCTGACAAGACCAGAACACACCAACACTTTGGTATTCAAAAAAGGTGATGACCTCAGACGACTTGGCCAGGTGTGCACATTTCCTGTGTTCGTGACATCGGAAGAGAGGACAGGACCCCGTGGTTTTCGTTTAAGCCCTATTGTAGAGTATTAAATTTAAAAATGAAATATGATTCTCGTTGTTCGCGCTCACGAGTGTTTTTGAAGCCACTCTGTAATATTGTGACTTTAAGATTATCGAACTCATGTCCCTCCTTGCGAAGGTGCTTCGAAAGGGGGAGGTTGGGAAGGGTTTGAGCGTGCGAGCGGTGGTTATTAAATCTCAATCGGAAGGAATTATCTGTTTGGCCAATGTACTGCATACCACAGTCACCACACTCGAGCATGTAAACAACATTGCTAGAATCACAATTTAAATCTTCTCGTATAAAATGTTTGAAGTTTGAGTGGGTGCTTTTAGCTAGTGCTGTGGATTGCATGTGTTTACAGATTTGACATCGGCTTTTTCCGCATGACGTGCAACCCAAAGGTCTCGGTTTATTGACAGTTGAGTGGACAACGTGGTTTTGTAAATTCTTTGGTCTTCTGTATGTTACCTGAGGAGCAGTCGAGAATATTTTGGAAAGTCGTTGACTTTGTTCTATGATATTGAAATGTTTTTTAAGGATTTTGTTAATATTTGGGATATTGTCTGCGAAGGTTAGAATGAGATTACAGTGTTGTGGTGTTGGCTGTGATTCCGCAAGGGTGTGATGACGATTACTTATTTCAGCCTTTTTTGTGGCATCTTCGATGATAGAGGGCGGGTAGTGTTGTTTCTCTAGTGTTGCTCGCATGCGATTAGCATTTTCTTGAAAATCTATGAATTTTGAGCAAATACGTTTGAATCTGATAGCTTGCGAGTATGGGATTGAAGTCTTGCAGTGGCGTGGATGGCAGCTTTTGAAGTGAAGGTATTGTTGTCTGTCTGTGGGTTTTTTTGTAAACGCTAGTGATTAATGCGCCCCCTTCAACTCGAACCAGAACATCTAAGAAGTTGATTTTACTAGTTGAGTAGGTGTGTGTGAAAGAGATGCTAGGGTGTATGTTGTTGAATGAGGCGATAAACTTTACGAGTTCGTCCTCTGTTTCGGTCCAAATCATGAATATGTCATCCAGAAAGCGTTTGTAAAAAATTGGTTTGATTGCACATGAGGACAGAAAGTCGGACTCAATTTTGCTCATAAATATGTTTGCGTAATTTGGAGCCATTTCGGTGCCCATAGCTGTACCACTAGTTTGAAGATAGTATGAGTTGTTGAATTCAAAAGTGTTAAGTTTAAGGACCAGATTGGCTAGTGTCTCGATGGTACTTGGACTAGGAGAGTCTAAAATTTATATTTCTCGTATGCTCCGATCATGGCCTGGATTCCGTCGTCATGTGGGATGTTAGTGTAAAGTGACACCACGTCAAGGGTGACTAGAAAAGCGCCATGAGGGAAGGTAATATTGGATAATTCTCTCAGGAAATGATTGGTGTCGCGTATGTAAGATGGATGTTTCGGAGGTATGTGTTTGATTAGGGAATCGATATAATCTGAAATTGGCTCTGTGAGTGTGCCGATACCGGAAACAATAGGTCGCCCTGGATAATTCTCTTTGTGTATTTTCGGGAGCATATAGAAGCGCCCCGCTGAGGCATTTTTTGGCGTCAGTGCCTTACTTACACGTAGGGGTAATTCACCTTCATCGGTTAGTTTAGTCAGAGTTTTTCCTATGATGCTCCGGTGTTCAGCGGTGGGGTTCGATGAGAGTTTCTTATAGAATTTTGGGTTATTGAGTTGACGGTTGCCCTCCTGAATGTAATCGTCTTTGTCTAAAATGACTATACCTCCACCTTTGTCGGCGGGTTTAATAACAATGTCAGTTCGTTTGCCGAGTGAGCCTAATGCATTACGTTCTTTCCTTGTGAGGTTAGGTGGGCCAGATCTGCGTGTCCCAAAGGCCTGAAGAATATCCCCTTGTACTGCTTTTATATACATGTCAAGATATTTTTCCCTACCAGGTTTGGGCGTCCACGGTTCCTGAGGTCGGGGGAAGTGCGGATTACTCGAGTTTGGTTTATCGAAAAAGTATTCACGTAGTCTAAGATTTCGAGAAAAGTTATCCAGATCTTTGAATAATTGAAATTCATTATACTTTCTATTACTTGGACAGAATTTTAGGCCGCGTGACAAAAGGGACTTTTCATTGGAGGTGAGTTGAGAGTTTGAGAGGTTAATCATAATTTCTGGAAGGTGTGGTTCCTCGGGTGTTTGGTCTAATGTGGTTAGGTGTTCGGTTACGGTTTTGAGGTTCTCGTTGGATGGGTGTATGTGGCTCCCTGGTTGTATTTCTTTTGTAGGGTCTATGTTTGCATCAACAATTATGTTATTCCGGGAGAACTTTTTAAGTTTCTTTGTCCAAATTTGCTCAATTTTGCAAGACTGGAAGACCTCAAGCTCGGTTGCCTGTGATGTTGAAAGCAACATGTTGTGACGCGCCCGCCTCTCCTCGAAGTTTAATGATGCCAACGTTTGTTCGAAGTGCTCAATTGCTATTTTCAAAAGTTTAAAAGATGCCCCGAGTAGTTCTTTGGTCCATGCTAGTCGATGGGATTCCGAAAGGTTATTCATCGATGGGGTTAGAGATAGAGTAAGTCCTCTCGGTACAATTTCCGATTTCAGATATATTCGAAGGGATTTTACGTGGAGCTCGTGCCTGATTCTTTTGTCTATTATTTTTCTTAACTTTAAAAAATTTCGAGAGTGTATGCTTCAGCCGTTGGGCTGAGCCACAGCGTCGTCTGAGGTCATACCTTTGTTTTGGCGTGGTGGCTTCATCCCCGAAGCACTGCATGGTGACTGATGCTTGCTGGGATCCAAGTGCCGGCCCCATTGGTGCCGACATTGGAGCCATCCGTGGTCCCGGGGTTTTCGGCGTGGCAGCCGGCGACGTGTCGCCCTTCCCCATGGGCGTCGGCAGTAGGGACGGGCAGTTCGATGTAGAGCTTGGGTGCCGGAGTGTGGTGTCTCGTGCTGCAACACTTTGTTTCGGTGTAGCGGCGCTCTCTGGACGGTCGTTTTCATGGAAGGAGGCTGTTGGTGTCCCGTTGGGTCTCTTGGAGTGGGCGTGTTGACGTCATTTCCGATGTCCTGAATGGTGGATGAAGCTTGCTGGGATCCAAGTGTTGCAGCTGAGAGTGGATCCATCCGGGATCGGGGCCGCGTCGAAGTGGAGACCGGGGATGTACCGCCTTGCACAGCAGGCGTCGGTAGTAGGGACGGGCGGTTTGATGATGGGCAGGTGGGGTTATTCGGTGTGGGATTTCCTGTTGTTCTGGATGGTTTGGCGGCGGCTGGAGGCGCAGTGAAATGTGGTGATCTTGGAGTTGGCAGCAGAGCTTGGCGAAGGGGCGTTTTCGTGAGTGTAGTGTAGCCTGAACCACTTGGTGGAGACGCTGCCAGCCGGCCTTCCAGTCGATGGCAGACTTCACAGATCGCTTCCGCGCCGAGTTCTTGCCGCCCGATTACGAACGCCGGATGCTTGAGGAGCTAGCGTTGCGCACACAGCACCCAGAGGAGAGCCTCCTCGAGTATGTACGCGCAATGCAGGAGCTCTACAAGAGGGCAGATCCCACGGCAACCGATCTTGAACAGGTCGCGCGCGTGATGAGGCAATGCCATCCGCGCTTCAAGCCGTATTTGCGGGGACGTGGTTTTGCAAACCTCGAGGCCCTAGCACAGGAAGCGAAGGTAGTACAGGCGGATTTACTCGCTGAATTGCGCTACCAGCCACCCCCCAGGCCAGCCGAATCGCTAGAGCCGCGATGCGCCTGGGCCGGAGGCCAAGACTCCGCGCCGCGCGCCAGGGGCGCAGACGTAATGACGATTGGGCAGGAAAGGCCAGCGGAAGGCTCCGATATTCCTCGCGCTCTTGACCCGTACGCGTTCGAGCAGCGGCGTCGAGCTGGGCTCGCCAGCGACGTCCGCATAGGCGCGGAGAGAGGGGAAATACGTCCCCAACCGCTTCGTGGAACGCGGCATCCCCTGACCGCGCGGCAGGTGAACGATCGGCTTTGCTGGAATTGCAACCAGCCGGGCCACGTGGCACGAGAGTGTCAAGCAAGGCGTACAGGTAGCAACCCGGTTCGCAACCGACGCTATAACCTAAGGCCAAGGTAGTGCACTACTTTGTCTAACGTCTTTGCTTCTTTCAGAATGCATTCTGATAAGATTTTGCAGCAGCCAGATGAACTACCGTCGCTGGGGCGGGAAACCGCACCCAGCGCATGGTTCAAGGAGGGGCCACTTAAACAGGGGGTACCCCCCTAGTTTGTAGTGGTTGGTGGCCCATCATCGTGACCAGCGCGGCCATGCTGGCCGTCTTCAACGAGTTGGATTGGAGCCCGCTGCCCAGGCCTGGAGTACAGGCCTCAGGAAGCCAGGTGTGCCCGTGGCGGAAACGCCTGCTGCAATGTACATCCAGCAAGGCGCCACGTGGAGAGGGGTCAGCGATGTAGAATAGCAGCTCAGGGCCGCTGCCAGGCGTATCCGTGGCCGAGCCCAGCTGCGCTGTGACCCCGAGGATGTGGCCGCTGCCGGAGAGGGACCAGCCGGAACAGTCCCGCCATGCCTGCTGCTTCCACGGACCAGCTGAGATGGCATGGCATCCCGCCAGAGCCTGGCGACAAGGCTTCATATTTTACGCCGACCCGGGCTCGGACATGGACATGGCCCGGCTGTTGGCGGAGCCCGGGTCGGACGCTGAGGGGGGGGAAGATGTAGGGCTCGTGGCGCGCCGCGCTTTCGAAGGCCGCGCCACTTCCCAATGCTCCCTGCGCGCGTGCCTGTTTCCCTCTCCCCGCTCGCGCGGGGATAACCGGTCCCGCGCGAGGGGGCTATAAAAGAAGGCACGCGCCGCCGCCTCGCCTCTTCTTGGTCCCTGGCGCTTCCTGGTCCCTGGCTCGTCGCTCCCGCTTCCCTCCCGGCTCTCCACGGAAACGACCCGCAGCCACCCGGACGACGACCCCGGACGGCCTCGACGACTCCCGCGCGTAACGTGAGATAAAGAATGTTTGTTACACGGCCCACTGTGTGTTTTGTCGTGCGCACGCCTCGGGCAGAGGAATCGCCCACACAGTAAAGTATGGAATGTCCATCGTAGCAAAATTGTCATAGAATAATTCAAAAGTATCAACAAGAAAATTGGCTTGTCAGCTGGGTAAAAAGTGTCCCAGCAAGGTAGATTGAAAGGTAACTGACACTAAAGCTACTTCAAGCAAAACAAACATTAAAAATGCCAATGCAAAAGCGTATTTATTTAGCTATTTATTTTGCGTGCCCTGTTGTAACGGGGAGCGACATCAATAAGGTCAAATGTGGCTGTCTTGGGTCTGTGCTCAAAAGTAAAGCTGAAACAGTGCTTAATTGCTCATAACATTTAGTTACATGATCTCAATTATTTCTTGCTAAAGCTTTTTTTTTTTTCTTCATGTGCCAGGATTGTTGCCTCTGTATAGAAGGTGCAATCTTTCATTGTTTTTATTCTTTCATGTTCATACAGTCTGCTGTCAAATTCACTTTCTCATTTGTCGAATGTATATGCAACCACAGGTAAGAGCAAGGCTGTACACAACGTTACTGGTGCATTCAATGTACAGTTCCTGATTTTCTTTTCACATATCTCTCACTTCTTGTGTAGGAGGGTACGGATTCTAAACAGTTGATTAGAGGTGGAAAAAAGATACCATCTGGGGCCCATCTTTATGTTGTGGGAAATGTAATAGAGATAAGGAACAAATTTCATGCAGTGTCTTACAGATGCATTGTTTGGACCCTCTGTTGGTTTCTTATACCTTCTACTGTAGACACACTGACATTGCAGAAGATGTGTTTTTTGGAAAGACCAGGATAAACTTCCTTTCAGCAGATAATTATTCTGGTTTTGAAACTGTCATTCATAAACTGTGGAAAGATTTTGGTCAGTATAGTTTTAAGAAAATTAGCAACTGTTCCACATTTTATCAGCTTTTAATGGAAGCTTTCATACAGATCGCTTTTTTGTTCACATTCCTTGAATAACACCTTTGAAGTCTAGCTTGAACTTCTTGAGAAAGTGGGTTACGCTCAGACATCATCTGCAGTGTTGCAGCATATCTTCTCCAAAAGGAAAAAGAAGCCAACCAGGTTTGAGGCTTGCAGTCTGAAGACAGTGCGTGAAATAAATCCTAATCTCCATGAAATTTCCCGCAATATGAAGATGCACAACAAATTTTATGCCAAGGTGCTTTCCTCAACTACTAAACTGCTGGTATTCTGTCCCATTTTGACCAAGATATGAGATATATGTGAAAAGAAAATGGTAGGTTGAAATACACCACTAAGGTTGTGCACAGCATTTTTCTGAGCTGCGGTTGTATACACATTGTACAAAGGGGGAAGTGTATCAACAGCAGGCTGTATGAAATGACTAGGCAACAGAAATATGAGATGGCACATTCCTAAAAAAAATCAAACCTCAATACAAAGCCTACAATTCTCGCTGGTGCCAAAGCTAAACCTTGGCAATAAATGATTGAAGCTTTTGATAGAATTCTGGGGATGTGTTTCCTCAGAACATAAATTAGCTTCCTCCGATGGGCACGTGTGATGGCTGTCATTGCTGTACTATATGCTTTTACAGCGACTTGGGCCTTGCTATGTGTATGGCAGAAAAGGTTGCATGCCAAGTCGGGGCATGAACTCTGTCGACTTTGTTCTTGCCTCACAACCAGACTTAACCCAGAGAAGCTCAGAGGCCACAATGCAATGCTATTCAATCTTTCCACTCCTATGCCAATGTTGTGACCACAAAGTATTTTGGGAGCTGGAAGCACATTAGTATGTGAGAAATAACATTGACTAGCAGATTTTCCAAGTGCAACTTCTGTTGGTCTCGGTTAGCAGCAGTAGTTGGTGTTAATAGACCTTCAGGAATAAAATGCCACTCTTTAGTATATATGTGCCCCTATTATGCATTGTCTGTGATGCAATGAGGCTTTAATTATCTGCCAGAAATTCGTTGCAGAATAAAACAACTTTTGTATGAAGTGAAAAACCATGCTTTTAATGACAAGGTTATCTCATATGCCTAAAAAAAAAATAAACTTTTGACTGTAATGCTCCGAAAGAAAATTTTTTCATCAGCACATGCTAGCCAACATTTGACGTAACTCTCAAAATTCTTGGATCTGCTAATCGCTGTTATGCACTCGTTTTCATTTTTTTTTTCACTAATCATTTTAATTTCTAATTTCTGTCTCACCGGCAAGCTACTTAATGAATACCCAATTTTTATGTGCTCATGGGCTGAACTAGATTTGCGTGATTACTTTTACCTAGGCCTCGTTTTCTCAGATGCTTGAGATTACTACTTTTCATGGTATCTGCGAACTCATGAACTTATTGCGAGCTCATGCATTATGTGCTGTTATTATAAACCTTAGCTGCTTAAAAGGGCTAAAATATGTTGACCAATTTTTAATTTTCAGCCAGCCCTTTATTTTTTTCCCTCAGACTCCTTGAAACTATGCAGAGTGGTGCCTAGAGCTGTTCGGATCCCTCAGTTATATATTTTTTTTAACATTTTGCATGGACAGCTTCAGGATATAATCTATTTACATGACTTTTCCCATCATAATTCTAACATTTCTTTTTTCTGTTAGCAGTTTCCATCCTGCGTGTGCAAAAAAATTCAACTGTGAATTCACAAGTTTTTCACCTGAGTTTTTCATTGTAGACTGATATTCTTTACATTGATTTCAAAACCTGTTAGCCATGTTCTTGATTCACTTTAGCTAAGCTGTGATGCATGTGCTTTGGTCAGGCATTATTATCATGGACTCATTTCTCATTGTCTGCTAATAGTACACTCCTGGTGTAGAGAATGGCATATTCCCTACTACACAGTTATTGGTGCAATATTCATATATGCCTTCAAGCCAAGTAGAGGTTATAAACTAGTGTTACAGATAAGTGTAAGGCTCTTTGATATCTGCCTAGTGAATTATATGTGCTACTTTTTTATTGCACTGGATATCACTACACTGTTTTACAATGCATTTATGAAATTATGAAACTAACAATACCATTTTTTCTGCTCTTTTCTAGCATGGCCATGTGGAAGAGTACAAGACACGACACATATCTTTTGCATTTCGTCTTTAGAAATAAAGACGTTTGTTATTTCACCTTGTTATTGCCCATGTGCATGTACTTGGATATGTCATGTGACACTTATCCTATAAAAATTCATGATTTGCAAATTACTGTTGGAAACAGGACACGCTTATATAATGTGTGCATGTACTCAGCAGCTTTTGTGGGGACAGGTGCTTCTGCTTAGTTACTGGAGGTTACATAATGTGTATGTGTATTGCATCTGTAATGAAGTGATTTGAGCTGGGCCAGAAACAACCTGCATTTTAACATGTGCACTGCATCTTGGGCCATTGGTGGGTCATGTCATTTATTGATACCATGTTGCCACAATACTGGATCATATGATGAAGCTTTTATGTAGATTGTATTGTGAGGTCTTTTTGTGTACCTCTCAATAAAATCTCCTACATCTTAATCATCATGCCCAGTATTTGTGGCTGCACAGCATGAATAAATTAGGTATGTGACTCACTGGTGACCAGCTATGTAGTGAACATGTTAATATTCAAGTCATTTCTCCTTCAGCTCAACTGACTGTTATGGAGGCAATACACATGCGTATAATGTAATCTTCAGTAACAAGAAAACCGAAGCATCTGTCTCCACAAAAACAAATTTTCTCCATTGCATGCTATACGAAGCCCTTCAGTACCAAGCATACAGAAATAGTTATACGAGGTCTACATTTCACATATTTAGTCTGTGAGCACATTGCGTAGCTTTCCAGGAACAATAAAACTGAAGCATCTGTCTTCAGAGAAACAATTTCGTTCTGTGGACACTGTGTGAAACCTCGATTACCAGGCACACAGAAATTGTATGATCTGCACATATGGTCCGTAATTAGCACACAGAAAACTCTTCGGCAACGCATTACCAGCAGGATTTTATGTGAAGCAGAGCTTTTTTTTATAGTGTGACTGCCCCAATACAAGCCTTTTCAGCGTATCCTTGGTTCAATAAAGAAGCAAAAAAATTGTGTTTTCACAATTTTATTGCGAAAGCAATATTACGCCCATCAACGGCCTTTTGCGTCACCATCTACGAGATGGACTACCAGGTCTAGTCGTCGGGCGATCCCGGATCGTGCCACGCCAGCCGACGATTCTCCCGCTAGAAGCGCTGCGCTTCCACTTTGAGTGACGGTATAAAAGAGGCGCGCTGCTCCTCGTTAGACGTTGTGGACAAGGAGAAATAAAGATTGCACCAGGTCACCGCTTTGCTTTCGCAACCTACCAAGCTTAACCAAAGCTAAGATCCAGTTAACTTTTTTTTTTATCATGAGCTTCGTTTATGTTTTATTCACAATGAATTTTACATTGCTCACCTGTTGGTAGAGTTGGTGCCAAAAAAAATTTTAATTTTCTTTAAGACGTATGTTTTGGGAAAATCAGTCTCAAAGTTGGCAAAAAACGATACTTTTATTAAATTGTGAGGTAAACTAAGCATAAAGGCCCTCAAGATATAAATACGTAACATCACTCTTTAAATGCACGAACTTCTCAGCTTATGGGCTGGTTTGGGCTGGTTTGGCCTGAGCGGCAGTGGAGGGAGTGCTGAAGATCTGCTGTGCGTGTGTACTTGGCTCAATCGGCCGTTTTGCACCTAAAATTTACGCCTTAATTATGTGAAACAAGTATATATATATATATATATAATACGTAGTGACGCAAAATTGTTTGTCCATAAGATAAGTACCATCTTGTATAATTTCACAGCTTAATTCCAAACATCAACGTTAACATGCAAGATGCTCTCATGCAGTTGAAGTTATTTGCTTTTTACCACTAGAAAGCTGCATGTTTGTGGGCGCACGTGTGTGCAAATAACTCATCCGCAGGTACTCAATGTATTTGCGGCCCCGCATAAGGTCAGTATGTTAGCACGTTTTCATTGTAGTGAGGAAGCAAACAATCCCTGCAGCGCGCTGCGAAAAAGCAGACTCGCGACTCGAAGTTGCTGCTTCTGGTAGCATCACTGGAGACATAATTTCACTGCTGGTAAATATCAATGGGCTCCCCATATCAAAGAGTTCAACAAAACAGTTCTGGCCCATTTTAGCATGAGTTGCAGAGAATGGCAAGCTACAGCCATTTGTTATAGCTTTGTTTGTAGGCAGTGCAAAACCCGACAACGTGCAGGAGTACCTAGACGATTTCATTGTGGAGATGAGTACCCTGCAGACAGAAGGTATAACTGTAGGTGGACAAAAGAGCGCAGTGAAAATGCATGCATTCATTTGTGATGCGCCAGCGAGGGCATTTTTGAAGTGCATCAAGGGCCATGGTGGGTATTACAGTTGTGAGAAATGTACTCAGGAGGGAACCTTTTCTGCAAGCACCAGGAAAGTTATCCTCCCAGAAGTCGGGTGTCCACTAAGAACAAACGAATCATTCCGAAACCAACAGCAAAAAGAACACCATCACCAACAGTTTCCACTACTTGCTTTGCAAATTGGCGTGGTGAGGTATTTCCCACTCGAGTACATGCACCTTGTCTGTTTAGGTGCAATGAGGAGGCTTCTCCACTACTGGGTGCAGGGAGGGCCACACAAGGCATTGCTGCCGGCACGTCTTCAGATGGCCATTTCAGGAATCCTAATGGAGTTTCAAAAGTATGCACCTCAAGAAATGGCGCGCAAGCCCAGAAGCCTTTGTGAATTGGAAATATGGAAAGCCACGGAGTTCAGAAACTTCCTCTTCTACTTTGGTCCTGCAGTACTGAAGAACAACATTGAGAAGAACTACTACAATCACTTCATGCAGCTTAGTGTTGCACTGTCCATCCTGGCATGCCACAGACTTTGTCAATTAAAATTAAATGTAGCTGAGCACCTCCTAAGAGATTTTGTTATGGATGCTGAGAGCCTGTATGGTGAAGGAATTTATGTATATAACATACATTCCCTAGTGCACCTTCCTGCTGATGTGGAGAAATTTGGACATATTGATTCTTTTTCTACATTTCGTTTCGAGAACTTCTTGGGTGAACTGAAGCAAGACCTGAAGTCCGCAAACCGGCCACTCCAACAAATTGTCAAACGATTTTATGAGCGAAATCGGTTCCCCAGAGCATGTCCAGTTAGGCTAGCAAGTTTGCATAAGCCACGCAATTCAGGCACTACACCAACAATGTTCATCATCATCATCAGCCTGACTATACCCACTGCAGGGCGAAGGCCTCTCCCATATTTCTCCAATTAACCCGGTTCTGTGCTAGCTGCATCCACTTGACCCCTGCGAACTTAACCTCATTCGCCCACCTAACTTTCTGCCGTCCCCTGCTACGCTTTCCTTCCCTTGGAACCCAGTTTGTTGCCCTAAGCAACCATCGGTTATCCTCTCTTCGCACTACATGTCCTGCCTATGCCCATTTCTTCTTAATTTTCACTAGAATGTCAGTAACTTGAGTTATTTCTCTGACCCACTCTGCACACTTCCTATCTCAATGTTAATTACCCCTACCATTTTTCGTTCCATAGCCCTCTGAGTTGTCCTCAACTTAAAGAACCCTCTTGGTTAGCCTCCACGTTTCAGCCCCATAGGTGAGTACAGGTAAGATGCAACTGTTGTATACGTTCCTCTTGAGCGATACCAGTGCCCTAAGCAACCATCGGTTATCCTCTCTTCGCACTACATGTCCTGCCTATGCCCATTTCTTCTTAATTTCCACTAGAATGTCAGTAACTTGAGTCATTTCTCTGACCCACTCTGCACACTTCCTATCTCTTAATGTTAATTACCCCTACCGTTTTTCGTTCCATAGCCCTCTGAGTTGTCCTCAACTTAAAGAACCCTCTTGGTTAGCCTCCACGTTTCAGCCCCATAGGCGAGTACAGGTAAGATGCAACTGTTGTATACGTTCCTCTTGAGCGATACCAGTAAGCTGCTAGTCATAATCTGCGAGTGCTTGCCAAATGCGCTCCATCCCAATCTTCTTGTTATTTCCTTTTCATGGTCCGGATCTGCGGTTACTACCTGTCCTAAGTAGACATATTCGCCTTCTACTTCCAGTGCTTCGCTACCTAACGTAAATTGCTGTTCCTTCCCGAGGCTGTTGAAGATTACATTAGTCTTCTGCATATTGATTTTTAAGCCTACCTTTCTACTTTTCCTATCTAGGTCATCAATCATTATTTGCAGTTCATCCCCCGAGTTACTTATCAAGGCAATGTCATCAGCAAATTGCAGATTACTGAGGTATTCTCCATCTACCCTTATCCCTTACTGCTCCCATTCCAAGTCTCTGAATACTTCCTCTAAGCAAGCTGTGAATAGTACTGGGGAGATCGTGTCTTCTTGCCTAACACCTTTCTTTATGGGAATTTTGTTACTTTCTTTATGCAGAACTATGATTGCTGTGCAGCCACTTTATCATCCAGCACTTTCACGTACGGCTCGTCTACCCCTTGATTTCGCAATGCCTGTATCACTGCCGAGGTTTCAACTGAGTCGTCAAATGCTTTTTCGTAATCAATGAATGCTATGTATAAGGGCTGATTATATTTCGAGCATTTTTCTATCACCTGGTTGATGGTATGGATATGATCGATAGTAGAGTGTTTCCGAAAACCTGCTTGATCCTTTGCTTGATTGCAGTCTAAGGTTGTCCTGATTCTATTAGTTTCAATGTTCACTGGTGAACAATTTCGCAAAATTGTTCTCGCAGATATGGTTGTTGAAATTAATGCTGCTGATTCGTGCCTTCTCATGGAAGATGGCAATGTGGTTGTTGCAACAAATGTTCTGTCCCATGATGGAGACATTGTGATCTGTGGCAGATTTTTTACACAGCTCTCCAACTTCCACCAAGGCATTGCAGACACAACTGAACTCACTACAAGGCTTCTGGCCTCTCGCCCACGAATGCAGTGTGGCCCGTCAAGCAGGTCAGATCAAAGTGTGGCCGTTTTCTTTGTGGACATGGGTTTGTGGTCATGCCACTCCTGCACACGAATTAGTTTGGCCTCCATCTACTGTAAGGTGATTATATGCTCCATCTGAACATTACTGTCAGACACAATCAGAACAGACACAACTATTGTCTCCTTTAATGCTTCTCACATGCTGCATTATAGTTTCTAAATGACCAGCTAGGATAACTGCCACATATTGGAATATACTTCGCATCCTCCTGCCTCTTCTACCATCGACAGGAAGCAGCCTCAAAGGCAATGGTGAGGAGATTTTCCTGTGTGCAATGAAGAAAAATCAAAGCAGGCATTCATGCAAACGAGCTCCATGATGGTTGTCAATAGCAGCACCAGTAGCAGGATTTTGGCTGATGATTTCAATAATACAAAGACAGCTTCCACAAGGGGCCCCATGTGTCTAGCATTCCTTGGACAATATGGCTTCCATTTTCAATCATATCACCGAAAAAATTGTGCACCGGGCCAGGCAAGTTGCTGCAGATACTGGTAGCTCCTTTGCAGCAGCAGCACTGGGATTGGGCCTTGCACCTCTCGCACATATGATGTATATGACATTGTGCCATGATAATTACTCAGAAGATGGCACTCTCTACAACACAGGTAAATAGTATACTACTTTTCTGAAACCATTCCATGAATCACATTGCCAGAACTAAAAATGTTGATCCCGAAAAGCACAAAAAACACTCGGACAACAGCAAAAAGACTGACACAAGAGCACTAAAAACACATTGCAAAACACATTGCCACAACTTCTTGGTGACCTTAGGCTATCCAGGAAAAAGTTGCAGCCCCTTCTGCATGAAACGCTGCATATGTTAATGTGGGGACTGCTTCCCACAAAGAACTGCAGATTGTTTGCTCTCATATTGCAAAATTTGATGCTTATGGCACAGAAGCTCAGAAAATTTGGCATCTAAGCTAAACATCATTTCCTCTCTGTGCAGTTAGCCTCAGGCACATAAAAACCTCGTAAAATGCCACTGATGATACATGAAGAGTAGGGCATTTTTGTAGCTGAAGTACTACACAAGGGGCATAATAACTTGCCATGACCTGCTGAAGTATTCTCGTTAAATGATGCAGTGCGACAACCACTAGAAAACACGTTTTTGCAACTGGACTGCATTTACATGTTCAGGCATTGCTTATGTTAGGTTCCATACTTTCTTTCAATTCAAATAACATGCAGCTTACACAGTCTGTTATTTTCCTGTACTTGTTATCTTTTTCATTTACTTACATAATATTCACGTTCTCACAGTGGACCCATGAGCAAGAGGAGCAATAAATATTGCATCAAAGAAGCATAAAAAATGTAACAGTATACTTGAGAGGATAGCAAACACAACTCTTGGTATGCAAAATAATAATAGTAATAATAAAATTTATTATTTCCTTTTTCCAGTATAAATGCAGGCCTGCCAAAGCCTCCGGAGGCTTGAATGGCAGTGCCCGGCAGTAGCCAGCATATAAGCCATGCACCGAGCAGACATGCAAAAAAAAAAGCAACAAAAATTAAAAACGTTATGATCAAGCTATCAGCAATCCATTACTTCAAAGTAAATGCGGTTTCTTAATCAATTGTGAGGTTCCACTTATCTGTACAGTGGAGGTCACTGACCTAAGTAGGTTAAATCTAATGCTCTGTATAGCCTCACTGATTGAGTATGACACTCCAATCTTTCATTCTACACAGTTTTGGACCAAATTTTACTTTTGAGATGTTCTCAGTCATACACTTCACAGACTAACGACATCGCTACAATACCATCAGCTTGGGTGCATAAAAACAGCCTTGTGGCCACCTTTCAAGAGTTCGGCAGCAGTTTGCTTGCAGAGTCCTGTCAAGCACAGATAAGATATATAGACCGCTAAAAATGTCATTAATCAAAAATTACCTTTCTGCTATTTGAGAAGGTAACACTACACAAAACTTCCCAGCTTTAGCTTCTTATTTCACGAGCAGCCTGGCAGTGACCAGTCAGTGACCTGAGAATGAGAGCAGCCCAGCCCAAGAGTGGCAACACGAAGGTGCACAGATATAATTCCATTTGAGATTAGACACGCAAATGCTATGGTAAAATGAGCACACAGTGCACTAGCACATATGCCAAGGCATTACAGCTTGTACCTGACACCACCAGGCTAGAGTAACAACAGCTGCATAATATTGCTTCTGAGCACTTATTGAAACTACAAAATGTTCTGAATTTGCACAACAGCACTTTGACAAGTTAAGATGAGAAAAAAAGCAAATTTGGGTGCATGATAGCCTCAGGTGCAGCTTGACCTTTGGACTTTGGTGCATGCACCTGTATGTTAAATTTTGTTGTACGCTACTGTGTATTGTGTAGGCAAAGTGCTGCATTGCTGTAACATTTAGTATGGCTAATATTTAACACTTTGTCACTGGAACTATTTACAAGAGCCACTACAATAAACAATTTTAATAAACTGTGCTTTTATGCCTGTATTTTGTTTTCTGCTTTGTTTTTGCATCTTATATGCATATAATGTCAAACATGGCTATATACTGCTACTGGCTTTTTGTTTGCAGTTCAGTTCAGTTCAGTTCAGGCGTTCAGTCGTGTCCGACTCTTCGTGACCCTATGGACCATGTCACGCCACGCTTTCCGGTCTCTCACTATCTTCTTAACATCACATAGCTTCATCTGCAATGCCTCGAGAATGCCATCTAACCATCGCGTTCGCTGCCTACCCCTTCTCCGGCGACCCTCAACCTTTCCCAACATCAAATCTTTCTCCAGCCACTCCTCTCTTCTTGTCAGATGACCAAAGTAGCTGAGCTTTAACTTTAGAATTTGACCCTCCAATGAGCAGTCAGGGTTTATGGTCGACAATATTGACTGATTTGATCTTCTGGCAGTCCAAGGAACTCTTAAGAGTCTTCGCCAGCACCACAATTCAAACGCGTCAATTCTTCGGCGGTCAGCCTTTTTCACAGTCCAACTCTCGCATCCATACATCACAACTGGAAAGACCATAGCACGGGTTACACGGATCTTGGTTGGCAGACTAATGTCTCTGCTCTTTACTAGGCGGTCAAGGCTAACCATTGCTCTCTTTCCCTGAAGCAGGCGTCTCCTAATTTCATGGCTGCAGTCTCCTTCCGAGGTAATCTTGGCGCCCAAGAACAGAAAATCTGTCACAGCTTCCACTTCTTGTCCATTGATGCTCCAGGACTTGATAGGGCAAGACGCCATGATCTTCGTCTTTTTAATGTTCAGTTTAAGCCCAAACTTCTCACTCTCTTCTTGTACGCGCATCAGAAGTCTCTTGAGATCCAATTCACTTTCTGCCATTAAAGTGGTATCATCCGCATATCTAAGGTTGTTGATGCGTTTTCCAGCGATCTTCACTCCAGCTGAAGACTCGTCCAGACCGGCCTTCCTCATGATGCACTCTGCATATAGGTTAAATAGGCAGGGCGACAGTATGCAGCCTTGCCTCACCCCTTTCTCAATCGGAAACCAATCAGTAAGACCATGCCCAGTTCTGACTGTGGCCTCTTGCCCTTCATAAAGGTTCCTGAGGAGACAGATGAGGTGAATTGGAACACCCATCTCTTGGAGAGCTTGCCACAATCTGCTGTGATCTACGCAGTCAAACGCTTTCGCATAATCAATAAAGCAGAAGTAAATGGGTTTCTGGAACTCTCTTGCTTTTTCCATGATCCAGCGAAGGTTGGCAATTTGGTCTCTAGTTCCTCTGCCCTTGCGAAACCCAGCTTGCATGTCCGGAAGCTCCCGATCCACATACTGCTGCAGCCTACCTCGCAGGATTTTTAACATCACCTTGCTAGCATGCGAAATAAGCGCAATCGTGCGGTAGTTGGAACAATCTTTGGCACTGCCTTTCTTTGGAATGGGGATGTAAACTGACCTCCTCCAATCCTGTGGCCACTGCAGGGTTGTCCAAATCTTTTGACATAATGTATGCAGTGTGTTAACAGCGTCGTGGTTGAGGTTTTGAAGCAACTCAGCTGGAATACCATCAATTCCGCTAGCTTTGTTCTTAGCAAGGCTGGCTAAGGCCCATTCAACTTCACTCTTCAGGATGCCCGGCTCGAGATCAGTAATCACAACCGTCCTATGTTGGGTTTGCACATCCGAGTCCTTCTTGTACAGTTCTTCTGTGTATTCCTGCCACCTCTTCTTTATCTCTGAGGCTTCAGTGAGGTCCTTGCCTCGTTTGTCCTTTATCACGCCCAGCTTAGCACAGAAGCTTCCTTTGATATCTTTGATTGTCTTATACAGAGCTCTTGTGTTCCTTAATTGGCTGTTGTCCTGAACTGCTTGACACTGTATGTTCAAGAAGGCATTCTTATCTCTCCTTGCTATTTTCTGAAAATCCGCATTGAGAACCTTGTATCTTTCTCTTTCCCCCATACCTTTTGCCATCCTCCTTTCCTCAGCTATTTGCAAAGCCTCTTCAGATAACCAGTTTGCTTTTTTGCATTTCTTTTGCTTTGGAACTACCTTAGTAGCAACTTCTTGTATTATATCACGAACATCAGTCCACATCTCTTCGGGCTCTTTGTCTTCTAGATCTAATTCTTGAAATCGATTGCTCACTTCCACAGCATATTCTAATGGAATCTGATCCAGATCATACCTGAAAGGCCTTCTAGTTTTCTGCGTTTTCCTCAATCGAAGCTTAATTTTGGCAACAAGAAGCTGATGATCGGTGCCACAATCGGCCCCAGGCCTTGTTTTTACTGCTTGTATAGCGCTTCTCCATCTCTGCCGGCAAATAATATAATCGATCTGATTCCTGTACAGACCGTCCGGTGAAATCCATGTGTACAGGCGCCTCTTGTGCTGTCGAAAATGAGTATTCGCTATGGTCAGGTTGTTTTCTTGACAGAACTCTACTAGCCTCTGCCCAGCTTCATTTGGCTCACCAAGACCGAACTTGCCTGTAATTCCGGATATTTCTTCACTCCCGACCTTAGCATTCCAGTCTCCTATGAGAAAAACGACGTCTGATGATGGGGTGCGGTCTAAAAGGCATTGTAGGTCCGCATAAAATCTCTCAACGTCAGCTTCTTCAGCAGCAGTGGTCGGTGCATAGACTTGGATAACTGTTATGTTGAAAGGGTGACCTTGGATCCGAAGTGAAATCATTCGGTCGTTTTTGGGGTTGTACCCTAGCACTGCTTTGCCCATTCTTCTGTTTACTATGAGAGCGACCCCATTCCTTCTTTCCGATTCGTGCCCACAATAAAAGACATAATGGTCGCCGGAGTTAAATTCTCCCATTCCGGTCCACTTGAGCTCGCTGATACCCAAGATATCAATGTTCAATCTGTCCATTTCTCGCTTGACGATATCCAGTTTACCTTGCGTCATAGATCTTACATTCCATGTTGCTATGTGATATATCTCCTTGCAACATCGGACTTTCCGGTCGCTTCCCGACACATCCACAACTGAGCGTCCTTTTGCTGTTTGCAGACAGCTATGAAATCGCACGCAGGCGGGCTTTAAGAGCTGAAGATCAATCGGACCTGACATCAGAACCGGAAGCAGGGAAAAGGACTCGGCGACCACCAAAGCAACTCGAGGATTTCACTTCAGATAGTGACACGTCACAATACGACAGCAGCCATGCATCCAACGATGACTGCACACAGTTCCTTACGCAGCCTCCAAAGCCGCCAACACCAAAAAACAATCAGGCTCACTTACTGCACTATGATGCAAATTTAAATTATAAGTTTGTCAGTTAGGGCTTAAAGTCAGGGGGTCTTGGGGGGATCTGATGAGACCCCCTCACCAATATTTGAGAGCAGTTGGCCCATAATTTGTATTGAGGGTACTTTTTTTAAGTGCTTATACGTTATATTCGTGGCTTTATTTTTCCTCATTAAGCAGTATGCAAAGTCATCCCTCACATTATATCCACGGTCGCTTTACATTCGAGTAAATACTTAGACATAAATGCATTACTGAGGCATAAATGAAGTTCGTTAATAATTTTATAAATGCAGCTAGTATCCTTTACATTTCGAACTTGGTTGCAATTAATAAAGTTATTACTTATACTGTACGTGCAGATCATATCTCTCAAGCAGCTCCGCCCTCTGGATCTGCTTGTAAACGAGGGAGACCTAGTATGGTCTCTAAACAAGACTCATCCATGCGAGACAGGTAAGTAGGCACTTCTGTTTTATTGAAGTAACAAAATACACAGTTTCAAAAGCAAGCAGGGACATTTTTTTTTTTTTTTTTTTTCATATGAATTGTACGGTTCTGTTACTCTTACTGAATTTGCTTTCACTCAGAACAACTGGCAGTCTAGTTAGCAGTGAACAAAATCATACATATTTCCATTTTACTAAAACGGCAGCTGTACAGCTATGTTTCTATATAACAGCATGTGCATGATATCTTACAATACTGCAAGTATTCCTAAAGGTCAGTGCTTTGTACTCATACTAAATTATTTTTTTCTGTACCTAGTGCCTTCATGGTAAGCACAGGAAACCATATAATTTTTGTTTTTATTGAGGTCATCAAAATTAGATTATCATGCAGACAACAGTGAAATTAGAGAATATTGATTGCTTACATAAATTAATACTTGCCTAAAAATTGAAGTACAGTAGATTGCTTAGAATGTGAGCATGACAGCAGTGACAAAAAGAAACATTTGTCCTAGTTCATAATTGGTTTACACATACCGTCCCTGTCTATATATGTTACATTTTAATTTGCTTCAAATTTTTCTGAAACTTACAGATCACAAACTTGTAGTAGTCAGCTTTTCTCTCTATCAATTTTAGCAGTCTTATATAGCCCTAAGCATTCTATTTTCTAGCTCTGGTCAAAATTCTCCAGGAGCTCGAGCTAATCAAGGTGGAGCAAGCACGACAGGCAGCTGTACTTGCAAAAATAGCTGCTAAGGTCATCAGTGAGCCACAGACCGCAGATATGTTTGCGCCGGATGACATGTGTGTTTACCCAGTGAAGACACAGGAAGAGCTTGATATCCTGGAAGCAAGCACGAAAGATACAGCAACCTTTGCTGCACTAGTAAGTCAAATATCCTCTTCTCCCCCCCCCCCCCCCCATCTTACTCTTACTCAAAAATAATAGAAGGATTTGACATATTTGCATTCTTGGTTGCTTTATTACTTTCAGGTGAAGGCTCTGGGCCAAATTGGTGGAACAGATGTTGCCAGTACAACAAGGCGGGTGTTCAGAAAATTATTTTCTGATGATGTTGCCGTTCAGTACAACTGGACAGGAAGGAAAGAAAAGAGCAGAAAATCTGGCCATCATTCGCATTGTATTTGGTAAGAGTATACCTGGACTTCATTGGCATTTTTTTTCTGTAGAAACAGCTGTATACGTGAGATTGGTGGTCCTGATCATTGAAAACGTTGCTTCCAGCTGCTGTCCGTGCAACCCGCAGTGCAACAGACGAGATGGCACGAGCACTTGCTGACTGGCTGCACTTTAGCAACTCGCGGCTCACTGTAGCCAAGGCAAGTAAAAATCACTTTTGCATGCATGCTAACATGACAGTATTTAAGAAGCAAACAGTTTAGAATATTCATATATATTGTTCTATTGTTCTCACATTTTCAAGTTCCTGGTGCGCAAGTTTCACTTGTCATTTCTTTTTGCAGAACAATTACCAGCATTTGCACTTTTTGCCATTACCAGATGTTACCTAAAACTCACACTTGCTCTTCAGAGAAAAATCACATTTGCTGACAGCCCACCATGCTTAGATGTTACATGTTCGGCATTACAGGTCAATTGCATGGAAGTACAGCAAATGAAAGTTTGGTATCCGCTTCTCACTTGCTTGCATCTGTTTCGGTGTCTGCAGTGTGATTTGGCCACTGCAAAATACTGCACGTCTGCTTCCACCTGTATGTTCTGCTGTATGAGGAAAACTCTGAATGTTTTTTGTCCTCAGTAGAATGATAGCTGTGCCTTTTACAATTCTGGCTATTTTTCACAACAAGAGACATTTTCATTGCTGATAAGTTCACAGTGAAAATTAGCATATTCAGATTCTGATTCACACCTGTTTTTAACTTGCACTTGAATGCTTTTGGTGAACGTGCAGTTTTTTTTTTTGCAGCTGGACTTTTAGATGAAAAGAATATATTGCTGTGCTCCTTTCTATCTTTAAGCATGCATCGATACAAATATACATATACCCAGCATCTACCTAACTTGCAAAGCGTTTTGTAATGTGCAGTTTTGGTGGACGGCGGTTTTGCTCCGTGTTGTCTGGCCTTTTTTTTCTCGGCTACATGGCTCCGTCGAAAATAATGCTCATCATCTCAGCTCATTCGTGCTGCTGCTATAAAGACATAAAATATACTTAAACTATCATGCTGCAAAGCGTTTTCCAATGATTGTAATTATATGCAAATTAGAAAATGGTCTTCAAGAATGGAGTATTGTCAATTTTTGTCATAAGGGAGAAATTAAATTATATAGTTAAGAACTGGATTGCATAACACAGCACTTGCAATAAAAAAAAAAATACAGGATAGAGAGAAAGTTCAACCGTCACTTGTATTCTCCCAAGAAATTGCCAGAAATAGCGAATTTATTATTCTGCTTTAAGCAATCATCAACAATGCCAACAAGCAGAAAACGACTTTATAAGCATTTAGAAGGCTTTGGATATTGCATATTTTAAAATGTAACTAAATTCAGCAGATACTAAATCGAACTTTGTTGCCTAGTTCTTTAGGGGAAGCCGTGCACTTCTATAGAATGACAACATGCATTCAGTTATATATTTACTTTTATATCTTACTCTGCATAGTGCAATACATTTTACTTGGGATTCTTTTTAGGAGAATTTGATAAATATCGAAGATCCAGTAGTTTCTTACATTCGAGTCAAAGTTGTCCATTTATTTACAATTTCAAATTTTGGTTGATTTCAAAATATTATAGAAAAGAAGAAACAATTCTAGAGCTTCCAATTTTTGCAGAAATAGAGAACTAGTCCTGAAAAATAAGAAGTTTCAGCTGAAACACTTCATTAAGTCATGCCAGAATGTAGGGCTCAATATTGATAATCTTCAAAACCAGCCCTCAGTTTTATATACTTATTTTTATAATGTTAAACAATATAATGCAGCACTTCTTTAGGCCGTAATACTTTTGAGGTAATGATGATTCTTAATTGAGAAGGATGTTCATGAAAATTGATGGTTTTTTTAAATTGGAATCAGAGTTGCGCTTTTTTGCCGTTTTTGAATCTTGGGCAAATTTTCTCCATTGTACAGAACACACCTAGCAGTCCAAGGCTCCCAACTTTCCTTGAAATGAAGGAAATTATCTGAACAAAAAATAAAAAACATACCCGTATTCAAGTTAAAAATTGACTGATTTGTAGCTCGGTTCTTCAGGAGCAATATTTGCAATTTCTTACTGCTTTGCTTTACATATAAATCGACTTCTACTTTCGCTTTTTGCTAAATCAACTGCAAGAACAAAACATGTTTTTAATAACTCCCATAAGCAAGTTTCATAGATTTAGTGGGCAAGAAAGAATAGGTAATGAAATTTCAGTATGCTAGCAACAGATCTCCAAACTTGGAACCTTTTGAAACGGCAGAAACGTTTTCCACCTGTAGTGATATATGATTTTTTTCCGAGAAACATACACCATATCCTGCAAAACTGAACCCCATTTTTTTTGTGTTGAGACATTTACCCGCTACATATAAAAATTTAATATAAAACAAAGCATGGTCATGGGACCTCGATTAGTGTTCTTATATCTGAACACACCCATTATATATATATATAAATATAAATACATCGGCGCGTTGTTTTTCCTTCCGCTTTGCATTTAATGTTCTTTATTCCAATAATCACCCTAAGACAAATTCCTGTAATTGTTAACAGTATAAACATAAAAAAAAAGAAACCCAGCGTTTGCCTTGCACCCGTAGACTGTTCGCTCCTTTTATTATATATATATATATATCATATAATCTTGTCATGCAGCTCACTTAAGATGATGTTGTTATAATGCTTTGGCTCTGATAATAAGGAGCAGATTTTTTTACCCAAATACATACTCTTTCTTGGCCATGACAAATGCATCACAAGCTAATTTTGCTGCTCCAATGCTTTATGCTGTGCTAAGGTGAACTTCAATCTTTCAACCACTGAGAGAATAAAATATTAGCCTGAACCTGCTCAAACCACAAAAAGCAGTACTGCTTAGCAGTGTAACTTAGAGCCATGGTTGAATTGATGCATAAGTACATATAAGAATCAAGATTGTCACGTTGCTGGCATCATTCTTTTTTTCTACGGATGAAAAAGGTGTGATCCAAAGGTGCACGTCCAGTACCAGAGGGTTTTCTGCCTGCTGCCATTCTTCAAAATGACTTATTTTTTCAGTCAGTAAGGCTTGTGTATATATTTTGTATACTATATGTTCTTGTTTGTATAACTTACAGAAAATTATTATATTATTATATTATAGCCTGTAGTGTATCAGTTCACATGTCTACTTACTCATAAGCATTTTTGCACACTTCTTAGTTCAGTACCTACTGTTCAGTACAACAGCATATTGCACCTAGTTCTTCATTTACAAATGATTCATCAATAAAAGATTTCACAGTATTCCCTGCAGAATCGACTGAATATACAGAAAATTATTATATTATTATATTATAGCCTGTAGTGTATCAGTTCACATGTCTACTTACTCATAAGCATTTTTGCACACTTCTTAGTTCAGTACATACTGTTCAGTAAAACAGCATATTGCACCTAGTTCTTCATTTGCAAATGATTCATCAATAAAAGATTTCACAGTATTCCCTGCAGAATCGACTGAATATACTTGAAATAATTGCATGCAGTTTGGTGTGCCGATTAATGTTCTGGTATTATGAACAGGGTCTGCTAGTGCCTTGATATATGCTGCAAATAGGTATCAGTATGGAAGTCCTCCAATTGTTGGTAAGGTACTAAGGTATAGTATATGCTTACGACGATCTTGAACGATTTCCAACTTTTCCCAGTTAAGCGTTTCATTAACATTTTCTTAAGGTTAGAGAAAATTTCATAAAGTTTCAGATAAGTAGTGTGACTGTTGTTTGACTGTCTTTTAAGCATTTCACTAACATTTTAAGTGCTTAGACAAAAATTCATTGAGGTTTCGGGTAAGTAGTGCGACTGTTGTTCGACTGTTTTTTAAGCGTTTATTCATTACTTTAGCATAATGTTTTCCTCATGTTACATATACGCAGTAAAAGTATTTGAGTTGTTAGGCAAATATTATAGGAATGTTTATTAGTAACATATGGGAATGCTACAAAAAATGACAACTACCTTTTTATAACGTTAGGTTCAAACAAATATGTAACGTTATGATAACGTTTCTGTGCTACCTGGGTAAGTGTAGACAGGGACTGCACCTTTCCTTTCTATATAAACCAATTTGTACTATGTATAAGAAAAAAATATGAATCTTGACCTGGGTGTAAATGTCCACAATTCCATGGAGTCCACTCAAAATCATAAGGCTCCTTCCTTTCCCCAAAACCTAATTTAAATAAAAATTATGAAAAAAAAAAACCGCGGATTGAAAAGCGGGTGTTAAACAGGCTATCGCTGCAACACTCAGCTTTCGCTTATCACTAGGTTCAAGCCATCATTAAACCCCCATAATTTTTTATAAATCAATTGATAGAGCTCTGTAAACTTTCTGCAAAGCGACTCCATTCGCGTGCTTTCCTTCAGTATGGTAGTGTTGCCACAAACAAAACGAGATGACGCCCCCATCGCGGCAGACGATGCAGATATTCAACTTCTGATCGGACCAGACAAGTATTGCAAACCAAACTTTGTATAATAAAATACTGCCGACAAAATGCCATTTCTGTGCAAAATTTTAGCTCTGAGGATTCGATGGTGTAGCTGGGAGAAGCAATGTACGGCACACGTATAATTGCACAATGCGCTGTAGTGCTGAACCGCCAAGCAAAACCATATTCCAAACTTTCCCACATATTCATCAGTTTAGGCGTGGTTAAACCCCGGCTAGTATTTGCTTGGGGTAGTGGCCCTGGCCATAGTTCGAACCAAGACCTTCGAATAGACCCGCAAGGACGCTACGTATGCACGCTCGCAGCATCCATCGAAAGAACCACCGCGCGTACGCTGGTCACGTGCGCAGTCTGCGCGTACGCTGGTCACGTGCGCAGTCTGCGCGGTGCGCTCTCTCTGCATTACCTGCCACATGAGTCTCCTCTGCGCATGCCTGGCCGTTGCCTAGCAACGGAGACGCGAAGCGCGGGAACAGATGCGTGCCTTATATGACCATATGCCAATCAACGATCAATCACTAATTTCTAATAAATTAGTAATTACTCATTATAGTGCCAGCAGCTTAATTATTTAATTACTTTTTAAGGCCACGCACCCGGTAAAATAAACCACACAACAGTAAACGTAGAACTGCGAAGATACAAGGAGCACGACCTCGTCGTTACCAAGCAGAATAATTCACCATGTCCTCGAATATGAGACCGTCTGTGCGCAGTGATATGTTAGCAAGAAATAAAACTACAGATATATTCTGAATCCTTATACTCAATGGTCAGCAGCCTGCCCTCATTCTATTGCACTCTCGTTATACCACTGTAAAGAAATAAAGCGCAAAACAGCCGATGTGCCAGTAGATTTGGTAAGGAAACAGGCCAATTTGCCTTCGGCCTGCCAGTGTTAAAGTGATCAGCGCGGCTGCTGGTGATGTCTTAATTTTTATCTTTTGTTCGAATTGCTTTGCGCACTCACGCGCAGAACGAGCCTTGGGTGAATTGGAGTCGTACTCGCGCTATACATATGCGCTTGCGGGCGCTACTTTGAGGAGACGCAGCCGCTATCGTCTCCCTTCATTCTAGAACACTACACCTCCACAGCCGGACTCAAGCGGCGCCGCCCCGCGTACATCGCCGCTAAAGCCCCTTCGCCGTCGCCGTCGAGTCCGGCAAGCTCTCCTGTACTTCGCGTTGAGCAGGAGAAATGAGAACGAAAAAGAGCAAGAAAAGCGCGCGTTTCCGTTGCTAGGCAACGACAAGGCATGCGCAGAGCAGACCCATGGCCGCGCATGGTCCGCGCCGTCCGCGCGATTCAGATCCACCGGTGAGCAACATGGCGCCTAAAGCTAAGTTCCTGGACGGTGAGACTGAATTATTCATTGATATACTGCTTTACTCGCCAGCGTGAATAGTTGTCAATCCACTCAGATTAACTAACATAACGTTGCAGTCCTCTTGAGGCTGATTTTGGTCGCGAACTATGTGGCTACTTGTATGCTGTCTTTGTTTGCATGTGCGACAGCGATATACGTTCGCATGTCGTATATGCCCGAAACGGTTTTTTTTAAAGTAGTAATAATGAGCATCTTATCCTGGTGTATAGCTGATCGTAAAGGACGCTTTGCTTTACTTTTAGGTGAACGAGTACTATGTTATCACGGGCCGCTTCTGTACGAGGCTAAGGTGAGCTGTTTTGACATGTGTAACGCGTTCAATTTCTTTGTTCAGCAGTCACATTTTTTCGTTTTCGTTCGTTTACTTTTATTCTAGTGCATAAAAGCCCAGGTTAAAGACAAGCAGACCAAGTATTTCATCCACTACAGTGGTTGGAATAAGAAGTAAGTGTTTTTACGCGCGTTCGGTCGACTGGTCTTTGGCTGGTCTTTGTCCCCACACAGTGGTTGGAATAAGAAGTGTTTCCACGTGCATTCGGTCAACTGGCCTTTGTGACCGTTGTTTTTGTTCTTTTACAAGGTTTTCAATTTTACATTTGACATGTGGCTGCTCTATTAAGGTGGAGAATGGAAAATTGAACTTATCACGCTACATGTATTTATTTGGTATGTTCACGACGCAGTTGGGACGAGTGGGTTCCGGAGAGTAGGGTCCTGAAGTTCAGCGATGCCAACCTTCAGAAACAAAAGGACCTCGAGAGGGCGCATTTGTAAGTTTTTTTTTCTTTTCATTTCTTGTGTGCGTGCGGCATTCACATATTGGCTCTTGCACCTTCATTTTTTTTTTTTTTTTTTTACTTGTCAGCGAATGTTCGTGCATGCTTGGCGGATTCGGTGTAGCGCTGAATTGAGCAATGGATGCACGCAGGTGCCACTGTTCAACGCTGTTCTGTTTACTTTTGTTTATTTTTCTGCTTCTGCTCGATAGTGCAGCGCTGCTAACAGGCACCTGCTTCTGCACACCCTGTAAGGTTGCCATAGGTGTGCTTCTCAATGCCTCAGTGTTTCACATTCCGCAGCTGACTTCAGGTAAAAAAAAAAAAAAATTAGTACAAAGGAAGTGACAGTTCATGTTGCCATTTAACCACTTGAAGACCGTCAACAAGGTGTCTCTAAACTTCTCAGTTGGCTGGATTATAGATTTGTCAGGGGCACAAGGGCTGAAAATTAGGTTTATGTAAGTAAAAAAATAAATATAGCAACAATAGTGGCAAACCTTGGGTATAAATAACCATTTCTGCTTCTTTTTTTTTTTAGCACTTGCACGTGGTTAGGGCGCTCGGCTACTGTGCCTAAGGATGCGAGGTCGAATCCCTGCTCCGGCGGCCACTTTTTGATGGAGGCAAAAAGCAAGGCGCCTATGAGCTGTGTGATGGCAGTGCACATTAAAGAACTCTAGGTGGTCAAAATTTCCGGAGCCCTCCGCTACAGCGTCTCTCATAGCCAGAGTCGTTTTGGGACGTTAAACCCCATACACTAATCCAACTGAACGAAACTCAACTTGTCATGGCAATATGCAACAACTGAGAATGCTCAACAAGATTTGATGATTCTTTGTACTACAGTGATTGCATATTGTCAGTGCGGCTGTCACTGAGCCTCATTTGCACTTGGCATTAGTACCAATTTTTCTGTGAAAATGGGTGCACACGTAATAAACTTTACTCTGCCCCTATGAAATTGTCCAGAAAGACGCTTCAGACACGCTACACTTTATTGTGTGCTGCTTTTGCTTATTTTTCAATATTTCAGGCTCAGTCCTACCTATCCAGTGTCCCTAATTGCAGCAGTGCTATATTATGATGAGTGTGCCTGAACACTAGCTTTTGCTTCATGCGTTAATGTCATAGTTGAGCTAATTAGTATGTATCTATTTTTACCAAGCGTAAAAAATGCATCCTTTCATTATGCTGCCAGTTCTTCAGGTTGATGGCATGAGCAATTGGTTAGTATCCTACACATCTCAAGCAGAGACCACATTCAGACATCAGAAGGTCACAGTCAGACATCAGCTGTTTGGAACTGAAGGCACTTAGGTTATGGTTGCAGGTTCTATCTACATGAGTGAGCAAATAGAAAACATGCACTGCTAGGCTTGCATGACGCCATGTGAATTTAAAAGAATTATGCTTAAGAGTTCTTGACCCAATGTATGCAAAGAGACCAAGCCTTGTGTTCACCTTGTGGTTGTGGCTGGCCGTCTGAACAACATCTGGCTTGCGGGTCACAGGAGACTGTTGCTGTAAACCATTCAATAAAATTGCATGGCGTCTTTTATTAGAAAGCTGCATTGATAAAAGCTGTATGACATGTAGCTAAGCAGTGATTGTGAACTGAGGTGAATGGTAAAACTGTCTGGCTTGGAATCTGAAGATGCCCTATGAGTATGCTAGAAATGCAAGAGGCACTGTTATTTGGATGATGCTAGCTATGGTAGTGACTATAAGAAGCTACAGGAGGTCCTTCAGTCTGACCACGCTCCCATGTCAGCATGAGCACAATCATTTCTTCACACTGGCTCACGTAATGTCAAGTCCACTACAGGGTACCCACTCTGTACTGACTGTTGCAACAGTTAACAGGAATCTTGAAATTCTTCTTTCGAGTAAAGCACTTTTGTATTAGCGCACATATGGCATATGACTGTTTTATCTTTTTCAATACCCGTTTGGATAGTGTACTTGCCTGATTCAATCAGAAATTTTTAAAAATCTGTGTTGTGTGCAGCATCAAATCAATGTCCCAAAACAAGTAGCTTTTGCATCGTTGATATCAATGGGGCCATCCAGTGCATATCCATGAAACAAACTTTTTTATTCCAGCAGCCATGAACTGAACTTGTTGACTTTCAGGCCAATTTGTGCAAACAATTTTTTTCTGAGCTTAATATTGTAAAACAGTTAAGAAAGTACTCAAATAAGCTGCTCACACAGCACCCCTAATTATTGGACCTTCAAAGGTGAAACAATAGTTCCATGGATAGTCTGTCACTCGATGGCGTCACAGGTGTCAGCTATGCAGAATGGAAGTGCTGCCCCATTTGCTCCATTCTGCTACAATCCGCTTTCCCTGCTTCAAAACTGCTCCATACCTGCTGCTTGCGGTGTTTTACTATCAAATTTTAGTTCAATATGGGAACAATGGCAGCGCACTGGTGGCAGAGGTATAACACATCTTGCACTGAGCTTAATACAAACAAAAGGTTCAAAAGCTAAGGGAGCATAAAGCATAATAAATATTTGTTCGTAAGTAAATTTAATATGATCCGCAAACAACTCAATGTAATTGTGAAAAAATGCACAGTGCATCCGACATAACACGTCCCAGCCTTTTGAATCACCGGTGGAAAGAAGCAAGGGGCACAAGCGAAGCAAGTAGTGCATACTACGAACCGTTAGGAAATTTGTTTGGCTGCGAAAGCTACACAGGTTCTTTTGCTGTATAAAACAAGCTGGTACTCCACAATCGTGCCTGCTTATCAATGACAAGCTTGCCAGGCCTTTGTCATACAAAAGCATATTTGAAGCGTTGTGAGGTGCTGTGCCAGAAATACCCATCACTAGAAACCTTCTCAAGAGTGTTGGAAAGCCATGCAGGACATATTGCCAAGATGTTCAAACTGAACCATTGCTCAAGCGAAAACGTGAGGTTTTGACAGGAGGCAGTGAAGGAAAGAAGGTGAAGGATGAAAGCCTACCATTCAGTGCCCTTTATCCTCTGAAGACACTGCTGACAAGTGCTTGGGATCAGTGCAGATGTAGAATAAGGAAGGATATGCACAAAAAATGTCGGGCCCATTGATGTGAACTCTAGTGGCGCTGGTTATATCAAAGTGGTAGACTCCATGTTTGAATCTATCAAGTCAAAATAGGCAAAATCATTAGATCAAACTTGGTGTTCGGTTATGAAGCGCATAAGCAAGCATCCCGTTTGCTGGAAGTCTGTTCCGAATTGTTGCTTAGGTCAGCCTATGTTCGAAGCATCTTTAAATGTTTGGGCTGTTTGTCTTGTCTTCTCAGTGGTGGTTGTCTAGTTAAAAGCATTGGAATCGGATTGGGGATTTTGTATGTCAGGAAAAGAAAACTGCAGTTATCAAATGCACTTGAGCTGAAATCAGCTCCAAAATGCAGTTAGAATGCTCCAAAACTTCTCTTTTACTTCTCCAAAACTGCTCCAAAATGGCATTATTACTGCTCCCTAAGCTGCTCCAAAATGCTCGAGCCTGCATCCCTGGCTATGTGAAAGCTGATTGTTTTGGGTTGTCGATGCTGCATACAACGCAAATGTCAAATTATTTGGATTGAACCAGGCAAGTACACCATCATCCACACTGCACATCAGATTTCAGCCTGAATAAGTACATGGTTTACCCGATATATTTTGCGGTTCGCATATAGCATTTCAGCAGTCTATATACATCCACCTCCCATATTCTTTGTGGAGCTCCCTGTGTGGGTGAATGTTGCATCAGCGCTGTTCGGCGCTGTGATATAACCGCATTAAGTGTTGCTGTTTATTGGCTACTCTGTGCCATTGCTTGACAGTCTTCATCAGCTGCATTGCATCAAGGAACTCATTTTCATCTTTTTGGGGGCTACTCGTACAGGACATGTAGGGAAACTGCCTAAATTAATTACTAGTGCTCCAAGTTGGAAACTCGCCACAGTGGCATATACATTTTTAGTGACTGTAGTCAGTGAACTGTTCAAGTTTTTTTTCGGTGCTATTGAAGCATTAGAGCAGAATGTCTTAGTGGCTTTATTTTTGAGACGGAACTGGTGAGAAGGTAGTTCCCCATGCACGCAACATGAATGGCAGGCCCAGCAAGAACGTTTTGCCGATTTAGTTGGTGTAGTGTGCACGGCCTCAAATGCACACAACCTGTAATCAAAGTTCTGTGCAGCAGCAGCAGTGTGCTGCGGTTCCTGTAGCACATCCTTTGAGGCAGATGGAAATCACAATTTGTGTCAGCTATGTGGACTGTACACGTTGCCTCCTCTTTGACGATGGCACGGCAGCCATCAGCAGACTCCGTCACAGTTCTCGGACTCGCTCGCTTGTAAATTTCCAAATTCTACATTTTCATAGGTTGGTGCACATTAGTTTTGAGGTGTATCGAGACACATAAGCCTTTTATTAGATAACCTTAAATATATGTGCCGTAAACCCACGAAGGCATTCATGCAGCGCACACTGCTTTAGCATATTCATAGTTGCTTTACAGGTCAGTGTTTTGCAGATGAATGTTTCAAGGTATCTGTTCTGCTCCACACACGCTTAGTCATGTACTTTTTCAAGATTGTCACGGATTATCTGTGGCCAGGCGAGCAAGACTGCGGGAGGTCACATGGGTTTAACTGGTGCAGTCAGCTGCAGCATGTGTGAGAGTGACCACATGCATGGCAGGTAATGCGCCAGCTGCTAGAATTCCTTGCGGATGATGTCGGGAGAAGGCATCCTATCTGCTTGCACATGCTGCTCTGCATCATGCAGTGGCTGACCACTGTTTCATACCGAGCCGGTGCTCATATAGCGTAAGGTTAAACCTGTTGCATGTTCTGCTTTGCTTTTGCTTTGATTGCATGGGCCATGCCAAAATTGTTCACCCAGCCTGATTTAGTGGTTGATTTGCTTGAGCTCTAATCGCTCGGCAACAGTACGCAGCATGTCGTATGCTGGCTTAGCAAGGTTCCCATTTTTTTTTTTTTTAATAATTCCCACTTTTTAGTTTTATATCATTATGCAGGCCCCCTAGTATTATGGGGGCAAGGTGCAATAATGCATGAATAATGGCTGTTTTGAAAGGGAATTCATCACCCAGTGTGCTTGTGCTGCCTTGTGGGTCATTGCTATGTTTTAGAGCGCAGCTCTTATGTGCCTGTTGTTGCCATTGTTGTCCGTGTAACCGAGCGAAAGAGAGTTACGAGCCAAAGAAAATTTCTCGGAAGAGAAAGAAGAGCCGAGTGCTCTCATAGCTCTTTCTTTTCTTTTGAGAAATTTTCGTTGGCTAGTGAGAAAAATAAAGTGTGCTTTGTAACTGCACATGCATACATACAAGCATCTCAAATTCTTTGCCTCACATTGCAGAAATGATCAACTAGCTGCTCTCAGATTTCATGTTAAGGAATATCGTAATTGTCCTTGATACTTTTTTACTGTCCCTCAACAGTGCTTTGTAGCACTTATGTGTGGCAAGTCATCTATAAATGATGTGCGCTGCAACGTGATGGTGACAAGGATTGGTTTATAAACAAAGGGCTTCAGGCTTTGAAGCTACATGTGCGTAGTCTTGGTAACGGCTTTATTTATCAATACTACAATCCCCCAAGGGATTATTGCGGGTGGGTACATGAATACAGAATAAGATAATTTACAAGTACAGGTGTCAGAAATTTAAAGAAGATCGGACATGAAGTGTAAGCTTGGCAGGAATGCAATAGTTATGTATGCAAACACACAAGAGCCTTGTCTTGTTTTAGAACAGTAAAGGAAGTGTGGGAACTGAAGGATTGATTGTTGTATTGCAGGTGAGCTGTGTGCTAAGTGTGGTGATATTTGGTGGGTTGTGTGCTTACATTCTCTACTTGATGGGGATTGCGTGTCTGCCGCTGCCTAAGTTTCAGTGTGTTGCCGCCAGCAGGCACTGAGCGAGAGTCCTTTCAGCAACTTCTGAAGGTGGAGTGCGTGACAGGGAACATCATTCTGTTGTCATTAGTGTGGTGGCCTGTGTTGCGTCAGCTTTCATTGTTTGGGGCACTCTCACCCACAGTTTGTGTGTATGTGTTTGTTTCTTGGATGACTCAGGTCTGCCGCATCTCAATCACACTCAGCTGTGTAAGTACCAGCCTTCTACCTATCACTCAGTTCTGGCCATAAGTGTGCAAGAGTGTGCTGTTGCCTGCTACTGTGGCTGGGCTCTCCCCTGTGCTGTTTATCATATGTTGTGCACTCAGTCACCACTTGTAGGACTTGTATATACAACCGTGCCTCTTTAACATGGACACATTGGTTTCCAATCAAACTGTTCATAATGCGAGTCGTCCATAGCAACGAATCTTAAAGAAATATATTAGTCTGATGGAGTAGATTTATAATATAGGAATAATTACTCATTGACATCCACCCAAACACAGTCATATGGCTACAAAAACAAGCTATAATGACTATATATAAATATATATATATAAATATACTATATGATATATTAAAAAGCTGTAATTACTGTCCGCTTTTGTTGATAGTGGTGGGCACTGAAGTTGAATCTAGTCATAAAATGGGGAACTACAAGCTAATTATCTTGGCCACCTTTATGCTTGAAATAAAGTAGCGTATCTTGACGAGTCTAGTCGTATATAGATATACTTCATAACGTCTCATGGATAAATGACGACTTGTATTACAACTGTTCGCATCCCACAAGCTGCTGCATGATATCAGCACTCAGTAGGCTGAAAGCTGCTTAATTTGGCATTCTACTCCACACAAGCTGCTGTGAGAATTTTCTTTTCAGCCATTCATGTAATACAGAGAATGGTAATGTGCATCAGCTAGCTAGGCAACTTCACTCTGTTTGCATGAAACCAGGAAAGGGGCATTACTTAGTGATTGGCACTTGCTAAATGCATTCAAGTGGAAGATACTCAAGGTACCGAAGTGTACATTTTGGGCGGGGAAATATAGAATTGGTTCTCATTTCTGTCTACATTAACGCAACAAAACTACACGGGCCCCAGTGATATGTGTGCATTTTTCCCTTGTCCATTGTCTGGACAGAGAGTTTCCCTATTAGCGAGGTGCAAATACGTTGAACAAGTTTGGTCCTCAGAGATATTGCCCATAATTCGAGTCGTCCATATTAATGATGGTCATATTAACGAGGCATGACTGTACATGTATATTAGTCATTAATCTGGTGTTGCATTTTGATTACATTTCTTTCATCATTAGAAGTGCCTCCTCTGACTTGCTTTTTGAGAGAAGAGTGCATTCACAAGAACGAGGGCAAAGCAGGAAACAAAGATGCAGTGTGATGGCTAGTCATTGAACAAGCATCAGCAATATTTCATTTGCTGCTTTTGGTTTTGCTGTAGTTCCCATCATGCTGGTGGTGCAAAAAGGGAACACAAACCCTAGGCTCAATAGGTCTCTTCTTTAATGGAAAATAGCTTAGGGCTGGCTGCTTTAAGAGACGGCATGCGAAACATTATTTTTGTCTCGCAGAGATAAACCTGTGCACTTCATATGTTCTCAGGAGAAAGTGCCTTTTGCAATGCTTGCATTACATGTAGCTTCTTTCAAAATTTTTATTTCACTTCCTGATGGGGTCAATGGTGCTGTCGCAAAGGATGTTCGGGTTGCTTTGGGACCATAGTAAATAGTAACACTATGCAGAAATGCTTTTCTAGAGGATAAATTTATATAATTACGCAAAGTGCACTGAAGGTAGCATAGTGATGCTGAACTTCGCTTTTGAAGCAAATGCTGAGTGCATGAAGCCTTTAGTGGCACTTAAGGGAAAAGGGCAGTTCATGCCTGAGCAGTGTGGGCATGTGTTTACAGGTCGTCATAAATTATTCCTGTTGTTTTTCTTCGTCTTGAGCTAGGTATTGCTTCATCTAGCTCTACTTTGTAGCTCTACAGTACAGTTCTTAGTACATACTGCTTCGCAGTTGGTAACACCCGATCAAAAATTATTTTTGAGACAGAATGGATGCGTGCTTCCTTAACAAAGACTTGGTTCTATCTCATACTGTTTGCTAACTTCTTACACTGCTAGTCCTTATGGCATCGTGAACCGAAACCGATCACTGTGTTTAGTATGTGTGCACAACTGTCAATACATAATCGGTGACTGGCAGTTGTAGGGAAGAAATTCTCTAGAGGCTATAGGCAGGCATTTTCTGGAGGGAGGTGCATCTGGCCATTTCTTTAACAGTATGGTGTATCAACAACTGGCCATCTTAACAGCACCTCACCACAGTACTGAGCGTCGAAACCATTGACTGTGCCTGCACAGAAGGCTTCGCCTGCCACAAGTATATTTGGCCAGTCTCTTCCTGGGAGCACGACTTACTGCCGATTTTCTTGATGTGCAGCTTCCTATACGAGCTGAGATAGCAGAGGTGCGCGGAACTAATTTTTTTTTTTTGCATATGTAGGCCATATTTTGCCATTTCAGTCATATTAGGTCATATAGGTGTTAACTTTGCCTTGCATGTGCATGTGTCATGGGGACACGTGCCTGTGTGCACAATTGTGAGCCCTAATTGCTTTGTCAATTCAGTACGGCTCCCCAGCTACATGCCAGTACATTATAGACTTCCTCGGCCAGGTGGCAGTAATTAATACACAGTTGTAGGGGTGTTGTCATCAGTGGTGCATTTGTAGTGCATTTTACAGCAAGGTTGAAGCGAGTGACGTGCATGAAACCAAATCAGGCAGCTGCTTTCTTCATATTCGCTGCTCTTTATGTTCTTCCTCACGATGCAGCTGTCATTGCCAAAGGAATGAGAGGGAAGAATGAGGCCACGCCTGTGTCGGGCCAATAAGACGAGCCTAGCGGGCAGCTGTCACTTTAGGAAGAAACTTGTGCTCATATGCTTATTGCTGGTTCTGCCACTGGGTATCGTAGTAAGGTGCTGTTAAGACAATGAGTCAATACTCACATGATAGTATTAAAGAATTTGGAGGGTGCACATCTAGCATGCTTCAAGGGGTGTGAAAAACTTAAAGGCACTGTTTTTCTTTGTAGCCTTGAATGTACATCACCAAACTTCTTGTTGTAATACAGTCTTTGCATATCTTTGTTATGCCGCCGGGGTGGCGCAGTGGTTAGGGCGCTCGACTACTGTTCCCAAGGGTGCGGGATCGAATCCCGGCCCCGGCGGCCACTTTTCGATGGAGGCGAAAAGCAAGGCGCCCGTGTGCTGTGCGATGTCAGTGCATGTTAAAGAACCCCAGGTGGTCAAAATTTCCGGAGTCCTCCATTACGGCGTCTCTCATAGCCTGAGTCGCTTCGGGACGTTAAACCCCACAAACCAAACCATATCTTTGTTTTTGTAAGTGTTGCGTATATACATTTTCTTTTTTTTAGAGATGAGCAGCATTTGGCTGCAGCTAGGTGCGCTAGTCTGAAATTTATGTTCTGTAACAACACCTGATCACAGGAGTATGTCTGCTTTTACATTGGGCAGCTGAAAGCTTATGTTCACTCGAGCACTATGTGTACTTTCAGGAAAGGAAAAAAGACCAAAGGCACTAAGTCAAAGAAGGAAGTGGACAAGGAGCGCTCAGCTCCATCGCAGACTCAGAAGCAAAAAGGTGTGTATGCTTTTCTGCAAACATTTTTTTAAAAACGAATTTACCCTGCCTACAGTGATATCAGTGACTGGCAGTTGTGACAAATTTACTGACATGCTTTCTGAAGTGCATTTCTGCTCTTATTACATGTCACTAAAATATAAACAGTATTTCACAGAATGGTATACTTGACATTAGTCTAAGATGGAGGAAAAAAAAACTGGGATGGGCGTGTCACTTGGTGTCATTGGAAGCTACCACTTCTGCTTATCAGCCCAAGCATAACTTGTGCTGATGTAAAAATTGGTTAACACTGACAACATTTAATCTGATAAAGATGCATGGAAAGTGCCCAATTGACAAATGTAGTGTCAAATGGAAGAATGCCATCATTATAATTTAGGTGGATGACTGGTGTAGCAAAAATAATTAGGTCCTAAAATTGACCCTTCTGGTGCATTGCTGTCAAGTTCCGCACACGGGAGAATTTTTCACAATAGCTCCATATTACTCGTTACTAGGGGATTTACATTAACCACCCAAAATACTTGCCTGCCACATTGGCTCGGTGAATTTGGCTGCTAAGTTTAAGGTCACAGGATCAAATTCTCACATTAGTGGCAATATTTTGATGGAGTTGAAATGCAGAAACAACTGCATTCTGTATTATATCAGTGCACGGTAATGGACACTGAGGACAGGCAGAAGTTGGCCTGTATCGATGGGACACTGCATTCCAATCTCAATGATACCTCTCTAATTCCTCCTCCTCCAGGGGGTAGCACTGCTGCACCATTTGAGCCATTTTGATACACACATTTTGATACACTGTGTTCTGCGATACACAGTTTTCTGCATTAAATTTGCAGAAATTATTCCCGTTTGCACCAGAAAGGTCAGACAAGCACAACACTTCTTTTTTGCCAGGCGTATCATGTCTTCCAGAAGTGTAAGAACACTCAAAATAGTTAGCAGTAGTGATTGCTATTCCATTCGTACCGCACTTAGTGCATATATTCGATCAATCTGGATATTCGGAAAGTTCTAAATTTTTCATGTGTCCGAACTCGTGGCCAATGATCGCAGATTCCAACAGCGTTCATTGGTTGCAGCATTTCACAACTGTTGCGTCAGTGAACTGGCTCATCTTTCACTGGCTCTGGTTAAGCGAGAAAGCGATGCTTTGACCGCATTGAGAGCAGGGGCGGCGGCATGAGTGGGTGAGATGTGGTGCAGCGTGGCAAATCATAGCGTCGAGCTACGGTGCAGTCAACGAGTAAGGATGAGCAGCAAAGAGGGAAAACGGGTGCCAGTATTTCGATCATTTTCGATCACTGTACCGCGAGAGACGCGCCACCTGCGGAACATGTCTTGGGAACATTGCGGAACGGCTAAAGCACTTACACATGCACTCCTGTGGTCACTTGGTAGCTACCACTTTAATCCAGTTTTACTAAATTCTGTCAATTCAACCTTTGTTAATTTGGACTAGGAGTGCGGTCCACACACATGTAAGTCTGGCGTGGGACAGCTCGTGCTTCCAGATATGGGCGAGCTCGCACAGGTCAATTTAGACTAGGTAGGGGGTTGAATTGAAGTATGACTCGCACAGCCAGCAGTCACCGATGTAGTTGTCCCGAATCCAAATTCAATTTGATGGAACAGTGGTGCGCAGGCACTCGTCCATGCTATGGCAGGCATGATGACGATCGGAGTTCCCCAATTCCAATGTACAGCTCATTGGCATAGTTCTGGTTTTATCTTCACGCTATCCCTTGGCTGCGATCAGGCGTGTGCATCGCCTAGTCGGGCTGTTTTGGAGGCTCCTTTGCGTGTCACTAGCCTTAAATTTTTATTTTAGTATGGCGTCACGTGTTCTAACACCTGCGCATATTCCCCTCGCTTGTATTCAGTCTGTGCATTTAAGTATCTTCAAAGCGCGACAGGGCCGTTTTGTAAGCAGGCGCCACTTCTACTCCCATTGCATTGCGAAGAAGCAGGTTTGACTGCATGCCCTCCAGTTGCTCCAAAATGCTGATATTGCTGCAACGGAACGATTACATCTCTGCTGCATAGCTGCTCCAGGATGCACATTTTCTGCTACAAATTTGCTTCAAAACGCATACTTTCCTGCTCCAATAGCTGCTCCAAAACCTTTTTCTCTCATCACCTGTACACCTGTTTCTCTCAAGAATGAAGCTGGGATAAGCTAGAGAAGACTAGAAAATGAAATGCAGGCATTGCTATCGCTGTCGAATTTTGCAGGAAAAATGTGTTGCTTTAACACTGATTTCTGGACACTGATCCCAGAGGCTGTGCTACACCATCATTCACTTTGAAAGTGCAGCAGCTTATCCTTTTCAAAGGACAGCAAGAGTCTGAATTGACTGGCAAGAAGATTTTGCTATCTTGTTTTCTTGGTGATAAATGTCTTTTGCTGCCGGTGAAATGACAAAATAGCCAAAAGGAGCCGGAGAATCAGTTTTTCCTGAGAGCAGCAGTTGGATGGGGTTGTCCTCACAGTGCCCCTGGTAATGAGTAAAGATGCCAAACTTTGGTTGCATCTTTTCCTCTTTGCAGTGAGGCTTAAGATTCAGCCATACTTATAAGAATTTGACTATCACTCAGACTGCATTTGTAGTATCGCAAGTTTTGTAGCGAAGGGTCGTACCTGATGCATTAAAAAAAATGCTACCAAAGTGGCCTTTATTTCTTTAAAAGCCCATTGTGCATGTTTACTTTTCAAACTAGAGCCCATCATACTGCTTTATAAGCTCCCCAGATTGGTCATTCCTGACACAGCTATTTACTGTGGGTAGGCAGCACAGAGACTGAATAATACAAATACCGTATTTACTCGCATAATGATCGCACTTTTTTTTTTTAAATACTGACGCAGATTTCGGGGTGCGATCATTACGCGGGGTAAATTTTCTACAAAAAATTTTCGAGCACCGAAAACGCGAACAAGTTGCAGGTCAGACATCTTAGAACATATATCTCGATTACAACCAAAAATAAAAGCTGAGTAAGACTTACCTTCGCAATAAACACGCACATTAAGCATCACATGGAGTGCACAATGCCCATTTATTTTTTTTCGTCAGTACTCTAATCAAAGTCTGAATCCTCGCCATCCTCGCTTTCACTGCTGCACGACTCATCGGAAACGGCAGTGTCGTCGCTGGGAGCATCTTCACAATTCCGTAGGAAGTCATCTTCCGTTCCATCCAAAGCGTTAGATATGCCTGTCTTCTTAAAACTCTTAGCCACTACCTCGTCGGGGATACTGCTCCACGCTTCTGTGATCCACGAGCACAGCATCACCACGGATGGCCTTCTAATCTTTCCGCTCGGCGTCAAATCATGCTGGCCCATCGCCATCCACTCAGCATAAAGTCGTCGAACGTTGTCCTTGAACGGTTTGTTCAAAGACACGTCGAGAGGCTGCAGCAGCGAAGTCAGGCCGCCAGGAATGACTGCAATGTCCGTGCGCAGCTCTTTCAGCTTGGCACGCATGCTGTCCACAAGGTGACCCCTAAAACTGTCCAAAACCAGAAGCGAGGGAAGCAGAAATGCTCCTGGTCTTCTTCCCCAAACAGTCTTGATCCAGTCGACCATCAGGTCTGCAGTCATCCACCCTTTCATCTGTGCACGTATATGGATGCCACGGGGAAAGTTTCCCTTCGGAATAGTCTTCCGTTTGAAGATCACGTATGGTGGCAGCTTCCGCCCGTCGGCCGTCACAGCAAGCATGACTGTGCATCGCTGTTTTTCTGCGCCAGACGTCTTCACGAGGATGCTCCGAGCACCCTACTCGTTCACAGTTGTATTCCAGGGCATGTCGCACGTCAGTGGAGTTTGATCGGCGTTTCCAATTTGCGACATGAGGGCAGCCGCATTTTTCGCGAAGCCTAGTGACGAAGTGATGGAAGTCTATCACTTTGCTTTCATACGCGGCTGGGAGCCGCTGGCACAACGACGTCCGCCGCCTCAGGGAAAGTCCATTCCGTCGCATAAAGCGAGTCGTCCAACCGGAGCTAGCGCGGAAATCCTTTGCGGCGATTCCCAGCTTCCTGGCAGTTGTGCGCGCCTGCGTCTGTATCATTTCTAATGACACTGCACAACCATCCTTGCGCAGGTCCCTCACGTATCCTAGGACCGCCTCCTCAACACGAGGGAACTTGCCTGTTTTGGGTCCACGGAAAGCCCGCCGTGTCTTGTTCGTAGCCATCAGCTTCTCGCGCTGCTTCTTCCAATAGCGTATCCTCATTTCGTCCACGCCGAAATGCCTACCAGCAGCGCGGTTGCCATGCTCCAGTGCATAGTCGACAGCCTTGAGCTTGAACGCGGCGGTGTAACTGGCATACCGCCCCATGGTGAAATGGCGTAAACTCGCACAAAAACACAAAGCACGCTACGACGCTGCCGAATTGCAAAATGGCGAATGCCGCAAAGCATGGAATCATGGGAACTCCAACGTTACTAGACTAGGTTGGGAACTCGTCGGAATGCATTCGCTGCGGGATGACTGCAGATCAACCACCAGGCGGCTCCATGTTCGGGGTGCGATCATTACGCGGGAAATTTAAAAAATGGAATTTTGACCTCAAAATTCAGGGGTGCGATCATTAGAGGCATCAGAGGTGATAGGTCGGCATTTTCATCCTTGATCCTTGGCAAGAGAGAAAAGAGATCCATCTAGGCATATATACACACACCCCGCCACCGGTTTGGGGCAGAGCATACCTTGTGACTGGTGTTCAAACTTTTCACCCTGCCGCGTTGGATTAGTTGTTAGGTCACTCGACTGCTGATTCCAAAGATGCAGGATCAATCTCAGCTGTAATGGCCGCATTTCAATGGGGGTAAAATTCAAGGCACCCACATACTGTGTGATGTCTGTGCATGTTCAAAGAACTCCAGGTGGTCGAAATGTCTGGAGACTGCCGCTCCAGCGCCCCTCATAGCCGATGTCACTTTGGGATGCAAGCTTTACAAACTGCCGTGATTGGTTGATCACTGAGCATAAAGTAAGTTTCATTTTCAAAGCTGTGTCGTGCGCTTGTCATGCTTCTTTCACTTTAGTTGCTTTTCCTAGCAGCACAAACGTGTGCATCGAATGACCGTGTAGTCTGCCAGGAGTACACTGACTGGCGGTTAATGCCTCCTATATTTTATTATGCAGCAATATTTTCAACTCATCCGACCAGAAAAGCGTCACACTCACGCTAATTCATGTCAGCATTTTGGTGCCTCGTTCTTTGTGCAGCATTCAGGGTGGTGTCGTACCATTTCGCTTCCCATTTTGCATCCGTCTGCAAGTCGAGTCTATAGGGATTAGAACCAACGGCATAGTGCACCTCCAATTGTGTGCCGCTTATTGTAAGCATAGGTGTCCACCGAGAAGTGAGGTAGGTGTTGCGCCTTCCTTTCCACAAAAGCCAAATCAACTAAAGATGGTGAACACTTTTCCAAGCTCTGTGCTGGTCTGTCAACGCAAAAGGACCTAAAAGGCGGTACCGAAGGCACGTCTGCTCTTAAGGCGAAGTTTAAGCGTCTTCCCAATTTTGTTGAAGGTCTGCACATTTTTTGGGGGGAATCATGGGAGCTTGGAGATGCTCTTCAGTCTGCGCACTAGTGGGAAGCACACATCTTTCAATAACGGGCAAATTCACAGCACCTCCTCGTTCGATATAGCAGCTGTGTGACCACACTTTTTGTTGTACCAGAGCTGCAGCACCATGGGCCTGATAAATATTTTGACTGTAGCTCCATCTTCGCTTTTAATAACAGAGTATTTATTGTATTGTAAGTGGGCTTCACTATATTACTATGTGTGGATTAGTGCCCAGAATTTGTCTACAGCTGCTAATTTATCAAAACTTTTCTCATCCTGATTGCCCCGCCACAGTGGTGCAGTGGTACTGTGCTGAAGTGCCCAGGTTCGAGGCCGACTGCCGACGGCTGAGTTTTGATGTAGGCGAAACGGAATGGCATCCGCGTGCTGTGCGGTGTCAGTGCCTGTTAAAGAACCCCAGGTGGTCGAAATTTTCAGTCCTCCACTACGGCGCCTCTCATAGCCAGAGTTGCTTTAGGATGTTAAACCCTACAAACCATACCAAACCAAACCTTTTCTCATCCTGGTTCAATTTCAGGAGCACTTTGGCATCAAAGAAAGGTGTAATATAATCAGTGCTTCTTCACTTGCTTTTTTATTTTGTCTTGAGGACAGCTGGCTTTATTGTCATAGTTATGGATGAAAATATCTCTGAAGCAGCGATTATTTTCCAGCTTGTTCCTGTTTCACGTGACTTATACTAGCCTCCAATGCCATAGCAGTCATGTGGCTGTTAAAACTGAAACAGCGTGATAGAAAGAATTCTGTTACAGTTGAATCCCGCTATAACGAAATTCACGGTGCACGAAAAAAAATTCGTTCTCGCGGAACTTCGTTATCGCAAAAATTTGACGTGAAACGCAGAAAGAATTGCCCAAGCAGCAGCAAAGGCGTTTAATGCCAAAAATCTGTAAGCTTGGTTTGCTTACGCTTCACGGCGAGCAACGCCGTCACGCGATTTTCGCACTCGGTCAGCAAACCCATTGCAACATCGTCGTCTCGGACAGCAACGAAATTCCTGATGACATCAAAAGCGTCCATCACCTGTATGGCGGTTGCCGCAGCCGGCGCTTCCTGTACGTCGTCGTCTTCTTCATCGGAAGAGTCCTTATCATTCCGGGCAGCTTTTATGATCTGCTCATCACTCACATCTTCGTGAACAACAACACAAGCGTCAGCGCCGATGTATTCGTCGAGCTCGAGATTAGGCGGCACGGTTCCTATTTCTCCCAGCGTTTTCCAGGCGGCCGCGATCCCCGGAGCCGGTGACGCCTCTTCGTTGTCGTCTGTAACGCATGGTGTTAGGCCAGCAGAGTGTACGGGTCGACCTTCGGCAAATCCGGCGTGCCTGAAACAGTTCACAATTACTGAGCACCCCAGTGTGCTCCAGGCAGCAGACATAATCTGCAGTGCCACCTACAAGTCCACCTTCGTGTCTCGGCCGGTTTCAGTGTTAAAAAGCAGCCGCTGAATTAACCTCCCGCGGTAAGCGCGCTTCAGGCTAAGAATCACGCCCTGATCGAGAGGCTGTAAGACAGACGTGCAATTGGGAGGGAAAAACCTCAGCTCCGTGTTAGTGAGCTTGACTTCGTCGGAGTGATGCGCTGAACAATTGTCCAAAAGCAAGCAAACTTTACGGCCCTGCCGCTTCATGTCGCGGTCGAATGCCATCATCCACTCGGTGAAAATAGCGCGGGTCATCCATGACTTGTTGTTCGCCTTGTACTGCACAGGTAGGCTACGAGTTCCCTTAAAACAGCGCGGCTTGGCACTTTTGCCTATGACTAACGGCGGACGCTTGTCCGAGCCATCCATGTTTGTGCAAAGCAGCACTGTGATGCGTTTTTTGCTGTGTTTGCCGCCGTGACAGCGCTGCCCCTTGAAGTCGAGCGTCCTAGCCGGCAACATCTCGTAGAATAGCCCGGTCTCGTCGGCGTTGTAAATGTCTGCAGGCGCGAAGTTGCTTAAAATTCCGGCCATGTTACTCGCCTTCCAAGCAGCTGCTCCGTCCACGTCTGCTGACATTGACTCGCCGCACAACACTTTTCCAACGATGTTATGGCGGGCCTTGAAACGGTTTAGCCAGCCAATGCTGGCTTTAAAATCATCAATGCCAAGTAGGCATGCATAGTTCAAGGCTTTCTGCTGGACGATGCTTCCGGACAGGGGGACGTTGCTGGCTCGTGCTTCCACAAACCACGCATGCACTGCTTTGTCCAACTCTTCATGGAGGGGCCGCGTCACCTTTTTGTGCTTCGAGGATGTGCCTGAAGCAAGTGCCATTCTCACGCTGTCCTTATTGCCTAGAATCGTTGACAGCGAACTTGCAGGAATTCCGAAGTCTTCAGCAATTGCCGCTTTCTTCCTTCCGCTTTCTGCTTGGGCGATTATTTGAGCTTTTTGCTCAAGGGAAAGAGTTTTGCGTTTTTTCACTTGCGTTGCCATCGTGTCCTGTGGATGAAAACTCGTCGTTGTCGAAGAGAAAGGCAGCGAGTGAACAACGCGACCACGACACAAAGCCAAAATGGCGGAACTGCAATCACGTGATTTCATACTTAATGTGGCTTTGGATTTGACTTGGACTTCTCGCCAATAAAACTAGTTTCGGTTTCGATTTTGAACGCGAAAATTTCGTTGAAGCGGAAACGCTCTGCAAAAATGGTTCGTTGTGCAGAGAAATTTAGGCCATTAATTCTTATAGGATACTCGCGGGGAATAAAAAATTATTCGTTGTCGCGGAAATTTCGTTGTGGCGGTATTCGTTGTGGCGGGATTCAACTGTATTTGTGAGGAAGAAAACAGACAGCCAAATATTAGGTGCCTAAACTGCTTTAAAATCCGTGGTGGTCAGAATTATCCTGGAGCCCTAAACTATGGATTATCTCAAAGTCCATGTGTTACTGTGGAACATTAGTTAGCACCCAACAACAATCATAATTTGCATTTCGGCTACATATACTAGTTCTTTTACTCATGCTATTTCAGCCACCCTGTCTCACAATAGGCTGCAAGAGAAGTCATTGCAAGCAGTTGAACATTCTATTTTATAGCATTCATTGTGTTAGTGATGTGCTTCTGCTTCCACCAGCACAAAAAATCTATTTTAATTTCTCCTTCTAGGGACTATAAGAATTGTTCGAATTAATCGAAAGTTTGAATTAGTGAATAGGCCTAAAAAACTTTCTTAAACTGTTTGCATCTCAGTAATTTTACCTAATGAACATCTGTACAATGGCTGCCTGCATTTGAGAAGAAAGCCAAATGAGTATGACAGTTTCTCTCAGTCTCTTCGGGTGCTTTGTGCACACTGTCGAGAATGTCATAGAATTGCTGTAAAATCGTGCAGGCTTCCATTACTCTCTTTGCAGTGCGGCGCTGTAGCAGTGGTGCTTCTTTGCAAACTGCCGCCTTTTAAGGACACTTTGCTCTGTGAACTGTGGACAGCATGTGACTAGCATGCAGTTTCAGCATGTTGGAAGCAGCACGTGGATGCAGGCAAAAAGAATAGGCATAAACGTCAAAGCAGCGTGACGCCATCTCAAAACAAAAATAAAGGACCAGTGACGCACGAAGCACCTTCCAAAACTGTGTGACCGGCTGATGCATGCCCGCGATGGCAGCCATGGGATGGCACGAGGTTAAGGATAGAGCCACCAAAGCTATGCAGCTGAGCTGTATTTCAGAAATGGGGAGCTTCCGATTGTCGTTGTGCCTGCAATAGCATGAATGAAGTGGGGGGGCACCACTTTTCTATGCAATTCAGGTTCAGGGTGGTCTGTTTCAGTGGTCAGCGACTACTCAGGCCATACCTCAGCATGGTCCCCTATATGAATTATCCGGTGTGAGCCTGCCTATGTTTGAAATAATGAATGTCTAACGCCATAGTTTCCACTGTTCAGTGTGACGGCTTGTTCCAGGAACCCCTGAATTCCACCACCAAAACATTGCAACTGAGCTGTATTTCGGAAATAGGGGGCTTCTGATCGTCTAACCTGCCATTGCATGAATGAACTGCGCAGGCACTACTTTTTATATAGACACACTATCTATGTTTTTTATGCACTACTTTTCTATGCAATCCAGGTTTGGGAAGGTCTGTTTCAGTGATCGTTAACCACAAAAGGTCACATCTCAGTGTGACCTGCTCATATGAAGTCTTCAATATGAGCCTGCCTATGTCTGATTGAGCGAGCATTCAATGCCATAGATGCCAACGTTTTCAATATGAGGGCTCGTGAAACCCCTGGATTTCGCAGAACTTAAGTAGAAGAGTAGTGGGACAAGAGACAGGGGCAGCGCTCAAAGTGAAAAGTGAAACTGCATGTAGCGCACGGTGGTGGTCAGCCAATGGCTGTATTGTGAGAAGTCTAGATGGCCATAATATGGTGTTGATGACCTCACTCAACCTCACTGGTTGTGGTCTCCTGAGGTGACCTTACCTCAATTTTTCATACAGCGCTAGTGATTTCACTCAACCTCATCCCAAATTCGTTTGCGAGGTTGAGGGCAGATGCTCGACCTCAAAGGACAAAAAAAAAAAGTAAAGCCAGCAAATGGGTTATGCACTAAAAACTGATGAAAATTCATCTGTCTAGAATTTTAAGATAATACCATTATAACTACTTATTACGACAGTAATCTTGGCTGTGTCCAGGGTGTTTCGGAGAATTTTACATTATTGGTGCATCACATTAGACTAGGACGAGAGGAGGCACAGACAACACTGTGTCTGTCTGTCTCCCCTCTCGTACTCGTCTTAACGCGCTGCACAGATATTGTCTAACCAACGTGCCCAAGCGTTCACCTTGGCGGTTTCGGAGAACTTGAGCCTAAAAAGCGGGACACTGTTCCTGGGTAAAGTTAAATGCATATTGCCATTACGTGGCACTACTCATAATATTATTTATAATTAGTTGTATAATTAAGAGTAATGACTCACTTTTTTATATGTTCCTTCTAGGATGTGATGCGCCTTGTTAAAGGTTCACTGAAAGGGGTCACCAAGAAGGGTAAACAATGCCATAACACTGATAGGCATTGAACCACCCATCATTCTCCTGCAAAAATTTTCGATCTAGCTTCTGCAACACCAGAGATATCGGCGATTAAAAATGACCCGTCCAGTTTTCCCTCTCAACTCGTACGCCGAAGGGAGCCATAAAAATAAAGAATACAAGCAAGTTCAAAGCTCCGCTCAGACATACGTCACTTCGACGAACTTCCGGTTGCAGCGCGCTCGCTCGCTGGCGTACTAGCGTCAACCCGTCCTCGCTCGCACACGCCTGAGGAGTTCGCCAGTTCGCGCAGAGACTGTTAGGGTAACCACGGGTTCGCGGTTACACTATGTTACACGGCGGACCAAACCATGGTTACACCACTAACCGCGGTTACCGCAAACAGAGCTTGACGACCTCGGTTTGCGTCGTTAACCGAGGTTATGACGGCGTCTGTTGATGGAAGCTACTTGTCTGCGCCCGAGTGCGCGAAACCTACCAGCGGGTCTGGTTCACAAAGTTATTCATTTGCCCACTGTATCACGTTTAAAGATCGATGTATAGATTATGGCGCCGCCCGACGTCTTCGATTACGGCCGACAGCGCAGCGACTGCGTACTGAAGCCTTGTCTTGCCTGCAGTATCGTTTGAACGGCTTGTTGCTGAGCAGAACGTGAAAACATACGCGGCCTTAGCTATGAAAGTACAAGAGTTTGCAATGCTTGCAGCACGGGATGCCGCGAGCAGGCTGAGGTACGTTACACAATTACCGCGGGGGTGGGGCGCGCGAACGACGGCGCCGTGCGTGACCGTCCCTAGTCGTCACTAGGCCTAAATTGTTTCGCTTCGAAGCTGCGGCAGTCGACGCTTTGGAACATGATCAACACTGTCGTAAATCGTGTACTTATGAGACTGCCTTATAGTGAATGCTATCCTGCCATAGTAAAATAATTATAGGATTAACTGACGACGCATTAATCGCAGAGCTGGTACGAGCAGATCGGATCAGCCGAAATGCACCAGCGGCAGCTGGCTTGAGCAGAAACTAGCTTGTATCACGGCTATCGCTCTTACCAGCAATTTGCTGCTGGTCAGCGATCCTCACAAGGGCTTCATACTTGATATTCGGCTCAGTATTCCAGACGCCAACAAATTTTAGCACGCTTTATTTCGGACATCGGTGCTAACGATCCGCCGTGTCATTCGCGAACGGTATGCGGGAGGAGGGGCCACAGCGGCAGTGTTTACGGCGGTCGAGGAGGTGCTGCCATCATGCGGTGCTTGACCGTGCTGTTGACGCCTCGTCGGACGACACTCCGGTACTCCTGAAACAACGTTATATAAATAAGATATTTGTAAATGCAGCTTCGTTCTGCCGATCCCTGCATCGCTTCGGTTGTTGTACTTAATAGGCAATGGCCACCTAACCGATAAGGGCGGCGAGCTGTGTAACAGCCCGCACAGAGTTCGAGCAGCGCACGAGCAGACGACTTTCGCAGCTACCGGAAGTGTGTCCGTGACGTCATGGTTGCAGTGGCCGCAGCGAATGGCAGCTTCTAGCAAGCCTTGCCAGTCAACTCACCCGTGACGTCCCGCGTTAAGGAAATAGTTCCATGCGACACCGCCAAGCGACATTCTCTCTGCCCGCGATTTTTAAAAATTAATAAATCGCTGGCTTTGTTCCAAGGAGTTATACTTTGCGTTAATGCTCAAAAGGTTGTGTTCTACACACTGAACACGTTTATCAGTGGCTTCTTGGGGGCCGTTTTCATGGGCCTTTAAGCTAGCTTTATATGGTCAAGGAACAGCCAATACAATTTTTTCTATCAGTATATTACCCATGAGGCCCTTTTTCTGGCATTTAAGAAAAGCCCACAGAATACGAAAAAGAAAGGATCTGACCGTACACACTTTGTTGATTCAAAAAGTTTTTCACTGTTAAGCAATACGGTAGTAAGAGAGCAATCATAGTTTCTTAACAAGTTATTAAGCGCTTCATAAATCACGAGGACACAGGAAGAAATAAACTGGATGGGTAGAGCTAGCACTAACTATCCCTGCAACATGTTTTTTAAGAGAGCAATCACTTAATTTTTTTTTTTTTTTCATATTTAACACATTTTCTTAACATGCTGGAACCACATGTGGGATATATTGGTGGAAGAAATTCTGTCTGCATTTCCTTAGCTCCCTCTACTAGTTAGCAAATCGTATTTGACTAAAGCAAATAAAAATGCATGATTGATTTTAACCAATTATCTAATTAACCAGAGTTTAAAATAGTGTTAAGAGCACTACAAGGCAGGAAGCAATGGGTTGTTTGTTGCATCCAGCTGTGGTGAAGTGCTTTTTTTTTAAAGCCTTGGTTCAAGCTGCATGAAATACTCTGTATGCAATATGTAATGCAGATTTGCTTTTTATCGTGCATGGTATGGGGTTTTGGCAGGCTTGGCACGATTTGCATGTGGAAGAGCCTGCAACTCCTGTGGGGAAGGCCCTGCATATAGTTTGGTCAATAGACCCCTTTCGTAAATGTTAAGTCAGCTTCACCTCTATGCTGCATTCCCTTCTAATGGCGGAACAGCAATGTATTGAAACATTATATTATGGCCATAATTCATATCATTTATGCATCAGAACATATTCGCATAATTGCTCTATTACCACTACATGCATCTGTGTAGAAGCAACATGCGATTTCAAGTCTATATCGCTATTTTTCTGACGGCCAGTGACGCCATGTTTGGGGAAAGAAGCAGCGTGGGAAAGCCTACTTAACGATTTTTGCAAGGGGTCCATCATGCGCTGCTATAATGCCTTACGTATTCAATATTCTTGACGATGACACTGCCACATTTTTATGGTGCAAGAACCCTCGAGAAAATATGATTTACAGCTTTCCAGTATGCATATTTCTGGAGAACAGAAATTAGTTTATTTTTTATTATTATTTTTTAACGTATTATTATAGAAGCCCAATCGTCAATCTTAGTGGGGTGGACACGTGCCACCTTCCTCTGTTGGTGCACAAAGAAGCCACTAGCTACCTTCTATGGTTGGCAGGTAGAAAAGTAGGGAGAGAGATAGCTCCCTCTCCCCATTGTAGGGAAAGAGAGTTTAGTCGAGAAAAAAATTTGCTAACAGCGTAAGGTTAAGGCTGGTCCTCTGCGAAGCAGCTTGCTAGCCTAACTCCTACGATGTGAGCTAATTGTTGGTTAGACTAACAGTGAACGAAATGCAATGAGTGGTAACAGGGCTCTTTCCAAGAAGACTGTGCTGTAAGCTTAGGCTGAATTTAACACTCCAGAAGCACCCAAAGTTTGGACCTCCTAAATGGGGAAACTGAGCTCCACAGAGTGGCCCTGGTCACCATGGTGGTGCACTTGGAACTACAGTTCGGAAGGAGTGCTCGTCAGTGTAAGCTATGGTAACTGCACAAGGCCTTGACCTCAAAAGCCAGCCTCAGCGAGAGACAACCTTACTCAGCCTCAAACTCACGCATGGGGTTGAGATCAGATTTCCTGACCTCACTCAAAAACTCAAAGAATCTTCCCTTGTGGCCGACCTCCATGAGGTTGAAGTCGTTTTAAGGCTGAGATCGAAACCCAATGAGATTGTCCACCTCTGGTCGGCATAGGTCTCGGTGAAAACTGTGAAGGTTCAAAAGAGCCATGCTAGTCCTTTTTGGAGAGGTAGTCGGGCACAGTATACTCATTTTACAACATCAAAACCACTTTTCTTATTTTGTATTTTTGACTATCTAATCCACTTACTACGGACTTGATGAACGAACATAATCAGCGCGGTGGTCAGGGCTCAACTGTTAAAGAGTATTTCTTTCATTGGATAGATAAAAGAGGTTTTAGTTTTCTGTGCAAGTGTTAGGTTGAAAGATTGAGAAGAATTACTACTGCACTGCAAACAGGACATAGAGTATGTAACCCTCATGGTGCATTGCTCTCTGTCTCGTTTGTGTTGTGCTTGCAGTTCCTTTATTTAGCGTATTGTAACTGCAAACCCCCACATCTTCAGCTCAGTAAATAATGAGCTGAATCCAAACACAGTGGATAGTACTTCGTTTTCATTACTTGTTTGGTCTGCCAGCGCTTCCTCTATTTTCTATGCCAGACACATTGTGCACTTTGCAGAGGGAGCGACTTGCATGCTTAGTTCAGCTAGCTGATGCTCTGTGTTACCTGTGGCCAAGTTTGGGTCTGCTGGCCGCTGTTAGAGTTTGTCCGCTTTCTGTCGTGTGGTGCTATTCAGCTGGTGTTCTCCCCTACAGATATGTAGTGCAAGTGCGAAGGCTGGCTGATGGTGAAGAGTATGAAAAGATAGGGGAATGAGCTTTGGATTGACTGTATCTGTTCCACATTGTAAGATGGAGAAGGCGCGGGCTGTGCTCTAGGACGTGCACAGAATGTGTATTATGCTTTCGAACTGGGAAAAGGAGCAGGGAATTTCAGTAAAAAAAGAGAAAAAAAAAAGGATTATGATGGCACTGTATCCAAACTGAAGCTGTGTGATGGCCAAAGTATACCTAATTTGCCGTTTTTATTCCTTTTTATTGGCTTCAAAGATATGCTTGCAAAATGCAGGTATTAATAAGCGTTAGCTGCACGTGTGTTTTGAACTTGTGTTGCCCGTACAACTGCAGGCACCGCAGCGTCATCTTCAGCCACCACCCAACAGCAGGGTACTACTAGTCAAACCACAGAGGCAGCTGGGGAAACCCAACGAAAGAAACGAAACCGCCAGGAGCCCCTAAATGCGCCGGTAATTTTTTTTATGTGCTGCATGAATGTAACAAGAGCTTTTTCAAGGACACAAGGTATTATTCTTTTCAAGTGGCCGGTTTGCCGCATTTCCAGTATGAAGCGTTGCCATTTTAGGCAGCTGGCAGTGCCCCAATTTATTTCAAGCCACCCATGCATGGCTTTACTTTTCTTGTAGGAGGGCTTCCCAGCCGAGGTCACCGTGAAGGTACCAGAGGAGCTCAAACCTTGGCTTGTCGATGACTGGCACCTCATCACTTGGCAGAAAAAGGTACGCTTAGCAATGATTATACATATTTAAGACCAAACGACGCTTGCTTTTCGAATATGCCTCAAATAATGCAGTCATACATTAGCAGTTCAAACTGCAAACTTTCATTTGTGCAGGCATAGTAGTGTGTGTTATCTTACTCTAAAGAAGTATTTTGTACAAGACTGCTTCTTTGCTTTGTTTGTTGAAAAAAAATTTACACTGAGTTCATTTGATATGCATCTATTGTTTTTGGGATTCTCACAGCCTATTCTCATGCATGCAATGTCCAGTTCAGAGCTGCACTTGAAGGGGCCTCGATTTTGTTGCACGGAGATCCAAGTTGAAAGTAGTAATTTCTCATGATAAATTAGGAAATTTTGCTTGTGCTGTTGGGTATGCCATCCAGTTATTGCAGCATTTTAAAACACAGTGCACTCTTGCTGAGAACTTGGTCTTCCAACATGCAAAAGGTGTGATAATATTTGGTAGGTTTGCCATAGGCAAAATGTAAAAAGCTAGCCACCTTATATAAAGTTACTGACTTACTAGACAAGTTAGTGTCAGTGACATTGATCCCACATTTTGATGTGAAACAAGTGGGGCAGCTGTAATATGACTGCTAAGTGAAAGAGGCAGATGTCACTGCATTTTTACCCACACATTGCTTCAGAATGTGGCGCATATAGATTAGAGCATCAGTTGCACATCTTAGTGCTTTGGCTATCGTTTGTGCTTTGGGGGTGTTAATGCAAATCTTTCATATTGCGCTAAACCATTTCTTGAATGCAATTTGTTCCTTTGGTACATTCCATTTCATGAATTCATCACAGAGTTGAAGATGCAGCTAACAAAGAAAACAAGCACAATTTGTTGCATTGTTGTACAGGACATACTGAGAAAAAGAATTCTGGGAAAATAGCATTTGAAACGAAAAGCACGTTGCCTTTGTTTGTTATTGTGCAATTACAGGCGTAAAACTATAAATAGGGGTTGGACTTTTCGGTTAAAACCGAAAAACGCCGATAAAGGTACGCCGAAGGCATTTTAAAAGATTCGGTTTAAACCGAAAAAGGTCAGTACCTTTTCATGCATGCCGCGAGCTCTCGAAGATGGGAGAACATTACATTTGGATCGTTGGTTTAAGCACAGCGGTTGAGGATTTTGAGGCATTGTTCATGGCTTCAAAAATAGGGAAAGAATGGCAGCAGTGTTTCCCGACCCTCATAAACATATCAAGAGTCCAAGGAGGGGTGCCTGCAGCAAGGCGGTCACTTCGAGGGGCGGAGGACAGACCAGAGCATTTGCAGCGCAAGTGCTTTCAGGAAATCTCGAAGAAAAAACCCGCCAGTTTCTTGCCATGTGACACTTCTCAGACACAAGCCGAGAGAAGCGCATTTGTTTTTGAAGCGATTTGGTTTATCCAAAAATTTGATCGTAATGAATAATTCAGTTACTCCTTTGTCTAATGGTGGATTTGTTTTACAGTTTTGTCATAACGCTAATTTTCATCGAGACAAGAGCATTTTCTTCCAGGAACTTAGCTGTATATATGACCAACTGTACATTAAATAAAAGTGCAAAGAACAACATGCAAGAAAAAAAATCTAAAATGAACACTACGCCTCTTATCTCACCAGAAAAAAAACTTTCTTCAGCAGAAAATAATATTAACCGAAAAAAAAAAAAAAACGGAAGTTGTGTTTACAAATAAGCACCGAAAAAAGTCACCCAAATGCTTTGAAAATAAAAAACCAAAAACTTCAACCCCTAACTATAAACAGCACATTCGAAGTTAAAGGCTGTAGTTTGCACTGAGAAGGGCTTGTTAGCCTTCCTTCCGCATTTCTTTCTGCACCCGCTGAAACCGGCTTACATGGAATGGTCTCCCATGGCATGTGTGCTTTTATTTTTTAGTCTTGTGCGTAGAAGCAGCTAGGTCAAAAGGTTACGTGTTCTTTTTTCTGGTGCCTATACCTTCACTTATGGCGCCGAGTGATCGATTTCATATAATTGCTTTACGAAATGGCTTTCGCTATTGAAACAAAGGCCACTTGCCTCATGACACATTCACCCTCCTTTGCTTGTTGTAGGCCATGCGAACAGAAAATGAATAAATAATTGGGCTCTATGCATGTCAACAGCTTTACTTGAGCATCCCTCATAGCCTGAGTTGCTTTGAGACATCAGCTTTTTCCTTACTGTTGGGGAAAATGACCGCTTTTTATGGGTTTTAGGTTGTTTTTTGTGCAAAAGTTATTAGACTTAATATTTTATGTAACACATAAAAAGGAGGCTGCAGAAATGTGTTATTTATTCAAGTTTGAACAAAATCTTTGTTGAAACACAATTTTAATTGCCAAAAGGAAGACTTTTACAGAAAAAAATGAGCGAAACTTCTAAACAAAAAAAGTAATAAACTTGCTCAAAAAGTAGAGGAAGAAAGAGACGTGACAACAGGATACCTCTGCTTTTTCCGCAAATGTATTACTTTTTTAGTGTGAACCAACTCGCCCAGACAAAAGTACTTATTAAAACTTGCAAAGCTACACGTGTACCTGAGAAGAAGAAAAAAAAGGGGGAAAATCTTTCTGGTATATACAAAATGTTTGCCCTCTTATTGACCACTATCTGTGAATAAACAAGAGCTCCAAGTTAGATAGTTTTGTTGGCACAAAATAATAACTGCACGCGCAAAATGAGGCCAACTACTAAAACGAAACTGGTGCGCATATTGCGATGTTCCAGCCTGGTTTTCATTGTCGTCACTTTGAAAAATTTATTCCGACAGTAAATATCAGAATGTTCATACTCTCTGCTACTTGGGGTGTCGATAAAAACAACCGCAGTCTAGGCGAAGTCACAAAATTTGCTATGTTTTCAAGCTAGCCTTTCCTGTTCATGACTTGGATACTACCGCACCGTTGGAAGGCAGTCGGGAAGTGACGCCTCGAGGAAAAAAAAGAGAACATTGAAAATGAAGCTTCAGTTGTGTTATGGGCTAGGTGGTTCAGTGTCCATAAGCAAAACGGATAGTTCCGAAAATGGCATGAAAGTCACTGTTAGTGGACTAATGGCTGTACCGTGTCTTCCGAGTGCATTCGAAAAATGGTGCCATGAAAAAAAAAACGCACAAAAACAGCACACTGCATTGTAACTTAAACTTCAGTTGTCTGATTGCGTGCCAAATGCCGCAGTGTATCCCTACACAACGTGAAAGGCTCCTCAATTTTCGCGCGAATTTATCGTTTATTAAGGTAACGATACTCGATGGGTCGGTAAGGAAAGTTAAATCAAACCAGCTTTTTTTTGGCTACAGGGGCAGAGTGTTTGTATGTGTGACATCCCAGCTGTAAGTATGATGGATAGAACAAGAGGTGGGAGCATCGAAGTGCCAGAAAGGTAACACCAATCCGGGACGATGCTGCACTGCTCTTGACAGAAGAGAGACTCCTTTGTGCCACTGAGATTTTGCTATCTTAGCCAGTGCTGTCTTGTTTTTGAAACTTCTTTCAGTGCCTAAAGAGTGTTCTAAAGAAGTGATCAAGTCTCTATGAAGTTAGCAATGGGTCTATTCTGCAATTAGGCCTGCTTATCGTGTGGTTGACCGTTAGCATAGCACACAGGTCTGCTTCTTTTGGACAACGCAGCTTAAAGAATGACAAAAGATCTTGCATGCTGGCAGTTCTTTGAGTGGTAATTGTGCCATTTTTAACAGTTAAACTACTATAGGCAGCTCTTTATATTCACGCATTGCCTGTTGCATGGCTGGAGTAACGAATCGCGAGATGCTCACCAAATAAATGTGAAATGAAATTATTTTCTCTAATTACTGTTTGTTTCGGCACGTAAGGATATTTACTAAGGCTAGAAAACGCAAACAAAATATTGGTATGCAATCACTCATCTTCACTGTGCAAAAATTGAGCTGGTTTAAGTAACACCTAAAAAATAATGCTCCTTCCCTCTCCATCAACTCTGTGCGCGCTGACATGCCCTGTCCCGCCCACGTCACTTGGGCGTGCACCCAGACAGCAGAGTTGACATCAGTGGCAAAGGGTGGCTAAGAACATGCGGTGAGGTGTTAATTTTATTGGTTGCAAAAAGCAAATTTTTTTTTAAACTAAATTTTAAGACGCACATAGAACATTTAAATTTGACTCCAATACTCACAAAGGCCACCTCCACAGATCTGTCGCATCAGTTTATGACCATAAATATCTTTTCAGGGTCTTAATGAGAGCAGTGCATTTTTCTGTTCTATAAACGAAGCATCACTCTGAGCTTAAGAAAGCACATTCTATTTGCCAGTACTAAATTTTTTCAAAGAGCTTGGTGCCGAGTGATGGCTGTTTTCACTGGGGAAAAACGGAGAAACTTTTTTTTTTTTTTTTTTTAGTACATTATGGCGCACAAATCTAGGCAAAAATAGCTCACAGAAAATTTTGTGTAACCTATCACTTTGCGCATTTTATAGACATAAAAAAAAAAAACGATATGGTGTGTACAGTGAATTTAAAGTTTAAGTCATATGTGGGTGAATAATTTAGGGTCGGACGGGAGAAAGCAGATGGCGACACAGTATGAAAGAGCACTGGACAAGGGTTGAGGGGGAGCCACAGTTTGCAAGTTGAGCCAGCGTTTCGACGAGGGGACTTGTCTTCGTCTGGGCAGCGCGATCGTCACTGGCGGGGGATTAAATAAACTCTTGCTTCCTAAGAAACACCAGGGAAAGGGGGGGGGGGGGGGGGGGAGAGAGAAAAATGTTTCCTTCCATATGAAATTCTGAGCCTGGAACCAATGATCCAATTGCTTGAAAAAGAAACTAAAAGCAGCAGCAGCAGGAAGAATACAATGCGGGGTGGATAGTAAGTCAGCACCTAAAGCAGGTTCGATGCTGACACGCCTTTCTCGAAAGAGGACAGGCATTTCAAAGGGTCCTGATAAAGAATGCAGCTGCAGGAGAATAATTATCAAGAGTTTTCTCCAAGGAGGGGAGAAGGACAAAGAAACAGAATAATAACAAATGAAGTGAGCCATACCTGCCACACCTTACATTATCTGAAGAAAAGGATTCAAGGGGGAGCCAAAGTAAGCGATAAGAAGGAAACTTTTCGAAAAACACCTGCAGCTTATGCTATTGCGGAGGGAGGGGGGATAGAGTATACATGTGCTGTGAGCAAACTGTACAATTCAAGCTATACAGAATTATTTTCCTGACTAGTTATGGCACAGAGGGAATATATTTAAGGGATTCTAATGTTCCTTTCGAGATATTTATTCCTGCTGATTCCACTGTTATGGACTAGATATATGCCTCTCTATTTTCTATCCCTTGAAGATTTAAAGCCCGATTGGAGAATAATTTCATTTCATCAAACTTACTGTCTTTCTGATTGAAATGCTGGGAAACTGCTTTTGGGAGATTTTTGCCTGTGTCTGCTGGATAACATTAATTGCTCTGTCTCTCCGATTGATTTTTTATGACAGAATGAGCATTCTAGAAGGTAGATAACATTTGGCAATGTGCAATTAAACCCCGATTTTATGTGGAAAGTGAAATTGCAGTACTTCAGACCATGCTGTCTTTTTGTGGATGTTTGCATGTCTTACATCTGGGTCGAGAGCAAGGATGTGCTTGTTTTCGAGTTTAACACAAACCTCGGAGACATTCTAGTGTACATTTTACATTTGTATGGTACCCTTGGTGCCTCCAGGAATATTTTCTTCGGGAGTTTGTTAGACGTTAGCATGGAATGGTATTTCTGCAGAATATTGTTTATGCTTGAAAAGGCATCGGTGTATTTCGTTACAAAAGATGGTTTGCATTCAGTGTTGGCTTTTGGTCGATTCGTGAGTGCATCAGTGTGGTTTAAAATGGTTGCTTTCTTGAGGCCACTTAAAGGGGTCACAAGGACAGTTTCTGTGAATTACTGTTGCTTTCATTGAATGTAGTACTTCGTTCAAGTAATCATTATCATTGCTACATATTCTTCTAAGCCGTGTCGCCTGTTCTACAAATATTCTTTGCTTACTGTGTCTCGGATGATGAGCGCCACGATCAAAAGTACTGCAAGTGATTTCGCTTTTCACATAAAACCAAGGTTTAATGGCACATCGTCAAATGTTATCTACTTTCTAGAATGCTCTTTACAATGTGTACATTGGAGAAACAATGCAATCAATGAACATAAGGCTAAATGGTCATTGAGCCATCCATAATCCCATAATTTTCGTGTAATGGAGCTAGTAAAGCTTTTGCTGTAAAGGTGATGACGTCACACTGGAGTCACTTGATTCAGGATCATCAGCAGCAAATAATGCTAATACTTTTGCATTTCTCCACTAAAACAGAACTCGGTGGCGCCTTAATTTTTTGCAAAACATTAGGGTTGTCGATAAAATGGTATAGTGAAAACTTAACACACCCTGTGTTTTTGTTCGCACAACTTGTAGCAAGCAAACAAAGGTGAACTCATTGTGAAGCAATTGGCTTTCACCTCGACTGTATCGAAGTGCTTGTTGCCATAAAAGCCAGCTTAGAGGCAGCTCCTACATTTTGGGCCAAATTTTAGAAGTCTTTTTTTAGCTCAGTGAGGATGCCTAAGAGCAGTGTGTCATCTTTTGGTCATGTTTTAAGTATGCCCTGAATGAGGGTACGCCACTGTTAAGGTATTGTTGAGGTAACGAGCCTTATAAAATTCAGCCCTTTGTCCTCATATCTCTACATCATACCGGTAAATATACCTTGGTTGTGTCTCTAGAAAATGAAAAATTTCATTTTAGAGAAGCAAGTAAACAACCTAATTAACCATTGCGTTTGTGTGCAGCTTGTTCAGCTGCCTTGTAAACTCACGGTGGACCAGATTTTTGCTGATTATGTGCAAGAAAGGACTTCAGCAAATGGCATCTCACCTAATAAGTGAGTAGCTTTGTATTGTGCTTGAAGATATTTCTATTTACGTTCCTGTTGAAATAAAAACGGACAAAACCGGTGATTGCAAAAATGTGTCTGTCAATTCATTGCATTTTGCTTTTCTTGCAGGGGAAAGAGTGTAGTTATCGAGGTGACAAATGGCCTGAAGGAATACTTCAATCTTATGCTGGGAAGCCAGTTGTTGTACAACTTTGAGCGACCGCAGTATGACGATGTAAGTCTACACTTCACGAAAGTCTGTGCATCTGGGAGTGCCTAAAAATGAGAACGCTATTGTAGGACATTGTAAAATATTTTCAGGATAAATATGCTGTTTGGGCATTGAGCAGCTTTATTGAATGCAGTGCTGTGCCAGATGTTCTCTCGTTATGCATTCTTGTAGAGGCATTTGGCTTAATAGCTTCTTGTTAAAAGTATGCTCATGCAGCAGTCTTGACTGGCATATGTTTTTCACAGATTCTGAATGATAACCCAGACACACCCATGTCAGGAATATATGGTGCCACTCACTTGCTGCGCCTCTTTGGTAAGTTGCATACTTGGACATTATGGGCACTTTCTCAGTATTTTTAAATTTGAACAGATGTTACAGTCATTGTGGCAGTTAACTCCATGGCTAAAGTGAAATGTGGCAGTAGGCTGTCATTAATTTTAACTGGTATAATCAAGCCAAGAAGGTATTTACGATGCAACAAATCATGAATACCTTCTCGAGCAAACAGGAGATACGAAGTGGACATGGAAAAGCCCGAAAGGGGAGACAAACTTCATATCAGGTTCTAACCCTGGCATTGTACAGTATGTGGGGGTAATCGGAAAAGTAAGATGTAGTGACCACAGGATGGCAAGGTCTTAAATTAGTCCAGGTTTGAAGAAGGAAAAGTGCAGACCAGTATGAAAGGAATTTATCAGTAAATTAGCTGTGAGAGGGATGGTAAAAGAACTCTATCTTGCTACAGAACTTTCAGCTTTAACCAAGGAAGGCTACATTAGTCTGGAAGCATTGAGCGATAATTTCAGAGATATTACTTAGTGCACGATGGAAGTTGGCGGTAGGCTAGACACAGTCCCAGTAAACTACCTAAGCAGACAAAAGACGTGATTAAGAAACGCTGAAGCAAGAAAGCCTCCAAACCAGTGGGTAAGATGAAACTGGCTGGGCTATCAGAGCTAACCAGTAAGCGTAAAGCGTCTGACATAAGGAAGTATAGTATGGAGAGGATCGAGCATGCTCTAAAAAACGATGGTAGCCTGAAAGCGGCGGAAAATAAACTAGGCATACGCAAATATCAGATGTATGTGCTAAGGGACAAGGCGGGCAATGTCTTTAATATTAGGGATAAGGTAGCCAAAGTGTCCAAGGAGTCCTGGGCTGATTTGTGTAGTAGTCAAAGTAATCAGGGTGATAATGGGATTGGCGGTGCTGAGCGGCACTGAGACGTTCCGCCAAAGTGAAGGGAGAGGTCAAGAAAGCTTTAACAGCTATGAAAAGAATGAAAGCAACTGGGGAAGTTAACAGCAGATTTATTGAAGGACGATCGGGATGTTTTGCTAGAAAAATTGGCTACCCATACTGTCTCTAACTACTGTAATGTTTATTTCCTCCAACATCCGCAAGGGTGCGGCCTTATCAGTTTGCTTGTAACACGCAGAGTGATGTAGGCAATGGCAACAACTAATGTCCATTCATTTTCACCTTTCTGCATTTGTCGCCTATGGCATTGTCTCCGTTCAGTGACAGTATGCAATTCCTCTTGACATCAATGATATTGGAATCTTGAAAAAATACTAACATTCTTTTAATCCATAAGAAAGGGTATGCTAAGGACTTGAAAAATTAGACTGATCAGCTATCTGTTACGTACAGGGTATTTACTAAGGTAATTGCTATTAGAATCAGGGCAACATTAGACTGATCAGCCAAAGGATCAGACAGGTTTTTAAATGGGTACTCTTCTATTGATCATGTCAATGCTCTGTATATAACCAGCCCTTATACATAGCAGTCATTGATTACGAGAAAGCATTTGAATCACCTTAGAAAACCTGAAAACCTCAGAAGTTATGCAGGCATTGCTAAATCAATGTGTAGATGAGCTATATATGGAAGTACTGGAAGATATCTGTAGTGGTTGCACAGCAACCATAGTCATCCATAAAGTAAGTAATAAAATTCCTATAAAGACAAGTGTTAGGCAAGGAGACGCTTGCTTAGAGGAAGTATTTTGAGACTTGGAATGGGAGCAGTTAGAGACAAGGGTTGATGGAGAATACCTCTAATCTGCGATTTGCTGATGACATTGTCTCGCTAAGTTCAGGGGATAGGTTGCAGAGAATGATTGATAACCTAGACAGGAAAAGCAGAAAGTTAGGCTTACAAATCAATATGCAGAAGACTAAGGTAATGTTCAACAGCCTCGGGAAGGAACAGCAGTTCACAATAGGTAGAGGAGCACTGGAAGTTGTAGGCGAATATGTCTACTTAGGACAGGTAGTAACAGCAGATCCAGACCATGAAAAGGAAATAAAAATAAGAATGAAATGGAGCGCATTTGGCAAGCACTCGCAGGTTATGACTAGCAGCTTACCGTTATTGCACAAGAGGAAAGTATACAACAGTTGCATTTTACCTGTACTCACCTGTGGGGCTGAAACATGGAGGCTTATGAAAAGGGTTCAACATAGGGGTTCTACTCTGCGTTGTCCTCAAGGACAATTCTTTGGAACAGAAAATGGTAGGTGTAACATTATTAAATAGGAAGCGTGGATGGTGGATTAGGGAACGAACTCATTTTAGTGACATTTAGTGGAAATCAAGAAGAAATAGGCATGGGCAGGATATGTAATATGAAAGGAGGATAACCATGGGTCAGTAAGGATAATGAAAGATTCCTGGTAACACTTCCCTTCAAGTAAAAGCAGAGGAAAGAATATAGCTTATAGCATTTATTTAGCTCAAAGGGAACCTGATATGAAAGTGATGCAGTAAGTGTCCCGTACGTCGGGGGTTATTGAGCAGCATTAGCTTGAATCTACCACTCCAAAGCAGCATTCACTTGTAAGAAATGAGTGCATGTGAGGGTGTGTCACTCTCTCTAAAGTGTTTAGGTGCATTGCAGGCAGTGTGCAGAATAAAAAAAAAAAAAGAATCTTCTCTCTCTTTTGCTGTCTCTGCTTGAATCTCCTGTTGACATACCCAAATTGGCTGGTTAACCCTTTAACTGTTTTTTGCCGTACGAATACTGTTGAACGCTGATTTCAACGGTACAATCACACACCATGGGCGAGATTCGTGGTTTCGGTTATCTTTTTGCGATCGCAACCGAAGCGCGAAATTTGGCTTGTCTTTGCTGGGACTCTTGCTTTTTCAAGGAGGTGCTCCTGCAACCTTCAGCAACTTATAAAAAACTGTTACAAAATTGCTCGTGCTACAATTTTGTGGGGGAAAAAATTCCATTTGTGACCTTCAGTGTCACGAGTGGTTTCCGGTGGCTCGCCCGCGTGTGATCGCAACGGAAGTGCCAAAGTTGATTTCTGTCTTTGCCAGGAGCCCTCCGGCCCGGGGAAACTGATCTTTATCTTCATTGAGACTCTCGGCTTATCAACCCTCACTGAGTGTCATTGCTGTCTGGTTTAGTTAGCTTGTGGCAGTTTGTGTGCAGAGTAGCACTGCGTTACAGCGGCACATACTGCATTCTCTTTTGACAGCGACAGTGATGACTCTGATGACAGGGCAGTATTGAAATTGTTCATCGTTTTCATTGATGCTATGCATATAATAATCTCTATAGTTTTGCCTATTCAAACTTTGCCAGTTTTGTTTGTTTGAAATCGACAATAAAGAAATTTGACACTGGGGGTGAATTGTTTTCGGAATATTCGACACTCAAAGGGGTAATTACTGCAGCGTAGTCTCTTAATTTGCATTGCTTGTGCGGGTGAAGGACGTGCAGTGTTATGTAAGGGGAGAGCTGGAGACATCAGTGGAATGAGTCCATGAATGCTCTATGTCTGAGAAAAAATGTGCGGGTAACAGGAGAATCATGCTATCAGCTTTCAGCAGTAGTTCAGAGTGGTCACGACACATTTTCTTTCTTTTCAGTCAAGATTGGCGGTATGCTGTCCTATACAAAATTGGATGAAAAGTGCATTCAGATTTTGCAGGCCGAGACTCGTGAATTTCTCACGTGAGTAATGTGCCCGTAACAGGGCTTCCATATAGGGTCTTGTGTGTGTGCCATGGTGGAAGCAGCTCTTGTTAATTTAGTAGGTTTTGTATCACTGCATTATTTAGATGCAGATGCACTTTGGAGGGTAAAAATTTCAGGTAGACCTTTATTTTGGGGAGTAGAGTTTCTTGTACTTTCCTTTGAATTTTCATATTTAAATAGATCCCTCAATCAGTTTTTGTTAACATAAAATCTCATTACAAGAGACACTCTGTTATAAAGGACACTTGAAAATGGTTTGGTAGGTTTTCCTATGTTTGCCACGTTTAACAGCATTGCACACAAGAGACACTGTTACTAAGGACAATTGCAGGTCCCTAAAGTGTATTCTTCACTATTTTTAAGAGACAATTAACCCAGGTACACTCATGCAACACAGCTGACTCGTACCAACTCGTATGTGCGGCAGTTTAGGTTTCCTTGTCTAAGTTTTGTTCCATATCAGTGTCCTTTTTTGTAGCAATAGGTCAAGAACCAGGAAGGAGTGACTTCTCTTGAATAGAAAATGTTCCTGTAGTTTCATCACACAGGAATGTGACGACAGTGGCTGAAACGACGGGGACATTTTGAATTCCCAGTCAAGAGGAGGCACTCCTTGGTTCCTGACATACAGTCGAACCCGGATATATCGAATTTTGGTTATATCGAACTCGCGGAATATCCCCTTGAAAATCCCATGTAAAAGTATAGGAAAGCCGTGTCCTATATCGAACTCAATTTCACCGGTCGTTCAATATATCGAACTCCGCACCACACACTGGAAAGTGCCTTCCCCAAAGACGATCGCATCACCCTTGGCCTTTTGCCGCGTGAAGTTTTTAAGCCACGCGCGGAAGGAATAAGAGGGGACAGTTCGGCGACTGCTGGTCTAGGGCAGCGTCGCGCCCATTCCCCAAAGGCGTGCACATCTCCGGTTATTGTTTCCCGTCTGCCAACCCGTGAAGACGTTTGCAAGCCATGTGTGTGAATGAACCAGAGAGAACTGGTGGGAACGAGAGGGGAAAAACGTGATAGAGCGAAGCATTCTTTTGCCGAGCTATCTCTTTCTCTCTCTCGGCCTTCATTCGCAGTAGCACGTGCTACGCATGCGCCAAGCCAGCTCAGCCCGTTTTCAGGCAGAAGGTCTGGCGCTTTCTTCAGCGTGTGTTGGGAACCCTCTGCGCGCGGCGACTGACGTGGCTATGTCACCTGCGGACGTTGAAAAGCGGCAGATCTCTCTCTCTCTCTCTTTTTTTGCGAGAGTCCATTCCATTCTTATCACTGTGCTGTACGTGCGGCGCAGCGTAAGATATGGTGGCTGCGAACGTTAAGAAGCTGCCTTTTTTTTTTTTGCGGGAGGAGTCGTTTATCTTTGTATGTATGAATCAACAAAAGCACGCGGTCAGCTGTGATCATGACACTGGTTTTTGACATTTTTCGCTTCAAACAGCATTTAACTACACCACCCTATCAAGTGCTTCTGTTGCCTGCAGCTAGAAGTAGTAATGGCTATGGGCACCATGCAGAAACCCAGGGGGCAGCACTTGTGGTGAACAGGCAGTGCCACGAGTGGTACCAGAGAATTTTTGTAGTGGGCGCCAAGGCAGGGCGCACGTTTAAAAGAGGCGGGCGGCCGTGGGGATGAAATCGTGATCCGCGTAGCGAAATGATGGCAGTTTCGGCCAGCTGGAGTGATGTCGCGAAGCATGAGCAATGCAGGAGCTACACAACACAAGACAGACAGGGATGAGCCCTGGCTGCCCTCTGGGCGTTTATTTGAATGCGCCATTCCCGTTGATTACTCTCTGTATTGTACTGGTACTCATTTAAGGGGAGACGCGGGTTTTGAAAGTCGAAAAATCGCGAAAAAGTCGGCTTTTCAAAAAGTACATGTCTCGGCTGTATATGTTATAAACTACCTTTCCTATAATTATAAACGCCTAATTCATCGTGGAACTGCTTTAAATTGAATATACAACTGGGCGCGGCAGCCTTAGAGTCGCGAGCGAACGGCAAAAGTACCTAAACTTCGTTCGCGCGCCATTTCTCTGCCGCTGAACCGAGCGCCGCCATCTTGGTCTTGTTTTGTTTGTGAATGCTTGCCCTTTTCCATATTGCCTTCGCCGGCGGCGTCCGCGGCGTAGCAGAAGCATGGCTCACTTGTGATTGGGGGCCTCACAGGGATTGTTGAGCTTCCCGCGTCTCGAATTCGGGCTGTAATTGGACAAAGCGCGCCCTCCGTGAGAACGCGGGGGATCGCGCGACTGCTATTGGCTGCTGCGCGCGCTGACGTGGTGGCCCCTCCCCGGCACGTCGTCTGCTCCGGCTGCCTACTGAGCTGGTGTTCTTTGTGCACTCGCTGAATCGCTTCATGCTTCACCATTTTGAGATCACCATGATCATCGCTCGTTACGAATTCTGGTGGCGTGTTTTGAACGGTTATGTGCACTTTGTGGATTATTGCACGGTCGGCCACGATGCACGCTAAGAAGTTCAAAACACTGCATACGTCGTCGTTCTGCGAATGCCGTCCGAATCGCGAAGTTAGCGAAAAGCGTTGCCAACGGGCGCAGAGACGCTTCTATTAGTGCTGCGTCTGCTACATCACTACTAGATCGACTGCACTACCACTTCCAACTGCGTATCTTTCGCGTCAACGTAAGGAGCCGCCGTTTGAAGCGTGCCTGCTGTACTGACCATATCAACCTCGGCGATCTCAGCCTCCCATATCTCGTCTGTCATCGCAAGCGATAACGCGTCATCAGCGTCGTCCGCTGTTCGAATGAAAATGCACTTTCCGAGGGAATCGGGGAGGTGGAGGCACAACGTGCTGCAGTGAAAAACAAACTTTAGACTTGAAAATGCTGTTTTAAACTTCAAGGGCCATTTTCTCAGAATGAATTTTTTTCATGGTATGGTTGCTTGTTCCCGCAGTATTTCTGGAACCGCTAATCGGATTCTCACCTGGTTTTTTTTATTGTGTGCCTGAATAAATTTCCGAGGGCAAGACAAGCTCATTTTTTCAAATTATTGAGTCTGGAATTTATAATAAACAATCAAAATTAGGCTAATGCAAATCCAATTAGTGGCACTAACCTCAATGCACTGCTAAAATTTTTCGGCAGGGAAATTAAAAAAAAAAGGGCTCTGTCTTGCCCTGTGGTACCTATTCAGGAACCTTCATAATGAATTTCATAGTGCCAACACATTTTGCAAGTTCACCAGGCTTGGAACAAGGAACCCATGTGAACCATTCTGATATACTTCTCTAACTTGAGTACCAATGTGCGCAGCTCCATGAAACTTTGCAGTTATTCAAATGGCTGTGCCATGAGTCTACCCTGAAAATTTCATTCAATTATCTCAAGAAACAACAAAGTTGGCATTCAAAGGTAGCCTCCCCCCTTAAGCTATTGTAGACAGTGAAATATAGACCACAGGACACCTAAAATAAAAATTATGCAATGATCAACTGCATCCACAAGCATGGCCCACTGGGCGCGCACGGTGGTCCCAGTAGACATACGTTCCATTTGTCGGGCACGCCAATTGGCACCATGCATGTAGTGCTGATGCCTTTGAGTTGCCCCAATTTCTTTTATTTTTTTTATAAGTTGAGAAAGGCTGCTAACACAGGTGAAGGTAGTGTGTCCTCTTTCGAAAACACTAGAAACGGAAGACGACTAAAGGAGAAGCGCGCATAGTTGGAAAAGGCCGAGCGAATAACGAGGGGGGGGGGGGACAGTGAAGACATAGAAAAATAAAAAGCATTTGTGGAGAACACCCCTCCCTTCACGTGTGGTACAGCTTCACAAAGGCCAGCCTCAAACACTCAAAGCTGGATTTGTTGAGAAAAAAAAAAAAAGGAAAGCTGCGGGGAATTGAGTGGCCGAGAAAGAATGAATATGGGAGAATAGGAATGAATTAAGCTGGAACCGAAGAGGAGAAAAAAGCCTGAAAAAAGAAATAATAAACAACATGAAAAGCCTGAAAACTCGAGAACGATTACCGGGGCTTGACAATGCCGCAGGTGCTTATATTACGCAGAAGACTTGAAAACCTTTAGTTGCTTTTCTGGTGAGGCGGTTGCACTTTTCTCGACGATAAAGGAAAGGATGGCAGATTCACACAGATCACTGTCCACGCGGTGCTCGTGCACGCGGTTGCTGATACAGCGACAGCAATGAGAATTGACAACTCCAATACAGCACGCACAACAAGCAACCTACTGTTCCCAATACACATGCATGTTTTCTTCGCTGTCAAACATGTCGGAATTGTAGCATGCCTACTTTTCTCTTTCGTTGAAAAATAACCCTGCCTGAAATCCCAGCTTGAATACTTTTTTTTTTTTAAACGATCCCGGGGTGGAAGTGCTGCTCCATTCTGTTCCGAACTGCTTTTCCTGCTTCATCCGGCTCCAAAATGCAATACTGCTCCAAAACTGCTCCAAACCAGCTGCCTCGATGTTCTACCGTCAAATTTAGCAGAACATGGATTTTTGATGCACAAGAGGTTATTTGATAGTTCCTCAAAAATATGTGATGTGATGCAATTTGATTAAGTACTACTGAGAAGCACATCGAGGCAGCGACATGCTGTTAGTTTCATGTACACGCTCTAGGGGCCGTTTTAGTAGAACAAAGGCTGGACAATGATGGCACGGTAACTTTCTCCAAGCCTTTTGAATTGTCAGGAGTGAGAGAACTGAGCAAAGCAGTCATGGCGGGGTTGATCTCAAACCATTGGGAAAGTTGTCCGACAACACAAAACAACTCAAGTTGTTCTAAGGGTTCAGCTGTGAAAACAATCGGTACTTCAACTGCACCTCTTTGTAGTACCAAGAGTGCCAAGCTTACATCAGATAAAAGCATACTTGAAGCATAAAGGGGAAGGGAAGGATGGCAAGAAAAAAACGTCAGGCTGGGAGACGGAGAAGGGAAGTATAACAGCATAAGCGTGGAAGGAAAGGGTGTAGAGGAAAAAAAAAAGGAACAAGCTGAGAGGGAGGGAAAAATAAGGAAAGCAAAAAAAAGTTGCCAAGACAAATTCGTGAAACTCAGCGCAAGACATAGTAAATGCGCAATTAAAATGCGCCATTCCCGTTGATTACTCTGTATTGTACTGGTACTCATTTAATCTATTGTAGACAGTGAAATATAGACCACCAGGACACCTAAAATAGAAATTATGCAATGATCAACTGCATCCACAAACGCAGCCCACTGGGCGCGCACGGCGGTTTACAAGTTGAGAAAGGCTGCTAACGCAGGTGAAGGTAGTGTGTCCTCTTTTGGAAAAAATGCTTTGCGGAAAATCTGGACGCAGCAAGTCCGGGCATGATTGCCAGCTCACTGCTCGTTGGACGGCAGCGATCCACTCTCTTCTCTTCGTAAAGCTTATTTGGGTACAGAAAAATATTTTATCAGGCCAGTGAAAGTGTGTGCAACAGCAACAACCCAGGGACTGCAATCTAGGAATTCATTTGTGACCATAGAATGCCGCGAATCAAAAGAACGAATGCGACGGTGTTTTGCACTCGATGGTAGTGTGCTACACAACAGTTTACAACGGCGGGAAATGAATGGAGTGTGTTCCAAGTATTTGTGCGCAAAGTTTGCAGAGTTACATGTTTGCATACATTTTAGGTATTGAGATAGAGACAGATCTGCCTAGCTGGTAGCGATTCATTCGTGGCAAAATGAAAATGAAAGCCCAAAACGGCACATCACGATCACAGGCACACACTCATTGAACATCCGATCACAGGTAATAAGAAAATTATTGGTCTATTACCACGTGTTACACCCTTAAAGATTGGCCTAGTAAATCGTGCACCAGACATTAGAGCTTGGACAGTGTTAAGAACATCAAATTTTTCTTGGTACATTGTACTCTTTTTTTTCTCCCGCCTAACTCAATTTGCAATTGCCAGCATCTGTGCCTTCTTGTGACTTGGATCGGTGCAAGTACAGTAGTATACTTTTTTCATAAATTCAACCCCCGTTAATTAAAAAAAATTGAATAATTCGAACTATGACCGTGCTCTCAACAAACCCACGCAAGTCTAAGGCGTCGGACAGTCTGGCCTCATTGGAAGTGGGTCTCCTCTAGTGGTTCGAGCACAGGTGCAGAGGGAAATAAAGATTGAGAGAGAGAAAGCAGCTGGCGGCCTGCTTTGCACATTATTTTGTACAAAGGGGAGAAATATTATTAAATGTGGTTTTTCACATCGATCTGAAAAAAAGTCGCCTCAACGCTGTTCCTGTATACTCGACAATATTTATGTAGAACAGTTCAAAGTGAAACCAAGCGGCGGCACTTTTAACATATGTAGTATGATATATGAAACCACTATTTTGTAGTGCTCTTGACATCGAGGATAAAGGTAGCATTTCTGACTTTTCGGACCCTCTAGGGAACGCAAAAACGTCTGAAAATTCAGGCAGTCCGAAAAAATGAATGCATGAAAAAGACGTACCATTTTACAAATATTTCTTGGATTAAAACAGTCAAGGACGAGGTATTAGGCTTCCGAAAAACCAAAGCATGAAAAAGAGCCGTTCAAAAACTATGCAGCCGACAGCCTGTTATGCATGTGTCGTCACGGCAGCCAGCGTTATTGCTGAAGTGTCTTAAAAAACTTGTCAATCCTTGTTTGGACGGCATTCCGCTTCCATGCGATCATATTCGCCTCGATCTGAGCAAGAGTCATGTCAGCGCTGTACACCGATGAAAGCGTGAGCAATGCTCACGTCAACTCTGCGCTCGTAGGCAGCGCAGACGTTGGCTCCTCATTCTCAACATCGGAGTCTTCCGAATCCTCCACGACCTGACGGACTAGCTCCTCATCGGTCAGTTCTGCACAGAAGTCGAGCTCGTTGTCAGCGTCGACAAACTATTCAAGTTATTTCTGTCAATATGGAAACCTCAGCAGAGCGGAGGTCGTTGATCGCGTCGTCCATGGGCCATGTCAATCACGTTGTCACATTAAGGCAAGTCTGCTGCTTCTGCGGTGAGTGCGAAGCCCGCGTGGCGAAATCCACATCAGTCGGCGATCGTCTGCTCATTACCTCTTTAATAATGGCAGCTTTCTTCTCCATCGTTAACCGGCGGTATTGTTTTCCGCGCTTCGATGCCATCGCCGAGGACGGAGTGGGGGCCATCGTATGCAAGCAAAATCCTCTTGTTGCGAAGTGTCGAAGCACCTAGGCCTAGCGTCGCACACTTGACAATACGTAGCACGTAGCAAAACCATGCACCAGCTTAGCGAAACACCATGTGGTCTGCGATGAGTCTGCACAACGAAAAGGCGAAACGGTCGCAGCATTGACAGCGCTTCCGGAAACTCTGGAAGAGGCGCATAGCCAGAGTGGCCAGACCAAATCGGTGTGTGACGGCTAGGTACGGCTAGTTGTTCAAAGCTGTGACATGGTACGCAGACTGGGAGATAGCCAAAATGGCGGCTTTGTATGACGCAGTTGCGGTTTCAGACCTTGCGTCGCGTCAAAAAGCAAAAAAAATTTGAATGGCGCTGGGTTCGAGCGTCTGAAATTTCAGATTCCCTTATACATTGATTTATGGGGCTCGTGGCGGTGCCGCGAAGACGTCCGGAATGTCGGGCGTGTCCGAAAATTCGGTCGTTGACTGTAGACCCAATGGGCTGGTGTGTGAACTAGTGTAAATATAATGTTTGCAAATAAATATTCTTTAAGAACAGTTTATGGTAGAAGTATTAAAGTCCACCAAGTGTGAAAAAATAATAAGCGAATAAATTGTTCTACAAGTGAACGCAACGAAATTTAGCAAAAAATATATAAAAACAGCAAGGTTGGTGTGCTTGACAAATAATAAGTACAACCTCTCAATTGTTCAATAATATCATATGAGCATCAACAGCTCTGAGTCAGCACCTTAACACGGTGAAAATGGTGAGAGTTGGTGCGTGTACAGAAATTACATCAGTTGTAGCCTTTTACATAGTGCAGCCAACATTTCAATTTCATATGTCTTGTGTTTTAGAAAACATTAAAACTGAAACTTTGGCAATTTTCGAAACGATACACAAATGTTTCAACCACCGCTTCAAGAATAAAAAATGGTTGCCTGCTCCGAATACATGCAAAACATGCTAAGCGAAGCACTTGATGAAGCCATGAAAAACTAGGGAAGCTGGGTTGTCATCTCGTATGGAAACACCCTCACACAGTTGTTCATTACATAAAATCACTGCGATACAAACGGTTTTTATCAGTTGTTTTTTCAGGCCCATTCGATGATTCGAACTTTTGGTTCATTCGAACACCTTTTGTGGTCCCTTGAAGGAGTTTAGCGCAAAACCAAGAGAACTGTATACACATGTTTGTCACTTTATTTTGACTGCCGTCAGGATCTTTTGTGGTTTCAGTGTGAAGGTTCGACCTCCTCTGGCACCCACACCAACCAACCAAGCTTATGTCACGCTTTTGCCCCCTTCCCTCGCTTTACAGGGCCCTGCAGTGCAGTGAGGGCAAACGTCAGGCCCCATAACCACAAAGTAGTCTTGGCCCGTGCACTCTTGCCATCTTGTTCTCGAGGGTATTGCATTTCGGTACCCCCTGGGTTAGAGGACCAAGCCCCTTGAACTGTCTATGGGTGCACCTGAGCACCAACTCTTGTCACTTTTGATGTTTCAATCACCGGGATGTAGTGCTTGGCAGTTGCAGGCCAATGTTGCACCATGTCTCCTGTGAGTGCTCGCGCTCGGGTGTGTTTCGAAAATTGGCCATTTGGGGCTCTAGCCAGCCAACCCAGTACATTGCCGCCTTGGTCATCGGGCAAGAGGCTCAGCTGCCCCACCATCATGGCTGTTTTGTTTACAGGGCAACTGCATGGCAGCTCCTTTACCCGCAAGTATCAGTACCGCGAAATTGTGGTGCCTTTATTGTGAGTTTGTGGCACAGGCACACTAGTTGTTCCCTACATTGCGGCCAACATGCTTGCACTTAAGAAATCCAAAGACACGTGGGGTACTTTCACACGTGCACACAGATTTTCTGAGCATCTCCAGTTGCGCTTGTTGTGTACCTTTCTCGTCCTTGTTTCGTGTGTGCGCAGTATACCTTGAAGATCACCAGTTAAAATGGGTCTTGGGGCCACTTGGCTGTTTCGCTGCATTTGGATACCTAGCTTATGGGCCAACAAGCCAGAAGCACACTGCACCAAAAATTCACCCTTTTCGTCTTTCAAACGAGGAAACCTCATGTGTGGTTCTGCATCCCTCTCTCCCCTCATTTTATTAAAACAGTCATCCTCTCCTGTATCTGCAACCCACTTCTAATTCTTTGTGAACTTTACCCATTCACTTGCTACCCTGCGCAGCACTGTTTCCATGCCCCAGATGGTTTTTCGGTCCCTGTTATCTCTATACCTTTGAAAGAGTGAAAGACATGTTTTGGATTGAGGCGATGTTTTAAAATTCCTCAGGTAGAGAAGGGACATCATAGCTGGGCAGAGGGTATGGAAGAAGAAAAGAAACAAGCAGAGAGGGGGAAAAAAACAAATGAAAGACAGCACAGAAAAAAAAGCACAAAACAAGTTTATGGAAGTACAGTCCCCGACCGACTTTTTGAACGCAGCAGGACCCAGGAAGTGGTCCGAATAATCTAACAGTCCGAAAAATCCGTAAGCTTAAGAAAAAAAATTCTGCGAAAAATCGATTTCCAAAATCATGAACTTTGCCACTCCCCTTGTTTTGTTTATATTTCGATAACGGAGTCGTAGCATAGCGCGACCCGCTGCTGCTTTCAAGCGCCACCCGTGAACACATGCTTATCTTGGCGGCAGGCCTGCATGCTGCTAGGAAGCTTGCAGCTCCCCCAAGGCAGTCACTACATGCACAGTGGTGCTTCGCTTAAGTGAATTGTGCTAAGCTACTATAACCACTACAATCAAATCTCGATATAACATATCACACGGGACCGCGTGAAATCCTTCGTTATTTTGAAATATCGTAGTAATGAAATATTTGTAGTTACAGGCCAGTGGTGAAGCCAAGGTATGAACCTTGGCAGTAGGCGTGTGAGTAGAAAGCAAAACTTCAAGTGAAAATATTGCGCTAACTTCAAAACTGATTTATTTGAAGGAATGAGTTATTTTCTTGTGAAGCGTGCAGCACACATTACCACACACCTCATTACACCACAACACATACACCTTCCACTTAACGTAACACTCAACGGGTACGTGATTGCACCGAGCTATGAAAGTATGGACTTTGTCCACGCACCGAAAAACATAAGAGTTCAATATGACCTTATCTTCAGTGTTCCCCGAAATTTGAAAATCTTGTCTCCGTCTTTCAAAATGATCGCAGCGGTCGATCTGTAGTGGCAGATTCGCTTTTTCCCTGCGTCGATTTCTTGCAGCGAAAGCTGCTCACTTATCTTCTTAGCACCTTTGCTGGATGCAATCATCATCAGATCTCGCACACACTTCGCAATAAGATAATCCATGACAAAAAATGCACCTTCCTGCATGCGCGAATGACCGACCTGCTAACGACACATAACACCATACACAACACAAGGACAAAATTAAGGTCACTAGGCCTGCTGGCTACTGTATATTAAACCACAGCTTTGTGGTGGCACTAAGAGCTGGCACTAAATATGCCGATGATGATAGCTACAGTCCACAGAACATACGTTTCACGCAAAAGTTCCAAGCTGTAGCGCTGCTAATTTTAGCCGAATTCGTAATACTGATGTTCCTAGATGATGGAAGAAAAAATTGAATATGTACGTTATTCTGAAATATATGCCATACTGAAATTCGTAATTTTGAAATATTTTTCAAGTGGTTGCAAAAATTATGAATGCAGAAGATCGTGGTGCATCTTTCTTGTTTTTGTCCTTTGGTAAGAATGTTTAACAAGGAACCCTGAGTCAGACCCAAGACCGAAGTAGTTTCAGGATTCCAGACATGATTGCAGGCTCACTGCCCCAAAGGGATAAGAATGATCTAACATTCGTTGCGCAAATTTCCTTCATATGCCTTGTTTAGGGACGCTGTTCTTTTGGCCGTTACCTTTTATGTGGCGACTGCAAGTGTGTATTATTGCAGATTGCACCACAGCAGCTCGCGTTACTGCATAATGCTGCCAGTACCGAGAATGAAGGAAATTGTGTAATATTTACTCGGGCAGCTTCGTAGTGTCTCTGCGGATAGACAGGCATAAGGAACTAGCATACGTGATGGCCATATTTGTTGTGCTCCCGTTCCTTAGGGCAAATAAAATAAAACTTGCCGGAAGGTCAAACTTAAGCTAGGGCTTGGTGCATTTAGCAGGAGTCCTCTGGTAGTGCTCAGAATCATAGAAAATGTGGCCGTCATGCACGTCATTTAAGATTTGGGTGGCTGTACCTGTGGCTTGATGTCTAGAAAGTGCTGAAATTCATTGATTTCATCAAGAATATTGTTCTCTCAAATACCATCAAGTGCTGCCAAATAAAGATCATTGTTTAATATACCTGTGGCAACAGGGCCAGCATCCCTATTCGTATGTTTATTTTTGCTCTCCAACACAGAACGAAAAGAGTGACAAAGCTTCGATTGCACCTTTTTATTGTCCTTAGAGCAAGCCCGTTTTCATGGGTTTTATAACAGACCTTTTCCCCAAATTTGTGTGCGTACGTTTAAGACTAGCGTCTGTAATAATGAAAATTTTTAGCTGAAAATCTGGCTTCATTATAATGAGGTTTGACTATATAAAAACTATTTCAAATGAAATATTACAACACCTGTTGAACTGTAGGTGGTTTAAGTGAGCAGAAATGCTAACTATTAGAAACATCACAGGCAGGTTTGTGCAAGTCTTCTAGTGTTGTGGACAGATGGGTGGAGGAAATTTGCGGACAAAGTGAGGAGAAAATGTAGCCTTAAATTTATTGCTACATTAAGTGTTCACAGTCCCCTATGCCTTCCACAGCCTCAAAGATGTGGCATTTTCTAAACGTGTAATGAGCCCTGCAACTTCCCTAGTCATATCTTCTCAAGGTACCTGTGTAACAGTGCTGGGTTTTGTTGGTGGTAATTAGAAGCCATATTGCTTGATGTTACAAACTGCATTGTGTTTGTTCTAGGTACATGGCCAAGAACTCGTCTAATCTGTTCGATCCCAAAGAGTATGCTACAGCATCTTCGGACTACCAGCAGAAAGCCACCTGAAGTTTTGGCTTCTCCTGCTGCACAACTTTCATTTGTCTTCCTTGTTGAATCCCTTCTCATCTGCAGCAAGGGAATGCAGTGTTTTTGTATTGCGTTTTCAGTTTTCTGTCTGAATTTATTGTGATAGTTTTAAGAGTTTGACAAGAACAATAAATGTGCGGCTTGCATAAGGTCTGCAAGCCAGTGTTCAGTTTAATGCCTTGTTCTCCAGTTTTTTTAAAGCAGGAGTTTTCTAACTGGATTCTACAGGACCCTGAGGTTCATTGGAGTGCTTCTTGCTGGTCCCTTAGCACTTGAATCCATGCATGGCTCAACCAATACATTTTTCTTTACCCACTTTGCATTGAATAATTACATGAATTGTTCATTGAAGACTTTTTCACTGTAAGACCAGTCATTACTCATTAATTTTTGGGCATTTCTTGATGTGCCGTGTGTCTGCACATACCTTTTCACAGGCACACCTGGCACCAGGGCATGAGAGTTGGAAAGCATAGGGTTCCTCAATGCCTTTTAAAACCCATTCAAATTCCCCAAAATTGCCCAAGTCTGTCGAGAACCCCTGCTCAAAAGTGGCTGAAATGGTTGCCACTGCATGGAACTCCACATGTTCATTATAAAAACTGGCCATAAATTGCTTGTTTGGCCCTATTTACATGAATGTTTGCGTGCTCAATTATGTGCATGCTAATTTCCAGGTTAATCTGTGGTGCAATATGGAAAAACATTTCTCAGTAGTAGTCGATGCATGTTTAGAGAAAGCCCAACATAAACATCAGCTGTTTTTCTACAGACGTGTACGCAACTGTGCTTTTGACAAAAGAACCTATACTCTGCCAGGCAGGCATTCTTGCAGAATACTCTGTATTGATCCCTGGACAATTCTTATCAGTCTAGGTGTATTCAAGTTTATGGTCATTGGTCTGCATGGTTGTATTGTGCATTAGTGCCAGGCGGTGCCCTTCCTCAATGTGGTGCACATGACACTAGCTAAAGATTCCGGGCAAGTCTGACTGCTTTCAAACAGACCAAAGTGGATGCTGCTGCCACACCAGCTACACAGCCAGTTATGACTATGTAGCCATGGTTATTTCTTTCTCAACATGTTCACTATTGTAAATGAATATGGGCTCCTCGTGGGGCTCCAGAGCAATGGTGTCCGAGGACTTCATGTGTCTTGGCTTGGCTCCTAAACTACTAAAAAAAGGGCTTTAAAATCCGAGTGTGTGGCTCAAAACAGTTTACTTGCTCCAGCAGGCTGCCGAGTTCTTTTAAACGAGACCAAATGCAATGTCACCCATTTAGTGGTCTTTATAGAAATTGATTTTCTGCCTCTTGCTGGGCACGTTGAAGTCTGTTTGACAGCAGAAAGCACATATATAGCCCGCAAATTTTTTCTGCCACTTGTTTGTGATGTCATACTGTTCATTGCTTTCTTCCGTTTTGTTGTCTTCCAAAAACTGCTTACTTGCTCTGGAAAACCGGTGACTCAAGGAACTATTGTGAGAAGCGTGTCGTCGCGTCATTTTCAATTCTGCGTTCATGGAGAAGCGTGCACAATGTGTTGCAATTCCATCACATCAAATAAAAATATTTATAAATATCTGTGAAACTCGCGTTGGGTCGCTGACTTCCCTGACAACGGATTTTGCGCCGACCACTAAACTCAGTGCGCCGGCTCCGCCGTAAAGTAGTACGCTGCGGCAGTGTCCAAGGTGTACCGTGATCCGGGATGCAATTCGCGCTGTAATTTGATCCCGCGGTGTCGTCATCGGGCAGCGTGGTTGAGTTCCCTGCACATCTAACAAGGCGGCACGCTTGTGGCCGGCGTCATCTGGTTTTTGTTCCACACCCGTTTCTTACTGCTTCTAAAGAAAGGCTCGTTGCGTGTACGGTTACAATCTACTGTTTTCCGGCATCTCGATCGCAAGGGAAAACTGCACAAAGCGCTGAATCGAAACACGAGCGCAGACGCGCACGAAGCGGCAGCGAACGCAAAGAAAAAAAAAAATGACGCGTTGATTATGCCAGCCAATGGGGGATACAACGGCGCGCGGGAATTTCGATGATGATGATGATGATTGATTTTAATGGCGCAAGGGCGACTCAGGCCAAAGAGCGCCAAACTCAAGGTTAACGGTGTATTCAAGTTTATATAATGGAATAGTCGTGATTTTTCATGAAGGGATAAAAAACAGTGGTGTATAGGGCCTAAAAATGTATTCGCTCTGTAATATCGCTAAAAACAATGGTGTATAGGGCCTAAAATTCATTTGCGATATATAATGAATGCACAATGTATAAGTAGATGTATTAAAAGATCTCATCCGTCCTCTCAAGGAGGAGCGGGCTGAGACCCACGTCGATAAGAAATTTCATGTAAAAAGCCTACTTGTGATAAAAATTTAAGCACCTGTTTTAAAGAAAACATTGGGTTGTCGCCAATAAAAATGGATGGGTGTGCAGGTATTTGATGAGTGAACAAGGAGGGAAAATGATGTCTTCTTTCTGGTTCCAGTTGTGCACATATGATTAAAACATGAATGACAGTGAGTCGATCACCACATCTCGAGCAGTGTGGTGCAGGAGAGTTGGTTAAAAGATATGTATGGGTTATGTATGTGTGGCCAATTCTCAGCCTGCACAGGGCTACTTCTTTAAATCTGTCTTGTTTTTCTGTGGTGTACCTGCCTATTTTTGCCTTTATTGTGTGTAGTTTATTTTCTGATGCTGCGTCCCATTCCTCTTGCCATTGTTGTCGAATCATGTTTTTTATGTGTGGTTTGAGGTCATGATAAGTTATCTTATCAATGTCTGTGTCATTTCGAAGGGCAGCTGAAGCAGCTAGCCTATCAGCTGCCTCATTACCAGGTATACAGCGGTGGCCTGGCACCCAACACAGTGTAATTTTAATTTCTTGTTCATGGGCAAACATAAGGGTGTTATAAAGAGAGTTCAGGACTGGGTTCTTATTTTGCCATTTCCAAAAGGATAGGGACGTTAAAACACTGAGGGAGTCTGTGTAGATGATCGACGTCTGTATTTTATTTTCTATAATGTGTCTCACAGCTAAAAGGATACCATGGCATTCAGCGGTAAATATACTAGTATGTCTGTTCAGGGTTTTTGACTGAAAACTGTGGTCCATGTGCTGCACAGGAGACTTGAGCAGACTTCGAAGCATCAGTGTAATATTCATCACAAGTGTACTTCTCCTGAAGTGACATGAAGTGCTGCTGTATGGCAATAGGGGATGCATGTTTGCCCACTTCAAGAAACGACAGGTCGCAATTAACACCGTGCATTTCCCAAGGAGCAATTAGGTCTTTTATAGAAGTTGTATGAAGACTGGTAACCGAAACATTCAGATATTCAATGTGCGTGGCAACTCTGATTGGATATGGTGGTGTTAGAGATGGTTTTTTTGAGAAAAGTGCTGTGCCAGTTTTGTCAAGCAGGAGCCGACGACATGGATGGTCCAGTTGGCATAGTACCTTCATAGCATAAGTTAGAGAAGTAAATTGCCTCCTTCGTTGCAGTGACCATCGGTTCGCCTCGACATAGAGGCTAGCAATTGGGCTAGTTCGGAAAGCGCCCGTAGCGAGGCGAAGGCCGAGGTGGTGCACGGGATCGAGCAATTTTAGCGCAGAGGATGATGCTGACCCATAAACCATCGAGCAATAGTCAATGCGTGATAGAACTACACTATCCAGAAGGTTCAGAAGGCAGTCGCGGTCTGTGCCCCATGACCGGTGAGAGAGAATTTTTAGCAAATTCATCGCTTTGAGACACTTCAGTCGCAACTGTTTTATGTGGGGAATGAAGGAAAGTTTTTCGTCAACAACTACGCCAAGAAATTTATGTTCTTTTTTAAAGGCAAGGCTCTGGCCATTCAGTGTAATGTTGGGGTCAGGCCTGATGCCACGCTGCTTAGAGAAAATTACACAAACACTCTTTCTAGAGTTAAATTTAAACCCATTGTCATCAGCCCACCTGGACAATTTGTTTACACCTAGCTGAATTTGTCGTTCACAGATGGCCAAGTTGCAAGATTTGAAGCTTGTCTGGACGTCATCAACATATACAGAACAAGAAATAGTTTTTGGCAGCACGCTTTTTAAAGAGTTCATTTTGACTACAAAAAGTGTGCAACTGAGAACACCACCTTGAGGGACACCATTTTCTTGAATGTACTGCTTTGAATATGCATTGCCAACACGAACTTTTAAGGTCCGTTCAGACAAGTAACTTCGAATTGTGCTCAACATGTTTCCTGTGATGCCAAGAGAGAAGAGGTCGCGGATGATACCATAGCGCCAAGTGGTATCATATGCTTTTTCAAGATCGAAAAAGACAGATAAACAATGTTGTTTATGTACAAAAGCATCCCTTGCATAAGACTCGAAGGCAATAAGCTGGTCAGCCGTTGATCGCCCAGCTCTAAAACCAGCTTGGTTTTGATAAAGACCATTGTATTCAAGGAAATGGAGAAGGCGACGATTTACCATTTTCTCAAAAAGCTTGCATAGACAGCTGGTTAGTGCGATAGGCCGATAACTAGCAGCAAGTGTGGGTTCTTTTCCGGGTTTTAATATTGGGATGATGATCGCTTCCTTCCATGCTTTAGGAAAGCGTCCTGTGGCCCATACTTTATTATACAGGTAGAGTAGGGTTTCAACAGTGTTCACATGCAGATGCCTGAGCATTCCATATGTGATCCTGTCAGGACCTGGTGCTGTGTTACCACATGTGTCTAGTGCAATCTTCAGCTCCTGCATGGTGAATGGGCTATTGTATCCTCCTGAGGATGGCCTTTTATCATGTATGTGCTTCCTCTCCTCTCTTGCCTTGTGCCGCAAAAAGGAATCTGTATAGTGTGCTGAGCTGAATATGTATTCAAAGTGTTGCCCTAGTGTGTCTGCTTGATGTTCAAGAGAGTCGCCACTGGTGCTGACAAGGGGCGTTGGGATTGTGCTATATCCTTTAAGTGCTCTTATCCTGTTGTGAACTTTGTGTGCGTCAGAATAGGAGTTCACTGAAGAAAGGAATGATGACCAGCTTTCTCGCTTGGAGATGCGTCGAATACGCCTGCCATTTGCCTTTGCACGCTTAAAGGCTATTAGGTTTTCGACTGTGGGGTATCGGCGTAGTTTCGACCATGCCCTGTTTTGAGTTTCACGAGCAGTCTTACATTCTGCATTCCACCAGGGTCTTCGTTTATTTCGTGGCTTACTTGACGTCTGTGGAATGTATTTTTCTGCTGCCTCTATGATGTGCAGCGTGATTAAGCGTTGAGTTTCATCAACGCCTAAGTCAGTAACTGATGAACTGGCCAATGATGAGTGTTCCCTGAACATCTTCCAGTTGGCTGCATTTTCTTTGAATTTTCTGGGATTCGACACATTTTCATTTCCGTTCCCAGTATATTTTATTAAGATCGGAAAATGGTCACTTCCGTATAGATTGTTAATGACAGTCCACTCTGTAGCTGCCAGGAACATCGAGGAGCCAATGGCTAGATCTATGGATGTGTAAGAGTTATAAGCTATATTGTAGTAAGTTGGCTGTTTCGTGTTTAGTAAGCATGATCCCGAGGACAATAAGAATTTTTCGATTAGAACACCTCGGGAGTCCGTTCTTGTACATCCCCATAATGGGTGGTGAGCATTAAAGTCTCCGACCAGCAACCAAGGTTCCGGAAGTTGATCAATCAATTTTTCAAAACTTTCGCTACTTAGCTTATAAGTTGGAGCAATATACAGGGAACATACGGTTGTTATTTTGCCATAAACTAAGTTTCTGATTGCCACTGCCTCTAAGTCTGTGTTGAGTGAGATGTTTCGAGAGGGGATTGATTTTTGTGTTACAATGGCAACGCCACCAGAGGAGTGGGAGCTGCCTTGCCTGTCGTTCCTGAATGCATTATATTGTCACGGTGTGAAGTCTCTGATCAGAAGTCACCGCGGGACACAGGAGTAACAGAAGTCACAGTGCGGCAGGAAACTAGCAGGCCCGCTTCGACAGAAGAACTTCAGTTTCTTCGCCTCGAGGAGACGAACGTCGGTTTCTTCACCTCGAGGAGGCACACGCTCGCGATCAGCACAGAGGGAAAATAAAGAATGCAGCGTGTCATTGCCCCCCGGGTACAAGAAGCATCGTCCCGATGCTGGGAGTGTGGGTAGAGAAAGAAAAAACCATTGCACGAAGGGCAATTGCTCGCGCACAGAAAGAGTCAACACTATCGGTCGTAATACGGTTTCAGGCGGACCACGTGGACCACGTCAGGGAGCGTGGAGCGTCGGGACTTTTTAAATCCATCAGGAACAACCTCATAGTTTAGGTCCCCAACTTGGCTTACCACTTTGTACGGGCCAAAGTAACGACACAGCAGTTTCTCGCTGAGGCCTCGTCGACGTACAGGAAACCAAACCCAGACGCGGTCTCCAGCTGTGTACCGGGCGTCACGGTGTCGGAGGTTGTATCGCTGGGCATCGCGGCGTTGCTGATTCTGAATTCGCAGCCTAGCCAGCTGACGGGCCTCTTCGGCGAGGTGCAGAAAGGTGTGAACATCTGGTTGTTGGTTGCCGTCGTCTACATGTGGTAACATGGCATCAAGCATTGTGGTCACTTCGCGGCCATGGACCAGACGGAAAGGTGTCATGTTCGTTGTTTCCTGGACCGCTGTATTGTATGCAAAGGTAACGTACGGGAGCACTTCATCCCACGTTTTGTGCTCTACGTCGACGTACATTGAGAGCATGTCAGCGAGTGTTTTGTTAAGCGTTCGGTCAAGCCGTTCGTTTGAGGATGGTAAGGTGTTGCTTTCCTGTGTTCAGTATGACTGTGAATTAAAATCTGCTGCAGCAATTCGGCTGTAAATGCGGCTCCTCTGTCAGTAATCAAAATCTCCGGTGCGCCATGGCGCAGGACAACGCAAAACTTTGCAACCTCTAAGGCAGTACCGTTGGGTAGAGCGGAGGTTTCCGCGTATCGTGTAAGGTAATCCGTGGCAATAATGACCCACCGGTTACCGGAGTGTGAAAGGGGAAATGGTCCCAGCATGTCCATGCCAATCTGCTGGAAAGGCCTCGACGGTGGGTCTATTGGCTTCAAGAGTCCGGTGGGCTTAGTCGGCGGCACCTTACGACGCTGACAGTTGCGACACGTTTTCACATAGTGTGAAACGTCTGAGTTAAGTCGAGGCCAGTAGTACTTTTCCTTGAGCCTTGCAAGCGTGCGCGTGACTCCCAAATGTCCAGAGGTTGGTTCATCGTGGCAAGCTTGTAAGATTTCATCACGTAGACACATAGGTACAACAATCAGGTACGGCGTTTGGCTGGCGGAAAAGTTTTTCTTCATGAGGACACCATTGCGCACACATAACGATGACAGAGCACGCTTGAAAGCTCTCGGAGCGGTTGTACATGCACCGTTTAGATAGTCCATGATGTGACGAAGTTCGGGATCTGCAGATTGTCTTTCAGCGAGGTACTCTGTGCTGATGGCATTTAGCAGTATGGCCTCATCAGGAATTTCATCTGCGGGGGGATCTACAGGGGCCCGTGAGAGGCAGTCTGCGTCCGAATGCTGACGGCCAGATTTGTATGTGACAGTTATGTCGAATTCCTGTAATCGTAGACTCCATCTTACAAGACGGGTTGAAGGGTCCTTTAGGGTTGCAAGCCAGCATAGGGCATGGTGGTCAGTTACTAACTTGAATGGTTTCCCGTAAAGGTACGGCCGGAACTTCGATGTCGCCCACACAATGGCTAGACATTCTTTCTCTGTTGCGGAATAGTTCGCTTCCGCTTTAGATAGACAGCGACTGGCGTAAGCGATTACACGTTCTTGGCCGCCCTGGATTTGAACTAGAACGGCGCCCAGGCCTATGTTGCTTGCATCGGTGTGAAGCTCCGTGTCGGCGTTTTCGTCGAAGTGAGCCAATATGGGAGGTGTTTGTAGGCGGCGTTGAAGCTCTTTGAATGCTTGTTCCTGTGGTGCGTTCCAAGTGAAAGGCGTGTCTGTCTTTGTCAGACGTGTTAGGGGCTCGGCGAGTCGAGCGAAATCTTTGACGTAGCGCCGGTAGTAGGCACATAAGCCAAGAAATCGTCGAACAGCTTTCTGGTCTTTGGGCGGAGGGAAGTTGGCAATAGCTGTCGTTTTCTCTGGATCCGGCAGGACACCAGCGTGGCTTACGACGTGCCCCAAGAACTTGAGCTCCGTATAAGCAAAATGACATTTCTCGTTCTTTAACGTAAGGCCAGAGGATGTTATGGCTTGCAAAACAGTTTCAAGGCGCCGAAGGTGCTCCTCGAACGTTGGAGCGAAGACCACAACGTCGTCAAGGTAAACGAGACATGTCTGCCACTTGAGATCTGCAAGTACGGTGTCCATAAGCCGTTGGAAAGTAGCCGGAGCAGAGCAGAGACCAAAGGGCATAGCCTTGAACTCGTAGAGCCCATCCGGAGTAATAAACGCCGTTTTCTCGCGGTCCCTCTCATCTACCTCTATTTGCCAGTATCCGGATTTCAAATCCATTGAAGAGAAATATTTCGCGGAGCAGAGACGATCCAAAGCATCGTCGATACGTGGCAGGGGATAGACGTCTTTCTTTGTAACTTTGTTTAGCCGGCGGTAATCCACCCAAAACCTCAGCGTACCATCCTTTTTCTTCACGAGAACGACAGGTGCAGCCCATGGACTCCGCGAGGGCTGGATGACATCGTCGCGAAGCATCTCTTTCACTTGGCGGGTGATAGCGGCGCGTTCAGTCGGAGACACTCGGTAAGGTGACTGTCTGAGAGGTGGCACGGTATCATCCGTAATAATGCGATGCTTGGCGAGATCGGTTCTGCCAACACGTGAAGAGTTGGAGAAGGTCGCCCGATAGCGCTGGAGGAGCTGGTTCACTTGGCGATGCTGCAGTTGAGAAAGTGCAGGGTTAATGTCGAAGTGTAAATCGGTGGTAGGCCTCTCCATTTCGGTAAATGACAGCGTCGCAAGTCCAGAGGCTTTTCGAACATGCGTGATACCGCAAATATGGGCCACTACAGTCCCACTGCTTAAATGCTGGTGCTCACCGCCAAAATTTGTGAGTAGGACGTCTGCTTTGCCGTCTTCGAGGCGAACGACTCCTCTGGCTACAGCAAGACTGCGTTCGAAAAGTAAGATCTGTTTACTCTCCACGACACCTTCAAAGTTTCGCAGTGTATTCGCAGCCACAGGCGTCATCACGCTGGAACGGGGCGGAATAGTGACGTGATCATCAAGGATGTGCAGTGCTGTCGGTCGCTCTGAAGCACTGTGTATTGCGTTCTCAGTCGATAAGGTCACTGACTTAGTCTGCAGGTCGATAACGGCTCCATTCTCTGCTAAGAAATCCATGCCAAGGATGACGTCGCGGGAACACTGGACAAGTACGACGAAGGTTGCTAAGTACGTTTCTTCTTGCACAGTTACCCTAGAAGTGCAGGTACCGGTCGGCGTTATCAAGTGGCCTCCGGCGGTACGAATTTGTGGGCCTGTCCAGGGTGTAGTCACCTTTTTCAGAGTGGCGGCGAAAGGCCCACTCATCACAGAATAATCGGCGCCGGTATCCACAAGCGCTGTCACGTCGGTTCCGTCCACTGAAATGTTCAGGTCGGCGGTTACGGCTGTGGTGTTACCGGAACGTCGCGGGGTCCGGTCACGGCTGCGGTGTGGTACTAGCTGATTTCGTGTCGTCGGAGAACTGGAGCGCCGAGGCAGCGGATCATTGTGGGGCGCGTCGTGTCGTCGTAAAACGGAGTGGCCATCCGGTTGCAGCGGTGGAGGAGCTTGAGAATTTCGTCGATGAGCAACCTTCCCTCCAAAGGTTGCCGCGTCTAGTTTTCCCGATGGGGGCTAGGGGAGCGGACCCGCGTCAGGCCGGCATTACCACGTGTCTGCGAGGAGTATTGGCCCGGTGAAGGCGACCGCGAGTAGTCATAGGGCGTTCCGGATGATTCAGCCAGGTACGCGTCAATGGCAGGGGGTCGTTCACCACGCTGTTGCAGTTTCTGGTCGTCGCCCCAGCGATTGTACTGGGCTACTCGCTCAAATTTATCTAGCCAGTCTTCCGGGTCGTCGCCGGGAAAGGCTTGGAAGATGGGTATCTCCCGCGGCTGCTGCAACACGAAGGAGGGGGCAGTGGTGTCTACCTGCGTCATTACGGGTGGTTGTGTTGTCTCCGAAGGTGGTGCTGGAGAAGATGATGGCGGCCTCGCAGTACGAGAAAATTGTAGAGGCGCGAATTCAGGATCAAGCCCTCGAAGCCGTCGGCTACTCTGATGGGTAGGCGTAATCTCGATGGTAGGAGATCCTTGAGGGCTGGAGTCTCGGCTGGTTGGAGGTGTTCGGAGCATGGGTTGCGTTACCCAGCACTTCCACCAGATGTCACGGTGTGAAGTCTCTGATCAGAAGTCACCGCGGGACACAGGAGTAACAGAAGTCACAGTGCGGCAGGAAACTAGCAGGCCCGCTTCGACAGAAGAACTTCAGTTTCTTCGCCTCGAGGAGACGAACGTCGGTTTCTTCGCCTCGAGGAGGCACACGCTCGCGATCAGCACAGAGGGAAAATAAAGAATGCAGCGTGTCATTATTACTTAAGGAAATTTGAGTCTGCTGGTTTTAAATGGGTTTCTTGCAGACAAAGTATGTTTGGTTGATAGTCCGCAAGAATTTCATATATATCGTCTAAATTTTTAAAGAGTCCTCGGCAGTTCCAATAAATGAGGAGCGCCATAATTAAAAGTTATTTAAGGGACAAGTTTAAATTTAGGTTTGTAGGTCCTTGGGACCTGTTATTGGGACTTTTCCCTTTCTTTTTCGCTCCAGTGAGCTTTGCCGCCTAGGCAGCTGGGGTGAAGAAGTTGTGTCCATCGCATCTTCAGATGCGGTGGACGACTGTGCAGAAAGCACAGGATTGTCAGTTTTAGGCCTCGACTCATGGGTCGAGGCCTTTGGGCCGGCTGACCTGGGGGTCCGCGCAGCCAGCTTTGCGGGTGGTGGTGGAGTAGCGCTAGCTGACTCCACCGAGGGCGCAGGTGGCGCTGCCCTGGAAGAACTGTGTGCTTCCTGGGCAGGTGCCGACGACCGCTGTGATGCCGCGCCCTGCTGCGTCACAACGGAGTAGTGTGGCTTTTGAGGAAGAGAAAGCCGCTTTCGTGCCTCTCCGTATGATATGTTTTCGGTGACTTTCAGTGTAATTATTTCTTTTTCTTTTTTCCAGTATGGGCATGAGCGTGAATAAGCTGGGTGGTTGCCTTCACAGTTTGAGCAGAGAAGCAGCTGTTCTTCGCAGTTGTCTGTAGGGTGTTCATGCGAGGCACACTTTGCACATGTGAGTTGGCCACGGCAACTCTGAGAGCCATGGCCATATTTCTGACATTTGAAGCAACGGCGTGGGTTAGGGATGTAGGGCCTCAGTTTTATCTTTGTGTAGCCTACTTCAACAGATTCTGGGAGAGTGCTTGCAGCAAAGGTGAGTACAATGTGCTTTGTTTCTATCATCTCGTCTGATCTTTATCCGGTAAACATCTTTGACATTTTGTTCCTTCAGGCCTTCAAGAAGTTCTTGTTCACTCACGTACTAAGGTCATCATCAGAGATGACTCCTCGGGCAGTGTTTAGTGATCGGTGCGGGCTAATCTGTACCGGTATTTCTCCAAATGATTCGACTGCACTTAGCTTCTGATACTGATGATTGTACATTAATTCTACTAACAGGTCACCGTTTCCAAGTTTCTTTATCTTATAGCCCTGGCCAATGGCCTCAGTCAACGTTCGGGAAACAACAAATGGGGACACAAGTCGTGCAGTGATTTCCTCGTGGTCACTGTGGACCACGTGGAAACGAGGAAAGTTGTTTATGTTCTTTGAGAAGAACATGGTGGTCTCGGTGCGCCCCCTTTTAGAAGGAGGACGATCGGGGTTAAGGAGTTTAGATGCCATAAAAAAGTGTATTGTTCGGCTGCAGTGCCAGCCACCCACCATGGAGCCCAACGAGGGGACGGGACAGAAATTGTCAATTCCTGCCCACGCCAGCTGTACACCGTAACTATAACCCAATATGGCGTAACTCAGGGTAGCTAGCCACACAAGGTTAACCCTCGCCGCCTGGAAGCAGGAAGAAATGAAGAAGGTAAGAGAGGACAGGACAGTTCTAAGAAAGAAAATAGGAAAGTGAAAGATGGAGGGGAGAACAGGAAAAGGCGACTGCCGATTTCCCCCGGGTGGGTCAGCCCGGAGGTGCCGTCTATGGGAAGCGTGGGCCAAAGTGGTGTGTTGCCTCCGCCGAGGGGCCTCAAAGGTCCAAACACTCGGCATCGGCTCAACCACCAGGATCCCCTTTTCCCCAGACACGACGATGCCACGCACGGCTAAGCGTGGGTGCTCGGGGTCCGTGGTGTCGCACAAAACACACAAACACCTGCTTTAACAGGTGCCCCCTGCGGGGGGCGGGAATTTCGAACATAGTAATAATTTGTTCGCAGGAAGGGAAAGACGCAGTATGTCACTTGTTTTTGTGGACACCTGAACCGCGCCGTTAAGGAAGGTTGGAGGGTGGGAGTGGAAGTATAAAGAGGAGTCTTAGTGGAGGGCTATGGAATAATTTCGACCACCTGGGGATCTTGAACGTGCGCTGAAATCACACAGCACACGGACGCCTCTTCGTTTCGCCTCCATCGAAACGCAGCCGCCGCGGTTGTGGTAGACGTAGCCGGTATAACAAGCAAAACTGTTTATTTATACATCAGGTAATGTAGCCCGTTTTCGCTCTGCTTGGCGCCATCGCCCATGCCAGGGTCTCCCGGAGGTCCGCCTGGTTAGCTTGCCGCTTGGGGCGCTGTCGTCAGTGGCGCCCACAACAGCGGTCAGGATCGAACCCGGCTACTCCGGCACAGTAGTCGAGCCTCTTACCACTGTTATCTACCCCTGCACCACCACGGCGGGGCGGAATTTCGAACAAAGGGGGGCATTTCGTGGCTGCCGTGACATTTTGAAAGCAGATTTTTGTCGCATTTCGTGACCGAATTCAGCGTTGATAAATTGAGTGCAGGTGCTCGAAAGGATAAAAGTTCCGAAAACGATATTTTCTCAAAATCGATTTTTGACCATTTTCGACCGTTCTAAAACTCGGTCTCCCCTTAACTCTACGGCTGTTATCTAAGGATTTTCGCTGCTGCAAGTCTCCTAATTTTAAGGGGAAAGCTATTAATGGCTCATACTGTCGTCGATAAAAGCTATCCGCGCGAGCGGCGCACCTGATTGGTCGACAGAGAAGTGACGTCATCAGCCGCCAAATTCGAAGCGACCAACCAGACATCTCATCTTGTCTAGCATTTGCTAGGTAGACTGGAGCAAACGCAAGATGAGACGTCTGGTTGGTCGCTTCGAATTTGGCGGCTGGTGACGTCACTTCCAATCAGAATCTCTAGGCATATGGAAACCAAGGAACTCTGGCCAGTGGAGATTGTAGGGTACAGGCCGGGATTAGACGCACAGGATGTCGTGCTCAGATTAAAGCACGACATCATGAACGCTCCCGAGGACGATGCATCATATAGAGCCATCCCGGGACTTGATCTCTCTAAGGCATTTGATAATGTTGAGCATAGAGTGGTTCTCGAAGGCCTCAACTCGGCTGGAGTGGGAAGCAAGGGCTTCAACTATGTCAAAGATTTCCTCACCTGCAGGAAAACCGAAGTTAGCTTCTTGGGACTTAGGTCAGAGCCCATCAGTACCGGGGGCAGGGGAACGCCCCAGGAATCTGTCCTCTCCCCGTTACTCTTCAATTTTGCAATGAAAGATCTCTCATCCCATCTTAATAAGATAGAAGGTATCAAATATAGCATCTATGCAGACGATATAACAATCTGGACCGATGGAGGCTCCAGCGCCGATATATCGCATAGGCTGCAGGAAGAGGCGTATATAGTTGAAAACTACGCCCTAGAGAGAGGACTATCTTGCTCTCCTCACAAATCTGAACTTTTCTCATTGTGCAGCAAAGCATATCTAACCAGAAAATCCCACCTACCGCACCTACACAAACCAGTGGAGGTATACGTGAGAGGGAGGAAGGTACCGAGAGTCAGCACCGTTAGGATCCTGGGGTATTTCCTACAGCAGAATAGGAAAAACACCACCATCCTGAAAAAGCTTCGGACGTATGTCGACCAGGTAACGGGGATATTCAGGCGAATCTTTCAGGAACAAAGGCATCAGAGAACACTGCCTAATAAAACTGCTTCGTGCCTTTGTAATCAGCAGGGTAGCTTATGCCACACCCTTTCTCATTCTCAATCATGGTGAAGTAGAGAAGTTAGAGAAAATGATCAGCATGTCATTCAAAAGGCATTTAGGCATCCTCTCCCCAACTCGCTGACAGAAGCTTCTAGCTATGTTAATGCATAATACCTGGGAAGAGATTGCTAAAGCGGTCAGGGAGGCCCAGATTTGACAGCTCAACTCCACTGTAGTTGGCCGAAAAATACTACAAGAACTACAGCTTCAGTCAGGTGAGCCACCCTGTGTCGCTGAACTCCTGGAGCTTGAGACGCGGAAACTATTCAAAATTGTACAGATCCCTAAGAATATCCACCCGATTCATGACAAGGAACGAAGACAGCTTAGAGCAAAATTTATTCAAAGCAAACTAATAAACGACCCTCCTGAGGAATCAGCCTATTGCGATGCTGCCTGCGGGCTAGAAAGGGCCGCGGTCATAGCAGTGGTAGATGGGAACCACTCCCAGAAAGTAATTGGATCCATTAATACGCGTAACGCTTTAATAGCTGAAGAGGCTGCGATAGCGCTAGCATGTACAGGCACTAAAGCCAAAACTATCCTTTCAGATAATAAGGCGGCTGTTAGGAACTTCGGCAAAGGCCTAATTTCCAAGCAGGCGGCCAGTCTACTGAGAAAGCACCCGCTAAACCGGGAGGTTTCAGTCATCTGGGTTCCAGCTCACGAGGGTCTACCAGGCAATAAGGCTGCCCATCGCCTCGCTCGAGATGTATACACCCGAGCGGCCATAGAGATCCCGCTACTCGGAGACAAAGACCCCCTCATCACCTACAAGGAACTCTATGAGACTCCCAGACTAAACAAAAGGATCTATCCACCACCAGATAGGTTCCTAATACCCTCAGAATACAGGGCCTGACGAAAAATTCAGGCAAATCGTTTCTTTCCTTATGTTACTCTGCATAATGAGTTGACAGGGGACCCAGAGGCTTGCAATCTCTCAAACGTACCTCTCAGTCAAAATCATCTAATCTGGCAATACCCAGATTCTCCGGGATCTAAAAAAAGTGATCCCCTTGATCAATTACCCGGAAGTCCTACGTCCGCAGCCCAAATGCGGATGAACAAAAGAGCGTCTATACGCCTGGCGGAGGAGGCTTACTCCAAGACCTTCTCTGCGGCCACAGCGCAGGAGAGCCGGCAATGAGACCCTCCCCCTGGCTGAGCCACTGTCCCAAGGTCCATGTCGGTGTAAATAAAGTCTTCTCACTCACTCATATTTAGCGTTCCTGTCATCTGCAATCCCACACTTTAACGCTCGCCAAGGAACGCCACGCGACAGGAGCAACGGTGTACTGTCCAAACCCACACTTGTCGGAGAAAGTGTGACATGCTGCGCCTTTCCTTTCCTGTAAACCGATAATTATATGTAGCACTGTAACGAACGCCAATAAAACGCAAACAATTAGAGGCAAAATGATGGAGAGGAAGGGCAGGCTTTCGTCATTCTCTTCTTAAGAGGCATCTAAGAGACCCTCTAATTTTTTGTTTTCCACGTGACTGCGCATTTAATTATCAACAATCTGAAAGTTTGCAACTTAGACGCAGTTTCCTTTAATGGCCGCGGGTGCGGCCACTATTATGCACTTAGGGTGCCTCGCATCGAGGCACCCTATATACACCCGAATTTTGGCCAGTCAAAATCGCCGTTTTTTTTATGCATGAGGCATTTCATGCATGAGGAAGTTCCGGAACTCTTATCAGAGAGCTCTATTGAGGCTGGCATCAGTGCGCTTTTAATTTTCACTGAACTTTTGACGTTTTTTACCGGCCACTAACTCTAATGACAGTCTTTCATTATTGTAAATTGCAGAATATGATTAATAAATAGCTTTTTGTTGGGAATTATTCGTCTATGGTCATTACCATCAGCAGCTACAGTTTTCAGCCTCTTCACTCCTCACGGAATTAGAACTGAATTAATCAGGGAAAACCTGGAAAAGCCAGGGATTTTGAAAATAGTGGTTTGTTAGACACCCTATTAGAATAAGGAAATCCGGTTTTAATGGCAAATAATGCAGTCGCATCTACCTCTCTCAAGCGTAGTTTCGTTTTCGTGCCTTGCGACAGTTGCGACAGCGTTCTGGCCAGAGGCGGGTTAAAAAAATCGGGGGCAAGTCTACAGCACATGCATGTAGACTTCCCCTTGGCAGTCCATACCCACTACCACACTACTGTTTTATACCCGAGGTTTCATTTTAACTACGCCAAATTAAGAAAGAAGGCGCGATCAATGTGATAGTAATATAGAGCAGGAACGCAGCTATTAATTAACATTCAAACGTGAAGAGAGCAAGGGACTAGTCCGGGGCACAGCTGTGACGCGGCCTTTTTGCTCTCCTTTAAAGTGGGAAAAAAAGTTATGGAACTATTTTAAAGATGGGCGATGGTGATGGTGGCATCGGAAAAGGAAAATATTCCTCCTGATGACTTCTATTGCTGCCGTTATTTTATTTTTTGCGCCCCCCCCCTACACCCCTCTTCTCCCACCGCCACGACACGGATAGGTTGAAGGAAAATTAAAAACTCTTCCCCAATCCATAAGCAAATGCATATCGCCTAACAAGAAAGGGACCTCCCCATGGAACGCTGCGCTGCTCTACCAAGTGCCCGCAGGCGCCCCTCTCTCGAAGTTCCATTATCAGTGGTTACACAAGGAAGCGGGATAGAATGCTCTCGAAATTAATTCTCTGGGCCGCAGCCTTCATAGCCTCCCCCTTAGTCCAGCCCTGATTAGGCTCATCAGACGGCTTGAAGTGCGGAGAAAATGATACGCTGGAACTAGAATATTTGCGTCCCAGTTCGAATGACGCCCGTCTGGGCTGGAATCTCACAGCCGGTGTTCTGCCTTCAAGCGTCGCGAGGAAGTACGAAAAAGGTGGTACATCAAACGTTGCAGCCTAAGTTGTGCTCATTTTTGTTTCCTACGCCATCTTGTCACATTTTGCAGCAACGTGCTTCGCTGTACCATTCCGATGTGTAGACCGCTTACAACGTAATCGTTTATAGCGCGGGACCGGTTATATAACGTGGTTTTTGCCGGCCACAGGTCTACCTCCCGTAAAACTCGATATTAAGTCATACCTCTCATTTTGTGGTCGCGTAAAGCGGAATACCGTTTATAGTGCGCTTCGAAATCCGCTCGGGGATAGTGCCGAACAGCAAATGCCCTTCCCTGCGCTGAACCGGGCTTCTCTGCTTGGCACAGCACATAGCACCACGTGATCAGGGCGCGACAAAAGTGTGCGCTCCGCGGCCGCCGCTCGTTTCCTCTCCAGTCTCCACGCGTTGCTCCCGTTTCCTGATGACGAGCTAGGCCGACCGCTGCTGTGCGAGAAATCATTGACGACTGCTAAGCTCGGCAGCAACGCTCTAGGTGACCTAAATGAAAACCGAATGCGCTCACTGTGAAGAGTCGTTGCTCTTTATTCCACATGGTGTGAGTATGCCAATCTATAGTCCCCACTTTACTCTCCATCCCACCCCCACAGAAGAAGCTTTGGAGGCCTTCCTCCTTGGGTGCTCGTCGGTCGGGGCCCAAGAGGCGGCTGGCATTTGCAACGGCCCGGACTGGGGCTGCTGACCAACTGAGGCCGGCGTTCACCATCTTCGCTGGCTCGCGTCCTCTTGATGCAACAAGTAAAAAGTTTCACGAGCAAGCAAGCTCCTGTCTTGCACAGGGCTGCGCAATAGCTATTTTCCCTCTGTCGTTCTCTCGCTTTTCATCTTTCCGTGTATCTGGGTCGCACTATGTTTTCTTGACATGCCATCACTCGTACATCGCTCGTTTTGTGGCAGCCGCGACCTACGTTATATGCAGTCTACGCTGTATCTGACAGCCCTACAGTGCCTCACGATTCAGTATGTTAGAACAGTTCTGAATGCTTTGGGGACTGTTTATGATGAAGACTTCCGGACCATTTGAGGACGTCCTCGGGACGTTTGGTATTTTCCGGATAGTTCGTTCACGTCATTGAAACAGACCCCCCCCCCCCCCTTTTGCCCGTCTCTGCAAGGCGCGTCGAGTAATCATAGGGTGGACTTCCGTCGAGGTGTACGAGGACCTGCATGTACCGTGCGCATTTTGTGCACAGTATGGGCACGCTTTGAAGAAGTGTAAGCTGAGGAATGACCCTTCGAAGGCGCGTTGCACCCGTTGTGCGGGGCCGCATGCCTTGCAGCTTGCCCGAGTTCCATCCGGGATCCCAACGTTACGTGTGCCCTTTGTGCTGCCGCCGGTCGCCCATCAAATCACCATGCGGGACACTTGTCGTGCTGTATTTTCAATGAACTCTCGGACAAGATCCGCGCGCGAACTAAGTATGGGCCGTGCACGGAACACACGCACAGCGAAAATGGCACACAATAAGGAGACGCGTCGGTCTGCAGCCTCCGGCATCACAGTCTGGCAATGGAACTGTCGTAGCTTCAGACGAAAAAGGGCATCACTACAATTTTACATTCAGAACCACGCAACTACTCCGGATGTCATAGCCCTTCAGTAAACAGGCTGCTGGCCCACTTTGACCGGATACAATACCACCTCCCTATCTGCACGCACTGCGATTCTCGTCAAAAACACTCTCACAGCCACAGACCATACACTCAGCAATCAAGTAATTGAGCATACGCTCACTGAACTACTTCCGCCTACACCAGACGCCCCCAGCCTTTTCATAACGAACGTTTACGACACACCGCGAGCCAAAGGACACGGCTTCGTCACATTTCTGGCCGACATCAAACGAATATCTGGCTCACATACACTGATAGTAGGCGATTTCAACGCCAGACACACAGCCTGGGGATACCTTAAAAACACTCCCAAGAGCACACCTCTGTACAACGCTTTTGTGCAACACTCCCTCACCCTCATCACGGACCCCAACGCCCCTACCCGAATCGGCACTAGCACCACCAGAGACATGCACTACCCCAGACATTACACTAACCAATATTCGCTCTCCCATTTTCTACAATGTGCTACCAGACACACTGGGCAGCGACCATTATACTATTCAAACTTAACTGCAATATGACGCAAAACAATTCACATCCAAGACCCATGCAGTATCTCGCTAATTGGAAAGAATTTCGTGAGCAATTAGCAGTAGTCACTCCCGAGGACAGCGATCTCTCACTGGACGCCTGGGTAGACAAGTTCCAGTCTGCTCTCAAATGCACCACTAAACACATCAAAAACACTCCGCAAGCGCCCGAAATTGATCCTCATCTTCTGCATCTCTGGGTGCGTTCCAATACCCCCTAGTACGTCTACTGTTACGTTTGGGGTCGCGTGGGCCTGGGTAACGTACCGCGGCCAGCAGTTATTACGTGTGGCGCGCGGCCCCTCGGTAGCGTTGGCCTGGTGGCTCCGTGGACGGCGGACGGCATGAACGGTTCCAGTAAAGACGAGGCGTCTTTTAACGAAACAACCTTTACTGCAACATCATGAAGAAACGGGCAGTGAAGCTGACCCGGAGAGATTACAGACACTCTCACACAGCTGGTGTCTAGCGTCGTGCCAACGGCGCGTCAAAGTAGTCTCTATCTCAGCGGAGTGGGCCGCTGCTTTTTATAGTTTTTCCAGTTCACGGGGAAAGGGTAAACCCTCACAGGAAAGGGAGAGCAAAACATGTTGGTTCACGACGAATGACTCAATCGCAGGTGTTCCGACCTCATCTCCTCGACCTCCTGCAGACAGGAGAGGGCGACGCACTTTCCCTCGAGCTCCAGGCTTGGCCAGCTTTTGCACACACACGCACGCACACACATTTGGCGCGTGGCAGGAACACGCTGAGACTTGTCGACGGGAGGAAGCGTTGCGCGGCCGATGAACGGCGTCGAAATGGCCGATCCGCTCGCGGTTCTGCCTGTTGCTATGCGGTGGCCGCGTCAGCTGTCCCACTTGTCGGTGGGGAAACGTAACACTACTTAGACGGCTACGCGGGCAGCCGCCATCTTGGGACGCGTTCCAATTCTCGCGAAGTCAACATCGATGCAGACTATTTGCTGTCTAAACATGGCGGACAGTGCGCGGTTCGCGCTGAGCGAGTCGTACGTGCGGTGGTTACAGTGGTTGCAGTAGCTGTACGGTGGTCGTGCTCTTTGCGAACGCCGGAGGATGCATATGAACGATCTTTCAAACGTAAGTTGTTACGTCAATGTGTGCGCTAGCTAGAGGCTAATTTAGCTGTCTTTATGGTCGTGAGATTCTGTATCGCGCTCTAAAAGGAAAGCGTGCGTTGGATGCTGTTGGTCTTCTTTAACTTGACCACGAGTTTCTTCAGTCTTGATGTTATCGACGTACTCGTCGCTTTCTGGGCACCTCGCCGGGAGTCAGGACGGCTGCTGTACGGCGCACGTATGTGTTTCTATCTTGCTGTAGTAGCCGTGGCAAACTCTTCCGCGGATTTTCAGTTATTCTCGGAAGAACTCACTCACCTGACGATGCCGGCTTGTTGCGCAGGGATTTTTTGTGCTTGTATATTATTAAAACGAGTTGCTATTTTTTGGTTTCCTCGTCTAGTGACTATACAAACGACAGGTGTAACGGCAAAGTTTTTCGTTTGCTGTAGCCGGTTATCACCTTTCGTCCGTAATCCTCTCAAGTTTACAGTATTTTGCATGTTTTCATTCTTACAGCTGTGTGAATGAGACATCTGAGAAGCATCTTCAACATCAGTAATAAAAAAGTAAAAACGGACTAACATTCTTTTCCGTCAATTCGTGAGCGGGCCGATTGCGTGAGAAGTCTGTCTGCTAAAAGTTAACAGATTAATAGTCTGCGTTGTGGCGATTACGCATGCAATAATTTTGCTGCAAAAAATCTGCGAACCATTACAGACATGATTTTCACCTGCATTGTCGTAAAGCTTTAAAGAAAACAGCGTTATAATAGTTATTCAAACGTTTTAGTTCAACCTTTATGCCGCGAGGTGACGCCAGGCGTAGACAGGTAGACGCGTTCCAATACTCGAACCTGTAGACGTCTACGAAGCAGTCTTGCTAGACGTCTAAGAATTGGAACGCACCATCTGGGAGACAAGGCGATGCCTCGTTAAGAGATGGAAAACACAACGACACAACAGAAAACTCCGCCTCCGAATCGCACGTATTACCACCGAGGCCATAGAGTATGCAGCCAATCTGGCAAAATCCAACTGGCGAAACCTCTGCAGCAGCCTTCAGGGTACTTTAGGCACACGAAAAACTTGGAATATTCTCCGAACCCTGCTCGACCCCACAACCACCAAACAGCAGACAGTCATCAACACGCACCGCCCATTCACACTACAGCACAACAAGGCACAGACGCCCTTCAATACCTCACACAGCTATACATTTCGCCCCCTCCCCTTCCACCTTCTTCCACGCCCCCATCCCCTCCCCCACCTAACCCAAGGTTGGATGAAGACATAACCACCGCGGAGGTACGGGCCACCCTCGCTCACATCACTTGTAGCACCGCACCCGGGCACGACCAAATTACACACTCCTTCGAAACCTCGATGATACATCTCTCTCTCAACTCAGCTTACTACAACCAACACTGGAGGGAGGGCACTTTACCAGCCTCTTGGAAACACGCTGCAATCAACTTCATTCCTAAGCCCGGAAAACCCCTTTCCTTAGACAACCTATGCTCCATTTCTCTCACAAGTTGTCTTGGCAAACTATGAACACGTAATCCTTAACGGCTTCAACCTGAACTCGAATCTACCGCCTTTTTTGCTCACTCTCAATTACGCTTCCGCCCACATCTCTGCACCCAAGACATTCTACTGCACCTGAAAGAGACCGCCCTAAACAATACCCTCCATAAACATGCCACACGGGCCATACGTGCACTTGATATACAAAAGGCATTTGACAACGTGAGCCATGACCACATTCTGTCTACCCTTGCCACAACTAAATGCGGGCTACGCATCTGGCGCTACGTTGAGGCATTCCTAACCAAACGCACGGCTCATATCACACTCGGGTCCTACACCTCTCCGATCATTTATTTACCCAACCGAGGCACACCGCTGGGCTCAGTCCTCTCACCCATCCTCTTTAACATCGCCCCAACTCCCTTAGCCCGGATACTCGAAACTATACCTGACCTTCAGCACGCAATATACGCAGACGACATCACACTATGGACTACTAAGGGTTGCCCTGGCCAAGTTGAACATACTTTGCAACTAGCTACATATGCCATCCACACATATACACAGGTTATATATAGGTCTTGCGTGTGCACCGCAGAAATCTGAGCTCCTAGTCCTAGTCTGAGCTCCAACCATCACCGTGCTCCTTGACAACGCTCCGATTCCCAAAGTATCTCGGCTCCGACTGCTGGATCTCCACATTCAGCAGGACACGAGCCACCCACACCATACACCACTTGCAGCGCCAAATCAACCAGATCGCACGTCTCATTCGTCGCATTTCTAGCCGCAATCATGTCCTCAAGGAAAAAGACAGACTCGTAGACGCCCTTATCGTTAGTCGACTAGCCTACCACTTCCCATACCACCACATCACCAAAACACAACTCAATAAACTTAACGTCCTACACCGCTCAGCCGTTAAAGCTGCCCTCCATTTACCCCGTCATACCAGTACGATAAGGCTCCTTCAATTAGGCACACATAACAATGTTGAGGAGATCATAGAGGCGCACCTGTCCAGCCAACAACGTCGACTCCGCACAACACCTACAGGCACTCATCTCCTGCGCTCAATGGGCTGCAATACCCCTGATGCCTCACCTCAAACTCATATAGCCATTCCTCCGCATCTGCGGAACCTCCTGGGGCTCAAACCCCTCCCACGAAATATGAATCCCGAACACCACAAAGGCCGTCGCGCAGCCCGTGCCTCATTTTTCCAAGCAGTATACTTTACACGCCAGGACATCATCTACACGGATGCTTCACACAATACGAACATTCCTCACATCTGCACTGCTGTGTTCACGGACATTCACCGCTCGACGTTCAATGCCGCCTCCATCCACTGCACTAGCATCGCCGAGGCCGAATGCTTGGCCATTACACTCGCTATTGCACACATCAGTCAGTTGCAGACTCAGCACACCATAAATGCACAGACTCCCAAACAGCATACAGATATCTCCTGCGAGGAACCCTCCCACTCCATCTGCTAAAATATTATCTACTCTACCTACCCCTCCCGATCACATCACCATCACATGGGTTCCTGGGCACGAGGACATCCTCTGAAATGAGCGCGCTCATGCGTTTGCCCGAGAACTAAGCTTCCGGGTGCCGATGGATGGCCTCCCCAAACCTTCATTATACACCCCGATCGAACCTTTTGACTACACTACAATCGTTCACTATTATCGTCGTTGCCGTGCCACGTACCCGCCACCACATCACACGCTTTCTGACATCGACAGCACATACTGGCTACAACTCCAGACACATTCGTTCCCATCTCCTCAATTTGCCCACATCTCTCACCCCACGGACTTCCCACCATACTGTACCACATGCAATGCCACCCCACCCACCCTCTACCATTACTTATGGGAATGCCCACATCCCATCCGCGTTCCTCCTGTCAAACACCCCACCCCCTCCTCCAGGAGGCTGCCCTTCTAGCCACGCAACCTGCAGATCAGTTGTGGCTTTTTTTCCTCTTCCTCCTCTTTTTCTGGGAAGTGTTCGGTTAGATTTCGAAGAAGTGGACGCAGGTACAACCTGCAGTGGCCAGGCGGCGCCAGTGGAGCGTAAGTGAAACGCAGCGTTCAGCGCCGCCGACGGCGCTGAGTAATATGAGGCGGCCGGAGCGGTCGGGTTGCATTCGCGCTGTACGGCGGGAAGCATCTCTGGTCTCATTTTCTGTGGTTTTAAGGCAATCGAATGTCTTCTGAGGTACTTCCGAAGAATGTTAGTAGGACTTCCGAACACATACTGGCGAAAGGAAACCGCCGGTATTAAAAGAATGGTAATGTTTACAACGTGAACGGTGTCGACGTCACTGCGAAGTGCGCGCCGCTTGCGACGGAACAACCGCGCGCGCAAGGTTGAATTTCAAGCGAGTGAACGTTTTTTTTTTTGTAACTGTTTTTTGCCTCAGGGCATGTCAGAAATGTGATGATGAATTAAGAAATGATTAAATGAATGGAGAATGATGGCTGATGTAAACGGAGGTTTTCATTTACCTATTACGTTCACACCTCATACCCAAACATTGAAGGTGCAGAGATGAGAAGGGATTGATCGTCGTTTCTCTCTTTTTTGTTCTTGCTGTTTGATTACAGCAGCATAATTTCCTCGCGGTTTCGCTTTACAGTTTAAGTTTAATACCACGACGAAAGCTTTTGCTCGTGGTGCACTTTTTGACAGTTGGGTTGGCTTGTGGGGTTTAACGTCCAAAAGCGACTCAGGCTATGAGAGACGCCGTAATGGAGGACTCCGGAAATTTCGACCACATGGGGTGACACCTTTCGACAGTGCCGCGGAGGTTACAGGAAGGCAGTTGCGGTTCCCGCTACGGATGTCGTGGCGATTGCAAGCACTGTGCAGTTGTAGCGTGCGTCATCAACGAAAACAGGCATGCATTTTGTACCTACGCACCTCAAGTTTGGAGAAAGCCGGTGGGAAATGCTGGCACTCAACGACAAAGCTTCCGTAAATGAGGTCGTTAGAGTTAGGATTTTTGATGTTGCTACTAATTATCGTCCGGGACAAGTAACTCTTGAGCAGCTTGAGCGGTCGGTGCAAGAAATGTTTGGCGCGGAACGATAGAACGAAGTTCCATGCTCTGCATACAAAGTATCACGGGCCTCCACGCTCCGCCAGTTAACTTTTTCAGCACCTTAGAACTAATTTACAGATAAATATGCTTATCCAAATCTGTAACTGGAAGTTTTGAACATATTTTGGCTTTAAGGTTCCGAATAGACACCGCATTAGAAATCCGGTTCACAAGACACACGAGCATTTTTTTTTATTTTTTTTTATTTCGCCTCCGAAAATGCGGAAGAAATTTGATGCTGCGGCTGCGTGACTTTGGTGCTTTTCTGGACGTTACGTCCTTCAAAAGAACAACGACACAATCCTGCACAGTATATACCAGCACACGACAGAGTTTACAGCGCGGAGCGCGTGCTGAGGAGAGTGCCCCAACCAGCGTGCGGCTCCCCGAGCCAGAAGTTTATACCGTTTCCTCAGCTCAAAGGGCAATAGTCTTATTTTAGCTCCTTGGCGTCTATACGCCACAGGCCCCATAACAAAACAAGTTTCAGTTGCATTACTCTCTCACAGCCACTGTCTACTTCTCTCATCATTTTCCCCAGGTTCTTTCCAGCAAGCGGTACGCTTGGGTTTCCTTCGTTATTGTGGCAGTCTTCCTCGCCGCCCCTGCGCTTATATTCTTGTTCGCATCCGTAGTAGTCGAAGCATCGCACGAGACCACCGGAGCCACTAAATTAGTAAATCACACTCAATACGATAGCAAAACACGAACGCAGAATAAACACAGCGGCCACAACATACACGGCGTCTGCTTCTGCGCCGTCTCATTGTTAGCTCCCGTCGACCACCAGGTGGTGCCATATGTATCAGCAAACTCCATTGCAGGTTGCCTATCGTATTGTATACGGGATTTAACGTGTCAAAGGCGTCATGGGCCGTAAGGGATACCGCATTGAAGGGCTTCGGATTAATTTCGACCACATGGCGATCTTTTACATGTATTGGCATCGAAAATTATCGAAAATTACTCGAGCTCCTGGTGTTTCGCCTTCATTGTGCCGCGGCTGCGGCAGCCGGGATTAAACTCGCACTCTTAATGGGTTCAGCTTTCGTGCGCACAAATCCCTGATCATCTAGACACCCCGACTTTGCTCAGTATAGACAGAGGTGTAACCAGTATAGCCGCAATATAATGAGCATGGGAGTTGTAAGAGGGAGAGAATGTTTCGTCCTGTTTTCGTCCTGTAGCATTCGTTCGCATTGACATGGCTACAAGGATTTATGGTGGTTTAAAAAACAAGCGCATACTTCATAAACACTGGGTTTATACGAAAATTCCGTCGAAAAATGCTGCCGTGAAGTACTGGTTAATTCTAACGATCTGTCGCTGGGAGCCGGATACTGGTGAGTGCCAACAGCATGACAGTAAAAAGAATCAGATTAAGTATGTCCGTATTAGAGCCCATTGTACACTTGTCAGCGTAGTTAAAACAATACAGTACAGTCGCCATTACCGCCAGCTATTGTACGAGCACATAGGATCTCGCAACGTTTATTACAGTCGTCAGGGCCAGGAGAATTAGTGGAAAATGACCAAGGGTCGCCCGTTTATAACGTGAGAGCACGCGGGAGTGATGTAATAATACTGTACTAATAAACACCTGCAAGTACACCGAAGACCATATTGATGTACTAATACTGTACTAATAAATACCTGTAAGTAGAGCGAATACCATAGCAACTCCGTTAATGCCTGCTGTTAGTTCACAGGCGCATCCATCATATCAGACGTACATGTTGGCCTTAGAATTGGGTAACCATGTACGAATTAAAAGAGAATATTAAAAATTAAATTAAAACTGAAGACTGGTCCCAAGTCAAAACGTCATTAAACTTTATTTTGTTTTGAAGCGAAAACTTCCCTACGGTAGGTAGTTCTAGCCGTCGGGTATGCAAGAAAGGGGAACCCAAGGATTGGGACCCCCAAGAAAATACCGTGCCGTAGCGTAACGTTCGAGCCGACCGGAGAGATTTAGAATAGGGGTTTTCCCGACGCAGCGGAGCGGGGCTTGCGTTCGTCGATTGCAGCGCCCTGACGGTAAACCGTGAAAGCATTTAAATATATAAAAGCCAAAACAACGCTATCTTATTAAACAGAAACTGCTGTCATTGTACAAAAATATCCTAAAAATACCAGTTATATAATCTGTTTTCTTCAGACAATACGAAATCGACCAATCTTAATCAATCCAGGCTGAGCCGGGAAACCTCATTTGAACCTTCCGCGCTTTCCGACGCCTGGTCCCCATGGCAACCACACGATGCGAACTCGCTAAGCCTAGCAGCTCGGTAAATCCGGAAGCAATCGGACGATATGGGGCGTTTTATCGCTTAAATTTGGTGGTGCGGGCATCATGAGACATAGCACAAGCTTCGTTGGCCTTTCGTTTGCCGTGAACGCGTGACACCATGCAGCGGTAACGACGAATGTGTGCCGAGGCGAGCGGCCGCTGCTTGGCCGGACGCCGCCATGTTCCCCGACCCTATCCGGCCATAGGGTCCACGCTATTTCGCTGAGATAGGGTCGCCGTCGTACGCTGACCCAAAAACCCAAGGCCCGCTTGGGTTCTGCGCATGCGTACTCGCGCCCCGCTATTACCCTATCCCCCTAACCGATAGGGTCCTCCTATTCTAAAACTCCCGAACCACATGGCAGCGTTTCTCTGGAACCGCGTCAGCGCTCAGCGCGCGCCGGAGCGGGCGACCAAACACACGACGGCGTACGAACTGACGTCTGCAAGCCAAGGCATCGGGAAATCATCCTATTCAGCGACGGCGGGAACTTACTGGAGAAGGGGGGGGGGGGGAGGCAAGGGGAACAAAGGCGCAGGCATGGGAGCGGACAAAAGAGGTGCTCTCGCTTCCGCAGAAACGAGTTGCGCCTGTGGGGTACTGTGGGGGTGGGTTCTGCAGCTGCCCATGCGTGGCTTGTCATTGGTCCCCACCTGCGAAGCATTTCCGACGTTGACGCTGAGATCTGGCACAGCCAGATACCTCCTGCGTCTTTCAGCGTCGCCTCGCTTTCAGCGTCGCCTCCGGCCGAGACGCTGACGCGGCGCCGAAGAAACGCTGCATGCCATGTGGTTCGGCCTTTAGAGGTCACACTTGTGTTAAGCTTAGTGGTCGTTCTTTGAATTTGGGGTATGGTCACGTAGGCCACCATGTAGCCCGTGACCATTGTCAAGGTCAAAGGCAAGGTCACGCAGTGTGACGTGGAAGTAGAGGGCGCTAGATGGACGAAGCAACCTATAAACATAGCTGTCGTGTGGACTGCGCTGAGGCTTGCCGCATAAAGGCAGCTCGTATAGCACGCTAAACATCATCTGAAACTGCTGAAAAGTGTTTCCGCTGCCTCGGTGGGAAACAAACTCGCTATATGCGCCCCGTTCTCGCCCACTCTTTTCTTTCCGGACCTCTTTCTCTCCACGGCGAGCAAATCGGAAGCGTAGGTCCGTTGACTGACACGAAGGCGAAGCTGTGTGTGCTTGTCGAGTTCCAGCGGGTGTTTGGTTTAGCGCCGCATAAAGATAAAACCAATTAAAAACGTTGGAATCAATTAAGATGAAGCCAAGTGAAACTATGTCTCACAATGCGTTTAATGCCAGCTTATCAATGAGCGTAGCCATGCACATGAAGCTTTCGCTTCCCTCCAGGGTTAGCCAAACCTACCCAATTTTTTCCAGCATGTGTCACCTACTTTATAAGTATAATAGTACCTGGTATTTCAGCGAGCACTTTCAAAAATTACTAAAGATAGTTCGAAAAAACCAGAAGCAAAGTCTAAGGCCGGGCGGAAAACTTACTCTGCGTAATTTAATTGTCTAGCTAATTAACAAACCCACTAATTAAGTTTTAATTATTGCAGCTGGGTGGTTAGTCTCAATAGGAAGTTCCAAGCCGTGAACAAGGCGATGCCATATCAGTTTTCGAACCGAAGAAAAACTCTAAAGCCCTGCAACTCGATGAAATCAAGATGCTTTTGTTTTTTTCGTACGAAACCGAAAGTGCAAGAACTGCGCAGATGGGTACAGATGTTCGATGATGAGATTTTGCAGTAGCTACTGCGCCAAACTCGAACTGCCTGCTCTACTGTGACGCGTCATGCACTTTATTTCGCCCCGTCAAATATAACAACCACGCTGTTCGCAATGACACTTCCACGAAGCTGCAACGCTAAATATTGTCCAGCGGTGAGCAAAAGTGGTATACGACACTTAGCTGGTGGCGAAGCTCGGGAAAATTTCAACATCAGCATAGCAAAAGCTATCTGGGATCATGGGAACCATGAGAACATTGTAGTTAAGCTAGCATTAAATAACACGAGAGTATGCAATGCCATAGCTCAAATGCTTTTCGCAGAGCTGTGCGTACTCGCTAATATCAATAATATTTTTCGGAAAACAAGTTCCAGTCCCTGACGTAAAAGGTAGGAATGCTTTGGGAGAAAGTGTTGAGCCTGTATGGTGATGTAAATGCGACATACCGATCCGACTAAAGCCTTCGAAAATTCTTAACTATAGGATGGTCGAACAAGAAAAGGTAGCTTTTCAGGACGCTCATAATTTTAGAAACTCAAGTGATTGGCTAGGGCATTAACTAAATTTTCCTAATTAGTATTTGAGCTCCGTCTGCTCGTAAGTTGAAGCCGATCGCGAATTATAGCCGTAGCGAAGACGATATTGACGTTAATGTGCAGAAAGTTCCTGTCACGTCCACGACCACCGTTAGCCGGTTACATTTGGATACGAGTGCCAATTGCAAGCTCTTGCTCATCGTTCTTGAACATGCTGCACGTTTGCCTCGAAGCTAAAAACTACAGCTGACTTTATTTTTTTTTGGCGCCGGATTTTGAGCCGTTTGTGAATGCAGCGGAGCGTAAGAGTTGTGAATGGCCGCTCCCGCCAGCGTGGGCACGTATACATTGATGGGAGGCAAATTTCATGCTTCAGCCGCGTCCACGGTTGATTATGATATATGACGACGAGGTAGCGAGGATGCCTCCCGATCACCTGTCCCGAGTTAAGAGGGCGAAGAAAACCCGAATGACCAGTCCAGAACAGTGGTAGCGTCTCGGTTACTTTCTTTGGGCCTGTTTTGCTCAACTCGGCGACCGCTTCTAATTCAATAGAGCACTTACGTTACCGATGTTTCCGCATAATCTGTACAAGACCAGATACGGCGTACCCAGCTATATATAGGATGCACAGTGATTACATTCTATCCAGGTAAGTAAGCTAGAGTTTTGAGTTTCTTTTTTCATGTTTGAAAGTATTTGCGATTGAATAAGCAGACATTTGCTTGCAAATTCGATAGTACTTCCTTACCCCCCCCCCCCCTTTTTGTTTTTTATACAAGCATATCTCTGCGTTTTTTTTTATTACTTTTAGAGGCCTGTATTGTTAAAACGTAATCTTAACGTTTCACTCACTTTATTTTGATATTTGATTTTGAACCTTGTATAGTACTTAGACCAAAACATTTTAACCAAAGGCCACAAAATATTGCCATTTTCCTCTTGGCAGGACAAAAGTTGAAAGGAAGAATCTCCGAAGTATTGCAAGACGAGTAAATCTGGCTCATTTTACCGTACAGAACAACACATCGCCTGAAGTGCGCAGGTAGGGCGGCTGCTGCCACCTGTCTGTGCAAACACAGCGTGGTGACATGTTGCTGCTTTTCATTTCGAACTGCCTATGCTATTGCGCCGTGACATGCACGTTCTTTTGCTTCGACGCTCAAAGAAAAAGCATGCTCATTGCCAAAATAAATTTCCGACCAGTCACAACGGAGCAGCGAGAGGTAGCGCTCGATCTCCAACGAGAGCCTGGGAGAGCAGCGAAAGTTGATCGACAGCCGGGCCGAGATCGCCGCAGCGGTGGCATGGGCCCTGGGCTAAGGGTTTCCCATCCGCGACTAAATGTTCCGGGCCAAAATGAAAATGTTTCGTCTCCTCCGTCACTGCTTCGAGAGCGACAAAGCAAGGGAAAGCGTACGCCGGACGGTTCGTGCCTTGCCTCATTCTTTCAGTTTTGTGCGGGGAGAAATGACCAGGCTTCCTTGCGCTACCGAGGTTTTGAACGATGTTTCAGAAATAGATATGACATTCTCTTCTCTCCACGAACTCGCTATTGACCCTAACCACCAGTCTGGGCTAATTGAATAATTTGTTACTAGATTTTAGCTTAGACCGTTGCTTTAAAAATTTCTGCTGCACGCTGCGGTTGACAGTGTGACCCACAAAATGTTTATGATGAGTTTCCAGGCGGCGCCGAGTCATGTGCGTGCCGAAGGGCGCGCTCGGAGAAAACGCTCGAGGCCAGGCACGGCGGGTTTGCAAGATAGCCATGCAGGGGGTATGATGAGGGGCCTGAGTCCTGCGGCGGAGCAACGAAGGAACAACCGGTTTCTGGTGTTTACCACGGATATGCTTGCAATCGCTCTCTATCGTCCCTGGCCTGCCCGAGAGAGAGTGGCCGCTTATGAGAGGGCGGGAGCGAAGACTGGCACCCGCTTCGCTTTTCCATGGGATGGAGGCGCCGGATGAACACGCGCCAAACCGGGAGGCACGTGTCGGAAAGCTGCACTGAAAAAAGTTCGCCGGACAGTACGCGGAAGTGAGGAGTTCGAGTGGATTAATATGGCGTGGCTGAGGGCAACGTAGCTGAATACTTCTAGGCACTCTAGTAGCTGGTTATAATAATATTGGCTCAGGGGACGGCTGTTGACACAATTTGACTGAAATGAATGTATTCTAGCAAATTAATGATGTGTTCAATTTGTGTTGCAAGCTTCTGCACCTTTGTGGCTTGCCGGCATATCACGGACACGCGCGTTCCAGTGGCGAATTTTTGGGCTAGTTGGTTCCACATGGATCCCTTCGCTTCACACACTGAAAGCGGACCCGAACAGGCAGAGAGACCCCAACTGCGCTGACCGCAACTGAACAATTACAAACCTCCCGAAATGCACCCGTACGAAGTTTCCAGCACTACTGCACTTGCCTCACCGTCGTCAGTTGTTCAGTTGCAGACATTGAAGCCTTACAAAGCAGTTGCAACACAGTTTTGGTAGGCGTCTGTCCGTCTGTTGGTAGGTGTCTGTGTCGATTACGCGACCTAGGGCGGCAATTAAATGATCCCGCCTTATGGCGGTAGGGTAGTGCCCTCTAGTTGGGACAGAAAGAGTTGCGAAGGAAAGAGCGTGTTCAAGTACGCCGAGCTTCCCGGGAAGAGGAGGAGAGTACATGAGCAACCACGGCATAGTTGGCATTTGCGGCTACGTTCCGCGTTCCGGCGCGGACTTCGAAAGGCATCACCACACCGCCGCTGCTGCAGTACATTTGTTTGTTGAAAATGGTGGTCTGAAACCAGTTTGCGTTGCTTGAAGTTTCAGTTTTGTGCCGCCATCTGTGAGTTCGCGGAGAATTGCCGCGCGGACGTGACTCGATCGGTGGGAATCCCCTTCGTTCTGCGCGGTGCTGTGCTCGGTACGCGATGAACCCGAACTGGGGTAGGTGATTTCATAGCATTCGCATGTGTACTGTTTGTTATTTAGAGACATAACAGTCCAGCTCGCTACGCATGACATGAGAGCCTGCTCGTATTGCACCCTGAACATACTGGCAGCGCTGTTTTCAGAGGCTGTTAACGTGTCAGGCACGTGCGAAGGACTCGGGTCCGGCCTTGAATAATGTATTCTTGTCTCTCGCTCCGCCGCTTTCCCACACCCACTGTAACTTACTCAGTTTTCATTTCCGCTCAATTGAATATTTTTAGCTACGGAACTTCCTTGAAAACTTTAGCTTCTGAACATTTCGAACTGCTCCTGAATTCTGCATCAAAATTTTTCGTTCACGGCCTACAACGACGGCGATGCTGAATTCACCGCGACACGAGGCCCTTAGCGACATCTTATTAAAGTTTGGTGAATTCGGCCGTTGAAGAGATTTGCCTTTCTATCACTTAAAGCTATGTCGAGGTGTTCATAGGTTGTAAATGACGAACGCCTTTCTCATGGGGCTACGGTTAAAATTAGTGTTCTCTTCGCATTTGAGCTGAACTAAGAATGAAAACAGAGGCGCAGCTCGTAACCTTAATCAGTAAACGCATTCTGTTCTGTGGCGTTTGCAAAGCCTTCTGAGATCTCTGCGCTTAGCAGAACTGCACGGCTGACGCTAGCGTCTCAGATAAGGCGATATACTGCCCTATGGGGCAGCATTCAAACATGCGATGAGCATACCTTCATGAAAAAAAAAAAAAAAAAGACCTTTGCAGGGAGCACCAATTTTGCGAACCGTAAGCTCGAGGGAATGCTGAACCGTGCATGCTTCATTCTTGGTATAATAATTATTAGTTCAGTTCAGTCGTTCAGTCGTGTCCGACTCTTCGTGACCCTATGGACCATGTCACGCCACGCTTTCCGGTCTCTCGCTATCTTCCTAACATCACATAACTTCTTCTGCAGGGCTTTGAGGATGCCATCTAACCATCGCGTTTGCTGCCTACCCCTTCTCCGGCGACCCTCAATCTTTCCCAACATCAAATCTTTCTCCAGCGACTCCTCTCTTCTCATGAGATGCCAAAGTAGCTGAGCTTTAATTTTACAATTTGACCCTCCAATGAGCAGTCAGGGTTTCTGGTCGACAATATCGACTGATTTGATCTTCTGGCAGTCCAAGGAACTCTCAAGAGTCTTCGCCAGCACTACAATTCAAACGCGTCAATTCTTCGGCGGTCAACCTTTTTCACAGTCCAACTCTCGCATCCATACATCACAACTGGAAAGACCATAGCACGAATTATACGGATCTTGGTTGGCAGACTAATGTCTTTGCTCTTTACTAGGTGGGCAAGGCTAACCATTGCTCTCTTTTTAGCAAATATTATGTTAGCGTTGTCTGCAGTTCAGTTCAGGCGTTCAGTCGTGTCCGACTCTTCGTGACCCTATGGACCATGTCACGCCACGCTTTCCGGTCTCTCACTATCTTCTTAACATCACATAACTTCATCTGCAGTGCCTCGAGGATGCCATCTAACCATCGCATTCGCTGCCTACCCCTTCTCCGGCGACCCTCAACCTTTCCCAACATCAAATCTTTCTCCAGCGACTCCTCTCTTCCACCAGGGATAATAAAGTGAAGATAGGATTTATAAAAACATTCTTGCAACAGAGCGCCTCGGGTGACAAAAATTACAAGTAGCTTGCAATACATGAAAGTGCTTAGTGTCCGGTGGAAGACCGGCCACGTAAGTAGCAAGGTGAGGTGAGACGGCTCGATTTGAAATTTTGACTGTTGGTAGCATTTCCCTCAGTTGCGTTCATCCTCGTCATGCAGTGTGGTCGGCCCCTAAAGCCGTAGCCTTCATGCCCACGATCATGTGGGTTCGTTCCAATGGTGGCAACATCCCGGACAATGCCGTGCCCGGAGGCGAGGATGGCGGCGAGAAGACATTCATCGGTCGAGCGGAACACAACGGAGATCTGATCCCAGGCAAGGTAGTGCCTTCCCACGGCTGCTGCTACGTGTCCTACGCCGGCGGCGAGCACCGCTACGAAAGCTATGAAGTGAGCAGCGTTTCAGTATGGAGTCCATCTCTCCCAATCAACTTTTCGTGCCTGTCTGCATGTTCTGGTGCTTGTCTGCGCCAATACATGTCTGTACATGTAGAGTATTCACTTAAAGTTCGCCAATGAATAAAAAGATACCGAAGTAAGCATGCGTGACAAATGTAAAGCGCTAGCCACAATCGTTATTATAATGATCTACAATTGACCTTTTTTTTTTTTTGTTGCACTTCCTTTTTGTTAGCAAGTGTAATAGAAAAAACCAGCTGAAGAAAACCGCAGGAAGCCCTGGGGGGCCGGATCTTCAACGCTTCTTGCCAGTCAATAGCAGAGGTGGGCAACCTCATGAGGTAGACCTCAACCTCAAAATGACCTCTACCTCACGGAGTGAGGTAAGGTTGAGGTGAGGTCGGCGACAGCTAGAAATGTTTTGAGTTAGGTCACGAAATTGGACCTCTACCTCACGCGTGAGTTTGAGGTTGAGTGAGGTCGTCATTGTGTGAGGTCGAAATGGTGAGGTCCAGGCTTTTTGCTGTTGCCGCGGCTTTCTTCGAAGAGCGCCCCTTTTGACGCGGAGCTCGAGCGTACTGCCGCGGTGTGCCCGCCGACTCTCGGTGTTTGGTTACCCCCAAATCGGACGACCGGATGCGGAAGCCCCTGCCCAGCTTTCGGCATTCCACCGTAATGTCCGCAGCCCGAGACCGCTTCCCTCTGGTCTAATTGGAAGGAGATTTTTTTTTTACTTCACGAACTCCTCATGTCCCCCGCCAGCCACCCCCGTTTCCTCTGACTTGTTTGTGCCGATGCTTGCGGCAGGCTCAAACACTCAGGAGCGTGCAAAGCACATAACTCATTCTGACCCGCGGTGCTTTTGTCGGATGCCGCAAACAAACAAGCAAACTAAAAAGCGAAGCAAATTGTCGTTTGCGCATACGGGGTGAAGCAGAACTGTTTGTCGTGTGCATGCATGCCCGTTTCCAGGTGCTGACGTCACGGCTGCTGCCTTACATTGGATGAAGGATCCCGCTGTACATTACACGGAAACTTAGCAGAAAATGGTGCAGCGAAATTGCTAGAGAACGTGATACTGACATAAAAAAAGGCAAACATGAACAAACCAGAAAAACCGGCACACTACCGTCTGGGCAATTAATCTAAGTCCTTCCTTTCGAATTGTACGCCATCGTTCTATATTCCGGTCCTGTAAATTTATATTCTTATAATCTCCAGAATAACCTCTATTTGGCCTTGTGCTGCTTGTTCCTTCTAACAGATTCATAGGTGGCCCCGAACCACTGCAATGGGATGAAGATGCTAGCGTTCCTTATATAACCAATATATCGGTGAAACATGCAAGAGGCTGAAACGGACGGCACAGCTTATAAGACGCAGCTGGTATACAGGAAAGAAGCCTGCGCAAGTTAAAAATTTGCCTAGATAGAACAGAAAAAAGAATTATATGGGGCTTGCATGCAGTAAATCCCCAATGAAAAAAAAAAAAAAAAAGTTTTTGCACCGCTAAGGCCCTTTGTTTCTCTCTCAAATTCTAGTGAAAATAAGCAATGAAAGAGAAAGGAGGAGAGTAAGGGATTCCTAACTTCATAATTTCAGGTCTCTCTTGAAATCTCTTATTTAGGCGCAGAAAAAAAAGGAAGAGAAAAGCGTTCTTCTAATGTTTTTATGAGCTAAAAAGTATTGAGATGGTTTCCGGCTCAACAATTTGGTGTCTAGACGGATGAATTGGTGTGTCAAACTGAGCGTGTCTCTTTTGTGCTGCCGTCTGCTAGAGACCGACAAATCTATCGGATGAAAATTTTTGTGGTCAGATGTTTGAATAATAATTTCAGACATTCGTTTTTTTCTTTAAAAATCAATTTAGATATATGTGAATGAAACGAATTACATGCTAGCACTCAGGAATGCAGTACTAAGTCGATATCTCAAGCCTTCTATACGCTCTGGGAAGCGCAGTTCTCTTCTGGTTTTAATGTGCGACGTTTTTTATTACTTTCGTCAACATGGTATTTCTTTATATATATTTCCTTGTATGATATTTACGTTCGTGCACTGCCGAACAGAAAACAGACTTCTTCCCTCACATTTGGCTCTTTCTTTGGCATCTTTTCAGAGGCCCATAGCACAACCCTCCTTTCCACTTACCGGCGCGGTCATTTAGTTTTTATTTATTTATTTTTTTGAAACTATTGGAAAGTCGATGTAGTCTCTGAAAGCGGAGCTAACACGCATATGCCACTGCCTTTGGTGTGTATTGGTGACAATTCGGCATTCACCGCATGAGCAAAACCAGATGCCTAGAGACGGACGGCGAAGGGAAGCGCGTGCACAGCAGGGAGCGCGGTACCTCTGGGCTGCTTGCTCGCCTCCTTTCTGTTGTTCTCGTCTTTATTTTACGTTTATGTGCTGTAACTATACGACGCTAACAGGGAAACAATTACTCTCGATGTACCTACGGTGCATGCGGCGAAGCAGCTTCGGAGACACCACGGTGCAATGTATTAGTTCAGTCTTTAAAGGAAAACAAGTGAATACCACAAACAAACTCGTCCCAGACTTGTTGGCGAAATGGTATCCAGTATTCTGTTCGAACGTACAAGTATTTATGTCGTTTTCTTTTTTTTTTTTTTTTTTTTTTTTTTTTTTTTGAGGTGGGTGGGAGTTGTACATTTTGATCCGGCGAAATTTGACGGGCGAGCCGATGTTCGCAACAGCAAAGTGGTTCATGTTTAACCCTCTTTTCTAGCAGGTCCGACCCTTGTAATTTTTTAATGCAAGCGTGGTGTTCAAAGAAGCAATTTTGCCAATTCTCGCAATACGCCACAGGATCACAAAATTATAAACAAACACCTAGGAGTGGCCGGTTGGGACCTCATACCATAAAAAGCATTCCTCTGCAATTTTCTGAAGGTTTACTCGGCGTTGGCAGAGTTTTATGATTATTTGGAGTGTTGCTATCTTTTCCTCTTTTGTTTTGTTGGGGATTTACTCTTCACGACAAGTCGTTTCATGAGTGGCTGTTATGGAAAATTCGTGCCCCGCTAATATGACATCCGTCAATATGGACGACCCGAATTATAGACAGTTTTTCTGGGGGCGAAACGTTTTCAATGTCTTTATCCCTCGCTAATAAGGAAACTCGCTGTCTGAGCAATGGACAGGGGAAGAATGCACACAGCCCACTCGGCCCATGCATTTTTGTCTCGTTAATATGGACATCGTTAGAAAAAGCAGGGGAGTCCGAACGCAAGTTAAAAAAGGGTGCGCAGGCCGGGAACCTATGCGACAGCCGATACAGCCGGATGCCTGAACGAGTCCTGAGGAGTTGGAAAGCACCAAAGCGGGCGTGTCGTCGTTTTAGGAGGGGAGGGGGGGGGGGGGGGGCAAGAGCGGAAAGGAAGGGAGGAGGAGAAAAGGATGGTGGATGACAGGGATCGTACACAGCAAACCGAGTGCCAGCTAACTAAGAAAGACCCCAAAAGGAGGGAACCGGGAGATTTCTGGGTGCAGCGGCAGCGCCGCAACGAAAGGCCGCAGTCGGGAAAACAGCAACATGTGGTCGCAATAAATTCTGTTAAACGTGAACAGAGAGGCCGGTAAAAGCGTAAGAAAGAAATAATAGGAAGAAAGACAAGCGCCAAAAGTGGGGGTGGGAACTGAAGTTTTTCTATCCCAGAACGCAAAGTGTGTTCCATGAAGCCGTTAACGCTTTTCGGCCAGGGTTAAGATACACTCACGAAGTAAAGCGACAAAAGAAAGCAACAAGCATGCAACTAGGACCGGGCGTCCCGTCCTGGACGCCCTTCCTTCTCATGCTTCTGGTTTTCGTCACTGTTGCGCTGCCGAACTGCCACATTTTGCACCCCGGGCGGTCCCCAGGTCGGTTTTGCCTTGAGTCAGGGATGCGGCCTTGACAACGTCTGAGCTCTTCGTAGTCGGCTAGCCGTCGTTCTAAACTGTACTTCAGCTTGCAGTGTTTGTTTCATAGGAACACATGCAAACGGCACAGGAAAGGGCTGTTCGATACCTCTACCAACTTGACTCTCTCGCTTCCTTACATAAACAGTACAAGGCAAAAAAGAGAATCAGAAGAACGGAAAGACAGGGAGGTTAACTAGGCAAAAAGAGTGCAAAGAATCAGGAGCCTGTAACCCTCAACTTTCAGTCTGACTTTTGGCATGGCGGGAGTTAAACGCAAAAGAACGGAGCTGAACTTAGGCGCGAAGCGGGAAATCTGTGAATACAAGCGGCAAAAGCCATCTCAATCAATCCAAGCCGTGAGGGACTGAACCCAAGTTTAACTAGGCCTCCGCCTCGCCAGGTCCACGGTAGCATCTCTACTAGATGACTCCGATAAATGGTTCAACGTCGGAATCGCAGCGTCAGCCACAGTCCGACAGCGCCAAGCACAGTTCGAAGAAATGGAGTCATCCTTGTTAATGTGGTTCGGGAATGTGCGCGCGAATGGTGCTGTCGTGAGCGACGAAATGCTTAAAAAAATGCTCGCTGCGTCGGCAACATTATTGGGTGCGTACCGTTCTTTCTCCTCCGTCTTGATAGGTTTTACCTGTGATGACTTACGGAATTTTTGTTCAGTAAAACAGGGGGATGTTTACTGAGAAATATTATTCTACGCTCTGTCAAGGCATTACTGACTTCACCTACTCAAGAGGATGGCTGACAAGGTTTAAGAACAGACATGACGTTTCGGGTGGACGGATTCATGGAGAAGGGGGTAGCATCGACAGCTCGGCTGTTTTTAATTACGAATTTAATTAAAAAAGCAGGCATAATTTATAAATGTTTTCTGAATTATATACTTTTCGTTTTTATTCATGACTCGTCATTATGGATGACTCGCTTTATGGACAGTTTTGGTCGGAAACCAAAGCGTCCATACTAACGAGGCACGACTGTATTCCTATTTTTTTTTTCCCTAATTTAATATATTCGCTCGCAAGACAATGCACAGTGTATTAAAAAAAAAAAGCTTGGCAATCATCAATTGTTTTTTCGAGTTAAGAAAAAGAGCATATCGTCACTATTGTCATCGTCACTAAGGTCAACAGCATTTGTCTTCAGTATGTAGTAAGAACTGGTTTGTTTTATTTCTAATACGAATCTTATTCACGTGGGTCGAATGGGATAAACTCTGTATTGCACTATAGGCCTATGCGTAGTAACGTGGTACCCATGTAGGCCTTAGAATGAAACCGACCACAAAAGGGTAGGCGAGGAGTGGGAAAGGATTGCCACTTTGGTGCAGAGTTGGACATGTAGTCTCCAGAGTTTTTCTGCTTTTATCCGGGATATTATTTGTATAAAATTAAGAGTAAAATACAGCCTTCATACGACAAAATTCTGGCTTACCTATATATTCCAAGATTACTGAGAAATGTATATTTGCTTTAAGTGACGGTTTAATTTAATGATTCTTTTATTTATTATTATTATTATTATTATTATTATTATTATTATTATTATTATTATTATTATTATTATTATTATTATTATTATTATTATTATTATTATTAAGGTAGAGCGCCCGACCTCAACCTCACATTTTGAGTTTGAGGTGAGGTTGAGTGAGGTTGCCAAATATCTTGAGTTTGAGGTGAGGTCGAGGTTTTTGAGGTCAAATGCCCACCTCTGGTCAATAGCTTATCTGATAGCCATCGCTGAACTATAATTAAGCGCTTATCACCATGCAGGTCAAGACGGGGCCACCTGTGAAGCTTTCGCTGTGTTGTAACCCTTGTAACTAAGGCTTAAAGTCTGGGGGTTTTCGGGGGTCCGAGACCCTCCCCCCCCCCCCCCCCCCCACTAAATTTTTAAGAAGGGTCTGAGTCCCCCTGCGCTCGAATGTATAAGGACTGCGTGAAAACGAAGCAGGCTGCCAGTTTTTATTTTTGTCAGTGGTTTTCATATACTTCTGTACCATTCCCGCAATTTCGCGGTGAATTTTATATGAACCTTTAACATATTTTCTAAAACCTAAGACCGAACAATAATTTCTCCCATTTGTAAAAAATAATGTACGAAGCACCAGTCGCTTTCTTTCTCTCTCCCTATCTATTTCCCTTTCCACCTGTACTCGAATCACTAGAGACCCCCTTTCGATGGAGCCAGACTTTAGGCATTGCTTGCAACTATTGCCTTCGTGTTCTGGAGTTTCACAAATTATTCCTGTATGAGAAATGGGGTCCCTGTAAGACGGAGGCTGGACATGGGCTCATCCTCCTTAAGACGCGTCCTTAGGACACTGACCGCAAGTGATTTTAATTACTGAAAGTCAGGGCATGTTTACGCGAAGCGGCATTTGTCGATAAGTATGCTACATCCGTTTTAGTATGGTTCAGCTGCAACACATTTTCAGTGATGCCTATACTGTGTACCTCTATCCTTCAGCAGGCATTTTATTTAAAATGCTTGCATTAGTGCCAGTGCCGCTGACGTTGCGCCTTTTTTCGACAGGTCCTGGTGTTTGACGGCGCCTCGGAGCACTGGGTCGAGAGTTCTGGCGGCTCCGTTCCAGACAGAGCCGTCGAGGGCGGCCGAACTTCCTCAGGCGAGAAGCTCTACGTCGGCCGCACCCACCACGAAGGCACGGTGACCGTGGGAAAGATTCAACCGACCCACGCGTGCCTCTACATCCCTTACGGCGGTTGCGAGCACCGCTACTCGGGCTATGAGGCTCTGGCCCTGCAGTAGTGATTCTGAGAGAACCACGGGTAGGTAGGTTTGTGGGGTTTAACGTCCCAAAGCGACTCAGGCTATGAGAGACGCCGTAGTGGAGGACTCCGGAAATTTCGACCACCTGGGGTTCTTTAACGTGCACTGACATCGCACAGCACACGGGCGCCTTGCTTTTCGCCTCCATCGAAAAGCGGCCGCTGAGGCCGGGATTCGATCCCGCATCCTTGGGAACAGTAGTCGAGCGCCGTAACCACTGCGCCACCCCGGCGGGGCGAGAACCACGGGAGAATCGTATGTGAGCAGAGGCATTGTGTCTTCATGCAGCGAAGAAACAAGGAAGATGAGGGAAGTATACCTCAGCTAGATGGCGCTACTATAGCTCCCAAATTAGGGTGCCTTGATGTATTTCGCTTCCGCTCGAGGCACCCTATCCCAAATGCGCGGAGTCTTTACGAATTGTGACGTTATAGCCTCTCCTGTTTTTCCTCTCTCATAAAAGAGCGGACATAGGGGATGCCATCCGTTACCAAGGAACTATATCAGAGAATCACTGACGACAGGCGTCTTGACAGAGGACGAGGAGGAGAAAAAAACAACAAAACAAACGTTACTGAAATGACAGTTTCTCTGGCGGTACCTTAGGAAAATAACTGTGCAGGAGCCTGTTGGCCTCTGCTTTTTGCCCAACTAGACTAACAGCCTCAGTTGGTTTAGCGACACGCCGTAAGGGATTCTCATCAAAGTACGCGGGTGTTTTCGTCTCCGTCAAAATGCGGCCGCCGCTTTGCAGTTCGAACCGGACAACTAGTGCTCCATTTGCCGAACACCACCGCCGCTGAGCCTTCTGTGAGGGACGACCGGCTAGCGGCATCTTTGCATCGCATTAGTAAACTTTACAAAAACAAGCTGTCATTTTTCTTTACTCTCATAGCTGCACAACGTGGGCTTCCTTGTTGGTCAGGCAATAGAACTGCTGCACCTGAGGTGCTCTAAACATACGCCACGGACAAAGTCTGTTCAGAGCCTTTGCCGGTTTGCATAAAGTGCTACTCACCGCCTACATTTTGTCCTCGGAACGGTAGAGTTCAGAAGTCGATAAAGGTGCCCGTGAGCCCTCGCAGGCGCATCGCTGGTCCCGAGTAACTTTGGGCAGCATGGTGGTACATTGTGGCCCGCCCATGCACATTACGCTGCGTTGAAAAAGCAAACCCAAAGTTAACTTCTAGAACAATCCTTACCATCGATTCTCGATGCCGATCGCATCCATTACAGTCAAAAATACAAAAACAATAATACGCCGCAGTTCTTTTATGTAAAGCTGACCGAATGAAAGCGGCGAAGTCGAGTAGAGCCTATCTACGACGTTTGTGAGTTTCCCAGCCCACATAACCAAAAGCAGGGGGGAGCAAGGACAAGCAGCCAGCAGCAGCCAAATGCTTTGAACCAAAAAAAAAAAAAAGTTGGAAGTTTTGATACTGCGAAAATGCGAAGATATTCAACTGCATACATCTACAACAGTGCACAGGCACATATTACACTGCCACAGTGCTTAAATGGTCCTACGGCCTAAGCATATCAACACGTGAGTATAAGAGAGGATCACATTTCAACACAGAAAACAACAGGACAAGCAGTCGGGTTAGTTGGTGTTGATCCATGATTGACAGCGCTTAGCCACATGGACAGAGAAAAGAACACATAAAGAACGACGACACAGGCGCTGAACTTGAACTTCATTCTGGAATCACCGATACTCTGCTTATATATATATACACCCAAAAAAGCATCGACTAGTGGCCATTTTTGACACTCGTGTCAACAAAAAAGTAACTTGACAAAAATAAAAAATTAAATATAGCACCGGAAGTGATAAACACAAAGTGTGAGTACAAACAAAATGTGAGTAGAAAATAGGCAAGTCATTATTTAAGCCGCCAACACGTGGAACAGTAGAATAATGAGAGCAAAGGAATTTCCATAAAATGATCCAGGAACATAACTAAAATCAACGAGCACACAAACCAAGCACGGTTGTATAAGGACAGATGTAGTGTGAGCAAAAAAAAAAAAACGCAAACGAGATAGAAAAAAGGGTAACAGGGTAAAACTAACAATGAACACAGCTAAAGTGATGAGATGAAGCGCACTAAAAAGAGAAATGACGCATGAACAGCAAAGATGATCCCGAGCTCTCTACTTCCGGGTAGCCGTCGAGCCCCTCGAACACTGGGCATACGACGAGAGTCTGCAAAATTACGGGGAAATCATCGACCATTATAAATTGGGACGTAGCCTGGTATCCCCGCCAGATGTTAGCCTAATAATAGAGAAGCTGTCGCGTGGAGGCGGCTGAAACTTATACGTTCATGAACCCGGTCTGGGCGTTTCACGCGCTACCAGACCTTAGGGACAAGGATCTGTGCAAACACTGTGGGGCGAGAGGGACCCTCGACCACATAATTTGGGAGTGCCCACAAATTCCAGGGATAGGACAAAATATTACAAGTAGAGTAGCCTGGGATACCCTGCTGCGAAGCGCGGACCCTGCGATCCAGCACCGCACCGTCCATCTGGCGGAAGAGGCGGCAACAAGCCAAGGGCTATACAAGGGCTGCCATCATCATCATCATCAGCCTGACTATACCCACTGCAGGGCGAAGGCCTCTCCCATATTTCTCCACTTAACCCGGTTCTGTGCTAGCTGCATCCACTTGACCCCTGCGAACTTCTTAATCTCATCCGCCCACCTAACTTTCTGCCGCCCCCTGCTACGCTTTCCTTCCCTTGGAATCCAGTTTGTTACCCTAAGCGACCATCGGTTATCCTCTCTTCGCACTACATGTCCTGCCCATGTCCATTTCTTCTTAATTTCCACTAGAATATCGGTAACTTGAGTTATTTCTCTGACCCGCTCTGCACGTTTTCTATCTCTTAATGTTACCCCTACCATTTTTCGTTCCATTGCCCTCTGGGTTGTCCTCAACTCTCTTGGTTAGCCTCCACGTTTCAGCGCCTTAGGTGAGTACAGGTAAGATGCAACTGTTATATACTTTCCTCTTTAGCGATACCGGTAAGCTGCTAGTCATAATCTGCGAGTGCTTGCCAAATGCGCTCCATCCCAATCTTATTCTTGTTATTTCGTTTTCATGGTCCGGATCTGCGGTTACTACCTGTCCTAAGTAGACATATTCGCCTACTACTTCCAGTGCTGCGCTGCCTAATGTAAACTGCTGTTCCTTCCCGAGGCTGTTGAACATTACCTTAGTCTTCTGCATACTGATTTTCAGGCCTACCTTTCTACTTTTCCTGTCTAGGTTATCAATCATTATTTGCAGTTCATCCCCCGAGTTGCTTAGCAAGGCAATGTCATCAGCAAATCGCAGATTACTGAGGTATTCTCCATCTACCCTTATCCCTAACTGCTCCCATTCCAAGTCTCTGAATACTTCCTCTAAGCAAGCTGTGAATAGTACTGGGGAGATTGTGTCTCCTTGCCTAACACCTTTCTTTATGGGAATTGTGTTACTTTCTTTATGCAGAACTATGGTTGCTGTGCAGCCACTATATATATCTTCCAGCCCTTTCACGTACGGCTCGTCTACCCCCTGATTTCGCAATGCCTGCATCACCGCCGAGATTTCAACTGAGTCAAATGCTTTGTCGTAATTAATGAATGATATATGTATAAGGGCTGGTTATATTCCGAGCATTTTTCTATAACCTGATTGATGGTATGGATATGATCGATAGTAGAGTACCGTTTCCGAAAACCTGCTTGATCCTTTGCTTGATTGCAGTCTAAGGTTGTCCTGATTCTATTAGCGATTACCTTAGTAAATACCTTGTACGTAACAGACAGTAAGCTGATTGGTCTAATTTTTAAGGTCCTTAGAGTCCCCTTTCTTATGAATGAGGATAATGTTTGCATTCTTCCATGGTTCCGGTACCGTCGGTGACACCAGGCACTGCGTATAAAGGGTGGCCAGTTTTTCTAGCACGATATCCCCCCCGTCCTTCAGCAAATCTGTAGTTATCTGATCCTCTCCAGCTGATTTCCCCCTTTTCATAGTTTCTAATGCTTTCTTGACCTCGTCCTTCGTCACTGGTGGAACGTCTGACTTTTTCCCTACCGCCAATCTCGTTACGGTCCTGACTACTTTGGCTACTGTAGAGATCTGTATAAAACTCCTCGGCTACTTTGACTACCTTGTCCATATTCGTAATGACGTTGCCCGCCTTGTCCCTTATCGCATACATCTGGTTTTTGCCTATGTCCAATTTCTTCTTTACCGCTTTAAGGCTTCCCCCGTTCTTTACAGCATGTTCAATTTTCTCCATGTTATACTTCCTTATATCGGCCACCTTGCGCTTATTGATTAGCTTTGATATCTCGGCCAATTCGATCCGGTCTGTTGGATTGGAAGCTTTCATACTCTGACGTTTCTTAATCAAATCTTTCGTCTCCTTAGACAGCTTGCCGATATCCTCTCTCACTATCCTACCGCCTACTTCTACCGCACATTCAGTAATGATATCTCTGAAATTATTGTTCATTGCTTCTAGGGTAATGTCGCCATCCTCGGTTAGAGCTGAATACCTATTCTGTAGCGAGATCCTGAACTCTTCTGCCCTCTCCCTCACCGCTAATTCGTTGATGGGTTTCTTTCTTACTAATCTGTTGCGTTCCTTCTTCAGATTTAGGCTAATTCGGGACCTCCTGTGGTCACTGCATCGCACTTTCCCGATTAGCTCTACATCTTGCATGATGGCGGGGGTTGAACACATTATGAAGTTGATTTCATTTTTAGTCTTCCCGTTCGGACTTTTCCATGTCCATTTCCGGTTCTTCCGTTTGCTGAAGAAGGTATTCATGATTCGTAAGTTATTGCGCTCTGCAAACTCAACTAGTAACTCCCCCCTGCTATTCCTAGAACCAATGCCATAGTCACCTACTGCCAGGTCGCCTGCCTGCTTTTCCCCTACCTTGGCATTGAAGTCGCCCATTAGTACAGTATACTGCGTCTTTACTTTTCGCATTGCCGATTCTACATCTTCGTAGGAGCTTTCAATTGCCATGGTCATCATAACTACATGTAGGTGCATAGGCCTGTACAACCTTCACTTTATGCCGCTTATTAAGCCTAATTACGATGCCTGCCACCCTCTCATTAATAGTATAGAATTCATCTATATTACCCGCTATATACTTATTGACAAGGAAACCTACTCCTAGTTGTCGCCTCTCTGGTAAACCTCGATAATATAGTACATGCCCATCCTTCAGTACAGTATATGCCTCATTCGGCCTCCTAACCTCGCTAAGCCCTATGACATCCCATTTCATACCCTCTAGTTCCTGTAAGAGCACTGCTAAACTAGCTTCACTAGCTAGGGTTCTAGCATTAAACGTTGCCAGGGTCATTTTCCAATGGCGGCCTGTTCAGCCGTCATTGGAAATTGGAAAGGACTGCCTGCCAGCCTCTAATCCGCGGGCGCATGACTCCCCGTCTTCCCCGGCACGCGTGCCGGGGGCGGGGAAGAGGACGCCCATTTCCGATGAAATTAAAAGTTGTGCAACCAACCAACCAAGCCAACAACTAGCATGGCTAAACGAAGAAGATGAGGAGCACTACATAACTAAAACAGGCAAAAGAAGGAAACGTGCATGAGCAACACGGATGAAGTCAACAATTAACATAGCTAAACGATGAAGATGGGACGCATAAAACCGAACGGGAAAGATAAAATCAACAAGAGAATCACAAAAGTATGAAAGTAAAACCAGGCTAGATCAATTACATCCAGAAAGAAAGGCAATTTATTTTTCCGAGAGTGAAACGGATGGTGTGCTTAACAATCACCCTTAAGCCTCAAAATCTTGGCGGCTTGCACTATTCCACGTGTCAGCTTATACCGGTGCGTTTTTAACACTTTCTTTTTTTCGAAAATTGGGTCGCATGGCTTCTTTGAGTCACAGTTCTGGAAGTGGACTGGCAGATTCTTGAGGGGTGTACAGTCGAGCGCGATTTGAAGGTTATCGCGCGAGCGTCGACCGGGAACACGAACAGCGCCATGGTCCAGAATTCTCTGCCAAGGCGAGGCAGGTATTAGGCCAGCTTCCCTCACTCTTTTTGCTGTTCCTTTAGCAGCCGTCACTCCCTGCTGGGACATCACTTTTTTTTTTCTTTTGGTTCTGCGAACAGGCAGTGATCGTTGTGCGCATGACGTATTCTTCGGTATTATCTGAAATTGGACACTTTATCGCAACAAATGAAAAGCTTAGAATAGAGAGAAAGGGCGGTGAGTTTGTCACGGGGGTGATGGTTGTTGTATGGAACAGCGAACGAGGTAGAGAAGAGTGCGAAATCATGATTTTTCCTGTTCCAAACCCGTCCGCCAGGCCTGCAGAGTGCAAGGCTGGTCGACGCTCGCGCGATAACCTTCAAATCGCGCTCGACTGTACCTGTCATTTTTATGTTAGCCTTTCATTGATGCATCGGCCCGTTTGACCGATGTATACCTTACGACAAGACAAGTGGATGGAGTACACAATGCTTTCCGCGCATTCTGCTAAGGGTTTTCTGTGCCGCATGGTGTAGCCTCTGTTTCGTTTTTCTTTTTCATTTACGATCCGACAAAGCTGCGATAGGCGCTCGAGGGCAGAAAAGAACGTCAACTCCTGCTTCTTAAGGTTGTGGGAATTTTAGTGCTTGTAAGGAATAACTGCAACCTTATGGCGTAGCCTCCGCGCTTTAGCAAGTGGTTCACTTTTTTTGCGCCTGGTGCATTTCAGCACTTTTTCTGCGACAGTGGAGATGAGTTGCAACGGGTACCCTGACTGCGTGAGCCTACATACCTGGTTCGAAAAGTTTTCTTGCAATTTATGCTCGCATGACTTGTTCAATGCGTTAACAAGGGCGGACTGGATGACCTTTCTTTTGACCAGCTTTGAGTGAGCAGAGTCGTATGGTAGGAAGGGCGTGTTACCCCTTGGTTCAAATTTCCAGCACACGTGACTGGGTGTAAAGAATATTATCAATTCCAGGAAGCGCATGGAATCATTGTCCGGCATTTCGTGCGTTAATTCGAGGGGTGCCAGCGTATTCTTGATGTATATAAGGAAAGTATCGGTGATTCTAGAATAAAGTTGAAGTTCAGCACCTTTGTCGTCGTTTTTTGTGTGTTCTTTTCTCTGTCTGTGTGGCTAAACGTTGTCAATCATAGAAAACAATAACAGTGAAATGTTTTGGTAGCACTCGCAATGGAAAATAAGACAAAATGCATTTAACTATTTGCTTCTTTGGATCCTCCTTGAGAGGACTTGATCGAATCCCTATAAAACGTCCATAAATGAAAAGAGCAGTGTGGATCACATTTTTTTTTTTTTCAAACGAAAATAAACATATTCGCAAAGCATGCGGTAGGGCATCACGAACACCCCATGGCGGAAAACGAGCACATTAATTCTCCCGAGTTTTTTTTTTTTCCTTTTCTTTTTTTGAAAGAAGGGGCACAGAGTTATTAACACTGGTAAATGGGGTAAGATTGTGTAAGCTTGTCCAAAAGGGCTACGCAGCTGCGATCTCGGTTGTACCGGGTGGAAAGTTATTTATAGGACCCTTCGAAGGGTGCAAATCCCCGTTTTACTCCCTTCTCACTTTTTTTTCTTAGGCCATAGAAATTGGACAGATCCGGTTACCCGTACCCGATAAAGGCATGCCGCTGAGACGTCTCTTCGATGCTATTCAAAATAGCCGTGCTAAACTTAGCAAAGCTCTTAACTTGCGAAGACTTCACCTTCTATGCGGACGACGTAACCCAATGGGCTACGAAGGTATCCTTTGCTCAGAAGGAAGAAGCTCTGTAATTGAGCAACTGTAAACCTAGTCGAGGAATCATCCGGCTAGAGCGGTCTTCAATGCTTAAAGGGAAATTCTAACTTTACAGGCTACTCAGAATTATAAGCTGTTGTTGTTGTGCTGGGTTTTTTTGGCGCATAAGCAACTAAGGCTATCATGCGCCAAGAGCAAGGTTATTTTTTGTGTGTGAAACAAAGGAGGAAAACGCGTGTGTTCTAACTAGAGTTTGTTTAGAAAGTATTTACGAAATGGGTTCTGCTTGTTTTATGGCGCATAAGCTGCTAATGCAATGATGTGGAAAGCTTGAGGTTTTAATTTGTTTACTGATGCACACTTCATTTACTCTACAGTTTCCGTAAGACATTTGCTTCTTTTAGAAAACTGAAAACACAAGACAAATCTACAAGTCCATCTTCGCCCAAATTCAGTTTTGGGTGAAAAGGAATGTGTTGTTTGTAAAATGGGGTAAAATATTTTTTTCTTAGTGTTTCTAGACCTGTGCATGATAATAAGACGTGGTTAATAGTTAGTTGTTCTCCACATTTTTCGCATTGAGGTTAGTCTCTTTTTGTCAGCAGAAAAGTGTGTGTCAGGTGTGTGTATCCGATGCGGAGGCGGCATAATATTACTTCTATGAAACGTTCCTGCTGCCGGCACGACATCCACTCTCCCAAAATGGGTTTACTAGGTGTAGTTTGTTATCCACTTTACTATTCCAGGAGGACTGCCATTTTTCTTTTAGTTTGTGGTGTACAAGTTTCATACAGTCTTCGTAGGGTATGTTTATACTCTTTATTGGCTTGTCAAAGGCATTAGCAGTACATGTGTCGGCTCTCTCGTTGCCTTTAATGCCCATGTGAAAGAATTATAAGCATCCGGGAGAAATTGAACTCTATACCTTGAAGGCTACGCCTTCCGGTGTAAGGGTTCGGAAACCACGGCTCACCCATCGAAGCGACACAAGTTAAAACAAGAGCAGAAGTAATTATTCACTGAAAACAAGGAAATAAAGCGCCCGCCGCCTCCGTGGGGCTGTCGAAATAAAAACACTAACACGGCCGTAATAGTCAATCTTGAGAAGCATAGAATAATAGGGCTCATGCGCCCGGACAAGCACTCACATTGCTGATAGTCCAAATAGGCGACGCACCTGTTCCTTCGCCGAAACGAAACGAAAAGTCCCCCTTGCGCGCTTGCTCAGCGTACAATGGTGAGCAGTCTTGTGTAGAGCGCGCCGACGGCGCTCCGCGGAGCAAGTCAGCGTCATCTAACGTTAGGCCCTGGGTTGGAGTTATACGTCCCGTGCGCATGCGTGGCCAAAATAAAGCGGTGCCTGCTTGCGTGTTCACTGCCTCATTTTCGCTCAGTGCTTGCGCATCTTGCGGCCAGGTAGGCGCTTGATATGTAACAGCGGCCGGAAAACCAACGCTTTTCGCACGAATCATGAAGCGGCTGGGCAAGAAAGTGCAAGTCATTACTGGTGGTCGCTCAGTTCAAAAGCAAGTGATAACGGATGATCGTGCGTTTCAGACACGCACCAGGCTAAGAGTTCGAGAATTGGGTCTTGCTGGTTGCTTAATGCGTTGCAGGAGTAATGTTTAGTCACGTCTTTGCATTGGCCTATCAGCTTCACGGGACACCGCATTTGGCACCCGTACAGATCTAGGAACTTGACATCATCCAAGAGGAAATCACCGGGGCGGCGAGCGCTGTGTATGTAGGAACGCGCGTTAATGCGCTATTGCTCGCGTTTGCTTATCTGGCCGTTTTGATACACTTGAGGAACACTGCGGCATCGCGACGCGCTGGCGACCGTTACAGCCTCACAAATGCAGGCAGCGCGGCCCTAACGGCACAAAAGGTAATCGCAAGGGAGTGGCTGGAAAAGGAAGCGGTGAGCAGGCATCTCTGATTTGCCACGCATGCGCACTGGACGCATAACTCAAACCCAGAGCCTAAAGTTAGATGTCGCTGACTTGCTCCGCACAGCGCAGTCGGAGCGCTCTAGACAAGGCTGCTCACCACTGTACGTTTATAAAGCCCGGTTTACGCCCCCCTCAGTTGCTTGTGCGCATGAGCGGCGTGTGACGGTTCCAGGCGCTGACTTGATAAGCGCGTGGTGGCCGGGCGGCCTACAACCTTAAATACAAGAAATTCATAAATAAAAAGCCAAGGTGAGATTTCTGGGGCTGTGGTTATGAAGCAGTTTGAGAGCGTATTGCAAGATCGAGAATTCTCAGAGCAGCGGTCAACTAAATTTCAAGAATGATTAGAAGGGTAACTTGGCATCAAAAAGGGATGGGGGAAGAAGACAGCTTCTACGCCTTGGTCATCAGCAGGATTACGTACCTACGTGATCCCCTATCAAGAGATTAGAATCGTTGATAGAATGGTCATCATCATCATCAGCCTGACTATACCCACTGGAGGGCGAAGGCCTCTCCCATATTTCTTCAATTAACCCGGTTCTGTGCTAGCTGCATCCACTTGACCCCTGCGAACTTCTGAACCTCATCCGCCCACCTAACTTTTTGCCGCCCCCTGCCACGCTTTCCTTCCCTTGGAATCCGGTTTGTTACCCTAAGCGACCATCAGTTATCCTCTCTTCGCACTACATGTCCTGCCCATGCCCATTTCTTCTCCTAGATTTCCACTAGAATGTCAGTATTTTGAGTTATTTCTCTGACCCACTCTGCACGCTTTCTATTTCTTAACGTTACCCCTACCATTTTTCGTTCCATAGCCCTCTGAGTTGTCCTCAACTTAATAGAACCCTTTTGGTTAGCCTCCACGTTTCAGCCCCATAGGTGAGTACAGGTAAGATGCAACTGTTGTATACTTTCCTCTTGAGCGATACCGGTAAGCTGCTAGTCATAATCTGCGAGTGCTTGCCAAATGCGCTCCATCCCAATCTTATTCTTCTTGTTATTTCCTCTTCATGGTCGGGATGTGCGGTTACTACCTGTCCTAAGTAGACATATTCGCCTACTACTTCCAGTGCTTCGCTACCTAACGTAAATTGCTGTTCTTCCTGAGGCTGTTTAACATTACCTTAGTCTTCTGCATATTGATTTTTAAGCCTACCTTTCTACTTTTCCTGTCTAGGTCAATGACATAAAAAAAAACAAAAAAAAAAAAAAACGGCCCTAAGCATTCTACCAACCATATCAACGGAATTGCCAATGGCGTGTTTGTAGCCGCGGATAAGATAAGTCAGTGTTTAAAAGGAAGGAAAAGAGCGAGTAAATATGCTGCATGACGTGAACGTGCGCTTGTCACGTGTTGCGATATCTGCGGCGCACAATGCGACCTCTTTGCGCTCTATTATTGCGACATGCACTTGAACCTGTCCGCTCATCGCTCTAAAAAATGAAGGCCACGTAGTCGCTAATAACAACAGTTTTTATTGCGCCGATTGAAGGCGTAAAAGTGTGTTTTTGTGTCGTATGGGGAAAAAAAGGAGAAAAAACACCATGCCTTTTCGCACTGCAGAGCTTTGCAGAATTGCTTCTCCTTCGTTTTAAAAACTGATATTACATCGTCTTTTCTGTGGCCACGAACTCGCCGTTGGTCCTTATCACCAGACTGTGATATGTAAAAAGGGAACTGCTAAATTTAGTCAGCTTGCTAAATATCATGATTTTCAGTGTTGCTTTGCTGACGTCCGTCGGCTTAGAGTGTGTTACTGAAAAGATTCTCTTTCTTTCTCGAGCACCTTTTAGTTACCGTTATTTTTGATGTCTAGTTGAAATACCTTGTGAACAAAAGTGTACAACGTGTCTTGTTTGTGTCCCGTAACAAATCACACGCGGGAGCTCATATGGTTTTCAAGAAACCGTGCATCCCTCCGCGGCTGCTCGATGATCAGTGAATGTGAATCGCCACAGCTGGAACACCAGGCTACAAAGCTGGCTCGGCGCCTTTGCCAATTAATCCACGCAAACAGCTACACGACCCCGGACTCTTCAGATACAATAGCTAAAGGGAATACTTATAAAACAGCGTTTGTGACACACCATCATTAGCCAACATTACGACGCAATAAAGGTTTGCCTTATGGACTAAACTGTCCCAAGGTGACTCAGACTGTGAGAGATGCTGTAGTGGATGGGTTCGTCAATTTCGATCACATAGGTTATTTAACGTGCACTGACGTCGCACAGCACAGGGGCGCCTTGCTTTTCGCCTTCATCGAAAAACGACCGCGATTCGATCCCGCATCGTCGGGCGCAGCAGTCTAGCGCCCTAACAACTGCGCCATCGCGGCGGGGCTTGAAGCAATGAACAAATATAGGGCGTGATTGCTTGGCTTGGAGTCGGTGGGTACATATCGGAAGTTTCATTGAAGAGCGAACTCTTTCAAACATTCCTAAAAATGAGGAGTTCTAAATAGAAAAAAAAAAACAATAATTTGCAGGAACAAATTTTCAGCCTATAGGTGGACACGTTTTATTGCAAAACTCTTCTAAATATACTACTCAATAAATAAATCTCTCTAATCAACTTTCAATTAACGCAGGCCAGTAGTAAGCGCCAATGGGGAGTTTGAAGCCGTGAACAAGGTAATGCCATATAAGTTTTTGAAACGACGAAAAATTAATTTTCTCAATCCGTGCAACACGAAGAAATCCAGCACGTTTTGCGCACGAAACCCGAAACTGACAGCACTGGACGTGTATGAAGCTCGATGGGACGTTTGCTTTTGACGTGTTGCAGTGACAGTTAGAAAAATTAAAAACAGCACAGCGGAGCGCGTGACTCTCTCCCATTCGCTGAGTGCTCTTTTTCTCCCGAACTCAAGGTAAGGAAGGGGTAGAAGAGGGGGGTAGATTCTAGCTAAACGGACTCACAAGCACGCGGCTTCGTCGAGGCTGTGTCTACTGCTAATTTATCACGCAACTCGGAGGTTCGCCCTTTGGTGTGCGCAGAACGGCCGAGTCTCAGTCACAGTGTTGCCACATTGGGAACAACCAAGAGGTGGTCGGGTCGCAGCCTTCTGACGCTCCAGACCTTTTGGCAGCAAATGCGAGTCAACTGACGCTGCGGTAAGCTGCTAAGCTTAATGTACCAATTTCTTTTTTTTTTTCTTTTTTTTTTTTTTTTTTTTTTTGCCATTGAAGAGTGTAATGCCATCGCATCAAAATATGACATTGCCATCTTGTGCTGTTCAGTTGTGTAAGGTCAACACAAAGGACCGTTATAGGCACCCTGCAATGACGTTTGCTGGGGCGATCGCCGCGCCGTAACACATAGCCTAGTGAGAAGAGCAAATACATTTAAGGCGCTTTCGTAGGGCGTTTTCACGCCACCTGCCTGAGCTTACAGGGATCAGATTGCACGCTCTGTCGAAGCTTTGCGTTACGTGTGTCAGATAACTGGGCTACATCGAGAGCGCCTAGGCAAGGACGTTATCTGTCACATGCGTATCTATAACAGCGATGAATATGCTCGGTCGTTTATCGCGAACCAAGCGGCTAACAGCAACATGTTTCAGGCGCGCTGCGGAACAAATGCAGCGCCGCCTAGCCAGTGCAGGTTCCCTATAAGGAGTGATTGTTGGATGAATATAGAAGAGAACATAAATCATTGCTTTGCGTTATGCCGAATTCAAACTAAAGTATCGTCTGTTGCAGTCTGCTAGGCTGTTTTTTTACTCAGAAACTTGGGGCACATTGCTTTCTCTTTGGGATTCATATTCGAGGCGCGAGCCAGCGTGTCTTGCTCGAGTTTAATTGTCAACGGTCAAGTCCAGAGAAACTAGAAAGTATCGGCTTCCAGGCTTATATATATAGAACAAAAAACTGTTTATGCCGGTGGATACGGGTGAAGGAAAGAAGGCTGATACGGCGGCACGTGCACTCCGCACTCGTAGAGTGCCAGAAAGGCTGAGTCTGTCGGCCGCTATTTCAACATGGCTCAGAACACCCTGAAATAACGGTTGCGAGTCTACGTGAAAGCTCCTAGCAGCCCAATATCGCCCGCACTGACCGTGAATCTGGCGCCTAACACCTATGCGCCAGATAACTCATCCCGCGGGACGAACAAATGAATGATAAGATCACACGCTGGCGGCGATGAGCAGAGCATGCTATGTAAAACGGGCACAAAAACACGTGGCAGTAAAAGTGCACGAGAGTACGCCGTACTTTAAACACTAAGGGTAAAATTTCGAGCAGTTTTATCATTTTCACTGATTATATATGCTGTGAAGACTTCTCCCTGAAGGTCTTTCTGGACTATAAGAGGTGTAGCACCTCACTGCAATGTAAGTTTGAACAAGGCCGGGAAATCAGCAAAATTGTAGCGCCATCAAAAACTCATTTCATTCAGCGTATTACGTATACCGTACTCACTGCCGCCGTGGTTGTTAGCGACTGAAGCCTTTTATGCACACCGACTTTTGGCAGTCGTTCTTTCAAAACGAAGAGGGAGTGATAGACATTTCCATATTCGTCTCGTACGTGCTAACCAATGATAACGTATCACCCATGTTTTCTTTCCGTTGCTGACTCACTATATAGACAACAAATGGTGATATAATATTGTGCGGTGGGTGAATCGCAGTCAGAACTGTTATGTTTAGGCACACTGTCCGTTTCAGCAGCAGGCCACTTGCCGGGCACACTGGCAGAGTTTACTTGCAATTCATAACAGCTCAGGTGGTCAGGAAAGGGTTCTCCTATGAAACGCTATATTCGTGATTGATGCATCATATCATTTTGCCTTTTTTAACGGCTAGAGAAAAAAACAAAACAGCTTGAACACTTAGACAAGTCGCCGATGCTATCTTAGCCTCCGAGATACGAAGTTTCTAAGTTCGGCCTGACTGTCGCAGCATGCCACGGGGCGGCTCAAACCAAGATAAACACTACGCGAACTGCCTCGTGAGGTCGGCGGTCGACGCCCCGCTGTCGTAAAGCGCGGCCACCACCGTCATATTGCTGGTGTTTCTGCCCTGGACGGAGAAGAGGTTTGAAGGAGGCATCTTTATACAACCGTACAAAAGCGCTCTGTGCCAGGATTTGCTACCTGCCCAAGTGTTGCTATGTTCTCGAAAATCTATCAACACTTCATCGGACAGCAAAGTGGTGAAAGATAAGGAAATCATTACAAAAGAGACTATAATCATCATCAATATCAAGGGCCTCACCGATTGGTGATCGATTGCGTAAATGTGAGATTTGTAACCTTCATTATGAGTCTTCGTTATTTGCTTGGCGGTGTTCTGAATCCTACATTGAGTCTTTTTTTTTTCTTGTGTCTACAAGGACTTTCATGATGTGTCATCCATGGTAGCGCCATTTCTATAGTGGACAATAAGCATGTGTTGAAAGCCATGCACGGCTGATCGCAGCAAGTCTCTGTGTCTAACATTGTTTTCGTCTCTATTTTGTCACCTACGTTGCCATGCAGTGCCCTCCTTTCTTACTATTCACCATAACCTTTAATTTACCCCGGTCTGTCTTTCCTTATAATGCCGTCATTAAATGTATGAAATCGGTTCTTAAAGTGAAATCAACCGCTTCAAAACCTGGTGCATGTTCGCAGATTTATGGCCGTAATCAACTTGCTGTATTGGACAACCAGCATTTTCATGCTATGTTTTTGCCGCGCTTCTGCAAAAAGTCATTACCGTTTCACAATACACGCTTATTCAGTTCCGACCATCTGTTCATATGCCTCATAAACCAATATATATATATATATATATATATATATATATATATATATATATATATATATATATATATATATATATATATTATTTTTTTTTTTACGAGCTCCTGGGATGACCCAGGCAACGCAATCGCAAGGTTCCCGTCAAGTCTATGCCTTATTCAATTTTACAAGCCAACTGTTCCAGGCGCTTCTTTTTAAATCAGTTGTCAATTCATTCATTAATTTTGCTGGCTAACTACTGTTGTTTTCCTAGCTTATCAAATGCACAGATAGTCTGGAACAAAGTAAGTGTTCAAACCTCTGACGTCCTACAAGTTTTCTTCCCTCCCCGGTCACTTTTGCTCGTACGCAAACTTATACGCACCGCGATGAGGTATGCGGGTCTGGTTCTCGGATAGCTAAAAAGAAATCGTTCGTTTTTGTTCCATACAAAATGCACAAACAATTATACGATATTATGTGAAAAACCTGCCTCAGCTATATTTGTGATGCATTTCGGTCCTATATCGATCCCGTTGCGTATTTGAAATATATTATTTTACCACCGTTTTTTTTTTTTTTTTTTTTTTTTTTTTTTTTTTTACGTTGCTGCGTAGGCTTCTGCGTGGAATCTGAAGGGCGGGAGGGAAAAGTAGAGAGGGTGGTGGAGGCATTATGGAGGTTGAAGGTGGATGGCTGGTGATGGATGAAGCTGCGTTATGAAGGAGGAAGTAGATGTGGGCAAAGGAAGGTGGGTAGCGGGTGGAGGCCTACTAGAGGATTGCGGTGGCGTTACGCAACAGACGGGCAAATTTTACCAAATTAGGGTAGTAATGCGTTAAAAAAAGGAAGCAAGGGTAAATTGACATAATTTCGAAGAGTTGAGCGTTATATTCTAACGCCGGTGAGCGTTCAGTGGGTGGCTTGAAGTAGTTACGATTCCTCCGTTCTCGTTTAATAAAATTAAATTGTTTAATAAGAATCCGTATCACTTTTGAAAACAAGGCAAGACGATCTCAACAAACGTACATTGTTCTATAGGTCTGAGCGGAGGCACTTAGCTAAATACCTTGCGTTTATGACACATTACTAACTCTTAAACTTCATTTTTTTTTTTTTTTTTTAGGAAACGATTATTTAAAGTTTCTTGATGTACAGCTATTAGATACCAATGTCCAAGACATCAGCGTACTACAGACTGTACTAGCTTGAGTTAAATTGCTATTCGTTTCGATACATTATGATGATCGTCACCATATTACTAAAGATAAAAGCATGTGCATACCGTTCTTTGCGAGGTGTCTGGCCGTGCCATTTTCTATTTTGGATCGATTTGGCCCTCTGGCACTGCTTAGTTGACGAAGGCGCGGCTTTCAAGCGTTGGTGGAAAGCGACTGGATCACTCGACCATTAGCTACTGCATCTCAGCGTTGACTGCATGACGTAACCAGTGGTTAGCCGATGTATGCGGCGATAGTGGCGACGGCTATCGCCTACGGCGGGAACCGCAGTCTCATGATTTATGTGGCTGGGTTCTCGCTGTTCTAGTCTGATACTGCTGTCATGCTGGCCCAACCAATGTCAGATGGGCCACAAGGAGCGAAATAGGAAATGGAACACTAGAAATTACTGCCCCTGGTCCAGTTAAAAGGAAGACTGTTAAATAGACGAAGAACGAGGAAAGGGAGGCGTCGTTGGGCCTTCATCTGCTAGTCCTTCGACTGTTTGACTAGGTCCTTCGTAATCAAAGGAAAGAAAATCTGAGCGTTAAGCTAATGAATGAACCAGGGCCCTGTCAAGCCGTCTCTCTGGCGCACAACTCGAGCCCATGTTCAATCTTATTATTTTTTTTTATTGATCAAGCACTGTATTGAAACGGCACGCCCATAAGCAGAATACGCCGGTTTCTCCAACGTCAGATCCTCGTCAAACTTTGCCACAGCGTTGCGTCTTCTTGGTACTATTGCCCGCAGTGGTGGTTATCTTAACTTCCCTCTCCTACTTCTTATCTTAGGCGCCTCTATTTATGCGAGCCGTTGTGCCGGTCTGTATCACTCCTGTCTTCCTACGGTGCCCTTCGGCTGAGACACAATGGCCTACGGAGGTGAGTGCTGAAACTTCTCATTCTGAGCGCTTGCGTGTGCAGTCACATGAGTTTCACGCTGATTTCTTTTTTTTTTTTTTCATACTAGTAACAGCCGGAATAGATGAAAAATGAAAGGATTCAGCTTTGCAGGTTACGAAATTGGACGTGCGATGTCAGCGGACAGTAATGAACACCAAGTAGTCTGATTATTTCGAATCCCGCCACTGTAGCGTCCATTTGCCCCCATGTGTAGCTGCAAGACGTGGCATTACCTACCATGCCGCATAATGCCGATATTTAGAGTGTAAGGCACGCCAAAGGCACCTCGACGGCAGAAATAATATTCTAGTTCACTGTAGCAGAACGAAGGTCGGTGGGAATGGATCATGTATGCTTAGTTTTAACTTCTAGAGGCTGGCTTGTGGGGCAGCAAAATCTCATTCCTACATTAGTTTGAAATTCTGCATTTCCCCTTAACGTGTGTCCGAATAATACGACTCGAGTCTCGAGTGTAACCTGTATTCCCTCTACCTAAACGGCAGACAGCTTTTGTTGTGCTATCACAGCACCAGCGTCCCCTTTTATCTGCGCTCAGCAACCGAGTTGTCTCGACTACAGCACTGAGTTCACCGCAGACACAATCAACTGCAACCTTACAAGCGTATGTTCTCACACGCTGCCAGTCAAGCAACGAAACTGACGAAAAGCTCTATCGCAAGCCTTTGTGCGCGCTCTTGAAAGCAAGGGATGGAATGCTGAGTGAAATGAAGAGTGGCCGCATCGGTAATTCTTATCACTATTCGTTTGTGTAGATTTCCCAGCCGGTATCGGCTGAGTGATATCGCCCTTGGCTGCTGAGCCAATCCTCACCTTGACTCCACATCAGCGTATTCTCCGGTCACGTCGGCTCCGAAGTGCGTGGCCGGCGTTGCTCAGTGCGATAAAGCACTTGATCCTGAACAAGCTTCTGCGGGACTTTTTCTTTCCAGTCCTCTTTCTATTCTTCCAACATTTATGGCGAAATCCAATCGGTGACTAGGGAGTCTAGGGACCACGCCGTCTCGACCCAGTCAAAACTTAGTAGCTAAATAGCCTATTGAAGCGCCTCTTCGGTTTCGTGGAGGAAGGAAACTTGTTCTGGGTCGCCCATTGTAATTCGCCATTAGTGTGGCTTTGTTCTTGTTCCACCTACCACCCTGCTCAATACCTTTTATTTCCGCCGGCGGCAGTTTTCGAGGCGGCATTGTTGGAATAAACCACTATTACTATGTTCCCGTCTACTCGCTTGTCCTATGTTTGTTGTGCTGTGTATATTTAAAAAAAATTACTTTAAACCAGTCATTTACTACGGCAACTACGATCACGTGGCGAGTAGCGAAATGAAATTGTTTCCATAAGAAAATAATTTAGGTTGCAAAACAATTTTGTTCCGCACTCAAAACAGGGCGAATGCTACTCGGTTATTAGTAGCTGTGCTGTCCAAATTGTGTGCTCGCTATGGGCACGCCTACGCTTTAATACACTGTGCTAAATCAAATAGTGGTGAATAGCAGCACGACTATTAGGAAACAAACAAGAACGCTTTCTTACCACAGTGAACTTCACGGCACAGCCTTTGTCCACGCTGAATTTTGAGCAAAGTCCGACGGAAACTTGTACACTTGCGTTTTGGATCCATTGGCATAGTTAGAGCGACAGTTTAACGCACAACACAGCCCAGACATTGTAGATACCTTGCTCGCAAGCACCTATGCAGCACGGATAGGCACTATAGCACGGATTTGGAACACAGCAAACACAGTCTGAAAACACGCACACTCAGGCCGAGTCGTTCCAGATCGCCTTGCTTGCGTACGCTTGCGCTCGGCGCTGCCGATCTATCCCCAGATCTCCCTGTCGTGACGTAGGACTAGTGGAAAGGGGGGCTTGCGCTGTCCTTCTCTAGGTGGTGTTGGCTGTATACGTGGCATTCACACGCTGTTATCGCGGCACTCAAATGCAGTGCTTCCGCTGTGACCTGCGATGACGCGAGGGTGAGGGCATGAAAGTGGACGTCAACAGTGCATCGTGATGCGAACCGAGTCGGAAGCGAGTAGGCAGTTTCTGCTTCACAAGCACTGGCATACCGCGGACAGCAATGACTGACTATTACTCTCGCAAGTTTTCCAATTGCAATCGACTAGCAGTCCATGACACCGCACTGCCCTCTGAATTGTCATGGTATAGCTTTTTTTGAAAGCGATGCCAGTTGTGCGTGAACCACGATGCCCGATAATACAAAGATGTCATCTCAAACCTCATGCTGCTGTAAGTGACGTCATGCTCTCGATAAAAATCGGGAACGCGGCAATGCGCGGCTCTTGCAAGAACGCGCAGCCTACAGCGCCGCCTCTTAGTGCCGTTGCACTTTGAACACATGCGGCTATAGCTGTTTTTGCTAGCATGCGCACTCCGCGCAAGCTCCATTTTTATGGGTTCGTTTGACTGTGTAATAGAGCCACACTCGTTGGCAATAGATATATGACGTGGGGCGATAGAGTGGCGTGAGATAAAAGGTGCACTCACAGGACTGCCGAGCGGTGTGCATGCCCTGTAAGAATGGATTGAGTAGCTGCGCCGAACTGTCAAACTTCTCGGTTTTGTTTTTGATCATTATGTAGAACTAGCCGAAGAAGGAAATGTGCCCAGATTTTTTTTTTTTTTTTTCTCGTGACGGTCGGCTAAAAACATTCACGTAGACGATGCATGGTAGAACAAATGGTAGCGTAACTCCCTGTTACGTTTGGGGGTCGCGAGCGCCGTGGTAGCGTACCGCTGCGGCACGCGGCCCCTCGGTAGCGTTGGCCTGGCGGCTCCGTGGACGGCATCAAAGGTGCCAGCAAAGACGAGGCGTCTTTTAACGAAACAACCTTTACTGCAACATCATGAAGAAACGGGCAGTGCAGCTGACCCGGAGAGATTACAGACACTCTCACACAGCTGGTGTCTAGCGTCGTAACAACGGCGCGTCAAAGTAGTCTCTGTCCCAGCGGAGTCGGCCGCTGCTTTTTATAGTTTTTCCAGTTCACAGGGAAAGGGTAAACCCTCACAGGAAAGGGAGAGCCAAACATGTTGGTTCACGACGAATGACTCAATCGCAGGTGTTCCGACCTCATCTCCTCCACCTCCTGCAGACAGGAGAGGGCGACGCACTTTCCCTCGATCTCCAGGCTTGGCCAGCTTTTGCACACATACGCACGCACACACATTTGGCGCGTGGCAGGAACACGCTGAGACTTGTCGGCGGGAGGAAGCGTTGCGCGGCCGATGAACGGCGTCGAAATGGCCGATCCGCTCGCGGTTCTGCCTGTTGCTATGCGGTGGCCGCGTCCGCTGTCCCACTTGTAGGTGGAGAAACGTAACAGACTGCCCCGCCGGGGAAGGGAGATCCCGAAGGGCAGGGGACTGCATCCGCTGTCCGGAGGGATCGGGATATTGCTGCTAGCCGGGTTCGTCCGACTCTTGTTTCTCTTGAGCCAGTCTGCCTGAAGAAGTCCTTGGCAAGTCCGGTTTCCAAGGCACTCTGCAACTTGTCTTCAGGGGAGATTTCTGACAACCTACAGCATCACAACCACGCTAGACTCAACCGTTCAGCCAGCAAGCACGGCACAAACTTCACTAAGTTCCGCCAGACTCTTTCCCTCTTATGCCCCCATCAATATTAAAGGGCAGCTCAGCAGCACTTGGAACGCGTCCACAAATTTGAAAATCGCATTTTCAAAACAGCACTTCAAACAAAGATAATACAATACAGATGTTCAAAATCCTATGCCAGGAAGAAAAACACCAAGAAGTGAAAACTGAGGCTTCTTCTCACGTTATGGGCTTCGACTTAAGCCATCGGCGTTACCGTTGAGATCACCTTTTTCACTAAAACTTCGGCTGTCCGTTTCACGGAACAACCGTACCTTCCTGTGTCTGTGCAAAGAAACACATGAGCATAAGTCACTCACTTTCCTAAACAATCTATCCCTCTCCTTACGTGTGGCGCACCAATCACGCATTTTCTTTGCACGGGCGCATTTGTGCCTTTGGGATAGTCGCTTTCTCTTTCGCGATAGCTTCAACTTTCTCGCTTCTTTCTCGCGCCTGCCTTTCCGTTTTTTTCTACGGCAGCACTGAAACACATGCTTTGTGCTTTCTTTTCGCAATCTTTGGAGTTTGCTCTCCTTACGATGGCAGCATTCTTTCTCGCGCCTGCCCTTTCGCGTTTTTCGTCGGCAGCGCTGGAATACTAGCCTTCTGCTTTCTTTTTGCAACCGTTTGAGCTTGCTCTTCTTACGACGGCAGCATTCTTTCTCGTGCCTGCCCTTCCGCGTTTTTCGGTGGCAGCACTTGAATACTCTAGTCCTACTTTCTTTCGGCGCGAGCTATAGCAAGCTAGCGGTAACCGGAGCTAGTAGGACACCGGTGTTGTCTGAGTGGTCAAAGTGTGGTGCCGCGTATGCATCGTGGCCAGCAGCGCATGACTCACCTCCAGACATGTCCGAACAACAACGGCTGACGTCAGTCGCATCAGTCCCCCTTCTAGGCATTTGCTCTGGCAGCTCGCCACTCAGTGCGTCGCCTCGCTCAGAGCTAACCAGCGCACGATCAAGCTCTTTCGACAGCTGGGGCGCTTCGGATTGCGTGAGGGCCATATGTGCCACGTCCGCGTTCGCACCGGGGTTGCTTTCGCGAATACAACCTAGCGTGGTATTGGGGCACGAACGATTCTGACTTTGCTCTGGTCGTTCATTGTCGCCTTCGCAAGTCTCGCTCTCTACAGCGGACGCACACTCCTCGTCGGTCTGTCCTGGCTGATCACAATTCGCGGGCTGCGCAGTTTCCCTGATCGGCACTTCGTTTTTCTGCGTGCCCTGCTCTACGACGAAGCTTATTTCGGAAACCGAAATTTTCTCTTCTCCTAGCTCATTTTCATCTCCGTCGCGCTCTACACAAGCTTCTGCTTTCGACTCGAGAGACTGTTCAGTTACTACCAGTTCCCCACACTCATTTGATGGAACTGTATCTCCTGCAGCTACTTGGTTTGGCATGCAGTTCACCTCGCTTAACGGCGTCACTTCGGACTTCTCGCCGATTAATCCTGTGCTAATCGTCTCAGCTAGTGGCTCGACCAAGGTAACACAATACTCTTCTGTTCGAGAATCGGTCGGCTCACTACTGCGGTCACGTTGCTCGGCCGCTTCCCCAAGCTGTTTCTCACACTCTGGTACCTTTGACTTTTCAGGCTCACTTGTGTCTACGGCGTACGTGGTCTTAATCTCAGCGTGCTGCACCTTCGACCCTTTCTCATTGCTTGACCACCTCTCCGGTACTACCGCTTTTGCAGCTAGCTCCCGAGCTCTAGATCTGGTCAAGGCCTGTACGCTACCCTCTCCAAACACAAGCCCATTTTCGCGCAAGAGGTGATCGGACTTGTTTGAAAAGAGGTACGGGTACTGAGGAGGAAGCACAGATGACACCGCCGCTTCTGTCTCAAGTGCCCCGAAAGGTCCCTCAATAAGCACTTTGGCTATTGGCAAACGCACGCTGCGAGCTTCCACGGCCTGTTTGATCCACGCGCACTCACCCGTGAACATCTCTGGTTCTACGTAAGAGGAGTGAACCACATCCATGGTAGCCGCAGAATCGCGAAGCACTCGACACTGTTTCCCGTTCACGAGGAGGTCTCGAGTGTAAGGTTCGAGAAGCTTCATGTTCTCGTCACTTCGGCATAATGACAAAAACACGATCTTTGGTTTTGTCTCTGGACACTGTGCCGAAAAATGACCAGGCTTCTGGCACGTATAACAGACGCGCGATTGCCTTGCCTCGAACCTCTTTTTCCGTTCGGCTTCGGTTACCACCGTCGCTTTATCGTCGGCCGGACTGCTTTGACTCGCATCCGCACCACGTTTATTCTCCTTAGCTTTAAAGGGCTTGAACTTCGGCCTCTCAAACTTAGAGCCGAATTCCCCCTGTTGACCGTCCTTAGCTCCACGAGCCCGACGCGTCACAAACTCTTCAGCTAGCTCGGCGGCTCTATCCACCGTACTAACATCTGGCCTATCCATGACCCAATACCGCACGTTCTCGGGTAACCGACTGTAAAACTGTTCTAGCCCGAAACACTGCAGAACCTTATCGTGGTTACCATACGCTTTTTCGTCTTTGAGCCACTCATACATGTTTGACATAAGCTTGTAGGCAAACTCTGTATACGATTCACTTTTGTTTTTCTCATACTCCCGAAAATTCCGACGGAATGCTTCTGCTGACAGCCTGTACTTTCTTAGCAGACTTGATTTCACTTTGTCGTAATCCTCTGCTTCCTCTTTTGTCAAGCGAGCGATTACGTCTGCCGCCTCACCGGGTAACAAAGTGAGCAAGCGCTGTGGCCACGTTTCCCGAGAAAACCCTTGCCTCTCGCACGTTCGCTCGAAGTTAACCAGGAACAAACCAATGTCCCCTCCAAGCTCAAACGGCCGCATTAGGTCACTCATTTTGAACGATTCCCGTTCTCCTGCACCGTGAGCCCAACTTGCACTGCCAGCGCGTCCCGCGTTTATTTCGAGACGTTTCATTTCCATAGCGAATTGACGGTCTCGCTCCTCTTTCTCTAGCCTTTCCTTACGTTCTTCAATGATCTCAAGGCATTCCAAAAGCTCGTCATCTTCAGCTTCCAATGCAAGAATAGCCTTTAACACTTCTGGTTTTCTGAGTCTGTCTGACAAATTCAGACCCAACTCCTCCGCAAGCTCCAGCAATTTCGGTTTGCGCAACGACTTCAAATCCAAACCCATGGCTGTTCCGAGTGCTGCCTTCTCTACTGCCCACTATTGCCTTGCTGCAATTAACCCAGCAACAACGACAACACAATTACCAGCTCTGTTCTCTACTTAACAAAAGCCTGGCAAAACTCAGTAGAAGAAAGTCCCGCACTCACCAAACCTCGCAGCCAAGAATCCAACGCAGTCGTTCCGCTGCAGGCAACCAGTCATCACACAGGGCTCGTTGCACTGCTCCCGCCTTTCCGCTGAGCTGCTTTGATTCACGAGTCACGCCTCGGATATCTCCGCTCTTCCCACCAGATGTTGCACCTCGGTCAGGCCTGGCTCGTTTCACCGACCACGGTCACTGCTTGGTCGTCCTCGTACCTCCGCTGTTCACGTTGGACGATGGTATCGCCTGGCTCCTCCGACCACGGTTACGGCTTGGTCGTCGTCGTCCCACGTACCACGGTTACGGCTTGGTCATCCCACCGCTGCCACCAATTCTTACGTTTGGGGGTCGCGAGCGCCGTGGTAGCGTACCGCTGCGGCACGCGGCCCCTCGGTAGCGTTGGCCTGGCGGCTCCGTGGACGGCGGACGGCATCAAAGGTGCCAGCAAAGACGAGGCGTCTTTTAACGAAACAACCTTTACTGCAACATCATGAAGAAACGGGCAGTGCAGCTGACCCGGAGAGATTACAGACACTCTCACACAGCTGGTGTCTAGCGTCGTAACAACGGCGCGTCAAAGTAGTCTCTGTCCCAGCGGAGTCGGCCGCTGCTTTTTATAGTTTTTCCAGTTCACAGGGAAAGGGTAAACCCTCACAGGAAAGGGAGAGCCAAACATGTTGGTTCACGACGAATGACTCAATCGCAGGTGTTCCGACCTCATCTCCTCCACCTCCTGCAGACAGGAGAGGGCGACGCACTTTCCCTCGATCTCCAGGCTTGGCCAGCTTTTGCACACATACGCACGCACACACATTTGGCGCGTGGCAGGAACACGCTGAGACTTGTCGGCGGGAGGAAGCGTTGCGCGGCCGATGAACGGCGTCGAAATGGCCGATCCGCTCGCGGTTCTGCCTGTTGCTATGCGGTGGCCGCGTCCGCTGTCCCACTTGTAGGTGGAGAAACGTAACATCCCATAGAAGCCTGCGTGTCGACTCTGAGCGAGGCTTTAGTTTCCCAGCGCCCCCTGCGAACTGTGAGGCACAACAAACACGTGACGTTACTTATGACGTCACAGTGACGTACTTTTGGCGGGGAATTTGTCTTTTTACTTGTGAACGAAAAACAAGGCCAACAACGACGGAGGCAGAACGATGCTCGGATAAGGCAGAAAAATGGACACCGTAACTGTTCAGCCAACTTTACTTGACATGGATTTCTAGTGTCAAGTTTTACGTTAACTGAAATGTTACGGCATCTTTAACCACCTTATCATAGCATCGTTCTGCCTCCGTCGTCGTCAGCCTAGTCTTTCGTCGCGCGTCATGTAAACGCATTCTGGGGCTTATTTCTTCGGGCACGTTTGTGAACAAGGGCCTTCAAGTGAATTCGGCAAGCACATGGATAGAACCACATGGCTTGAGGCATTTCACTAAGGGCATAAATGAGTGAAGCTGCGCTGCACAGAAAGCCAGGCTTTATTAATTCACGATTACTTACATAGACGCTTCACGACAATGAAATCTAAGTGTAGGAGAGCGACCACCACTCATTCGTCACGGTCTTCATAAACTCCTCGTGATAACAAAATGACCTGAGCGTAGGTCTCCAAACGAGACGCGGTGAGATTATAAAAGGGTAAAAGATCTTGCTAACAAACAAAGTATACATATCAGCGTCAAAGAACAACAAAAACAAACGAACGGAATAACTAACGCTAGCACTAGAACGCCAACCTATAAGAGCTTAGGTAAGCAATTCAAATTGGGATTGCTAGTATTTAGAAGTTAATGCGTCTGAGAAGTGAAAATATCTACGACATAGCTTCGCTCCAATAAATCTTGCCCTGTTCATGATTCTCATATTTTACTCGCGCTTCATTTGCCACTGAAAGGAGTCAATGTGAGGTTACAAATTTAAAACTTAAGCATTTAACATGTTCATGAGAAAGATCCCATTGACAATAGGAACATCACTGTAATAACAGCTAAAACACGTTCAGCGAACGTTGGTGCGGTAATACGACGCAGTAAGCAAAACACGCAGCAAGGGGAGCGGAACGGAAGGCTTTGAGCAATGCGACACGCTTCTTGGGGGCAATAAAATCTCACCTTCACCGCTCAATTAAAACATGCAGCGATACGCCGCTCATGCAGACGTGTATCCGTAAAACAAGCCACCACTTATGCGACGTGCCTGGGAGGCCGAGCCGAGCCGCCGAGCTGTGACGCAGCATTGTCCCATCGTCCGGAAATGCGCACATGCAGCGGCAATCAGTTTCTCATCGAGCACAGACAGTCTTCGCCTTGCAGTAAAGCTCTACCAAAACCAGCAGAATGAAATACTGACTGTTTGTTACAGATAACCCACTCTGTACGCAGCACGCAACGATGAACGTTGAACCGGGGCCGACGACGCACCCATTCTGCGGATGAAAGAAGCTTTGGTCTGAACAGTCTGAACCATATCTGAGCTTTGGGCAACTACGCAGCAGATAATAAGTGGCCGAGAGAGGCCGTTAGAAACAAGTTAAAATATTATTAAAAACGTGACACGTTTTTTCTTACGCAAGAAACAAAAACGGCATTCATTCCTGAGCGCGAATATTATGTTTACTTTCTAGTTCTTTGGAGTTCTGGCAGATCTTATTTTCTGTGCGTTAGTAATTTGCCTCACAGTTCGCAGGAGCCCTCATCATCGAGTTGATGCCGCTGGCAGTAGGCAGCTGCACGCGTTTTCTTCCGAGTTGCGCGACCAGTTGTACGTTGACCTTGGGCGATGCCGTCAAATCTCGGTACGTTCTCCTTGGCGGCTAGAGAGAGCCACCAGATTATCGCTCTCGACACGCACGCCATCGTAGCCCTTCATGTATTCATCTTTGTTATCAGCTATTGCACAGTATTGCGGACAGCAGGCGGCGCGCGTGCGCTGGCTGGGAGTGAATCCACTGGTCTAACAGCCGCAGCCTCACGAATCACGCGCGTGTCATTTAGTCTCAGTGCCCGAGGCTGCACTCTTGCGCAGATCGACATGCATTTTCACATTCATGAATAGCATTAGTGAACAAAGTATAGTATCAGAATCTCACCACGAAAATAAAGCGAGCATTGAGGGCGGATGACGGCTGTTGTCCAAAGCATTTGTCTTGCGTCCCTTTATCCGCGAGTTCTTAAGTTCCGTATAGGGGTGATGACAGTTCGCCCCAATTCCGCGCTTTCTCTTCGATTAAAACAGTATCGCGAAACTCTAAAGTTCACAAAAAGTCAAGTCGAACTCGGTGCGAGTATTTCCACGTTCGCTCGTTTTTATGAACGTGGCCACACCTTGCAGCGCATACCTACCGGCCCGTGTGCGAGTGGGTCATATGCTTCGAGAACCGTATCCCCTACAACGCGGTACCCGGCGGTGAGGACAGTGGCGAGACCATCTACATCGGCCGCGCCGTGCACAACGGCGAAGTGGTACCAGGCAAGGTGGTGCCTTCGCACAGCTGCTGTTACGTGGCCTACGATGGAGCCGAGCACAGCCACAAGGAGTACCAGGTGCGCGGACAACCATGCGTCCAGTCCAGTTTCTCCGAACTATTCTGGTCTCTAAATAACAGCTCACGAGGAACGTTTTCAAGTTCCATGACTCTTCTACATAACATACAGAGCAACTGAGCACATTTCTTTTCATTTACAGACACTGCAGCCCACGAGGAATTTCAGCGAAAGGGAATATAAGACAGCATAAAAATTACCCCCAGGCAACAGAACTAAGTGAACAAAAAATACACTGACAGAGCTTTCTTTTGGTGATGGGATGGGAACACACTCTTCCGAGAGTTTGGATTTCCACGAGTACAACAGCTCTACTACGCGGCTTCGAAGTGAGCCTGTTGGGCGCTTTCGCCATTGACTGAGATTGGACGTATCTATTTACCCGATCGCGCAAAGATTTTAGATAAGTGGCATGCTACACACAGTTAAACAAAATGAATAAAGAGGTGCAGTGAGATAGTCTGCCCTGATTATATAATGTTGGCCAAAAAATTGCGGAAACATTTGCATCTGCTACCCCTAGGGTGAGCGATCAACGCTAGCCAGCTCACGAAATAATTAACACGGATAAGGCCACGCATGACCGCCACGAACACTCAACTGCCATTGAATAAACACACGTGGTTGCAGTATCGTGTGAATTATTGGGAGTATTTGCGGCTGATGGCAAGCGTTAGCGCCTCCGGTTCAAATTTGGTTGCCCCAAGTTGGCCTTCGCGGCGGGATAGAGTCAGGGAATGGGCAGTGGGGTGTCCGAGCCGTCAGCTTTGTTCATAATATACGAGTTTGTGAAATGCAGCTGAGATGGAAATCTTAGGGCAAGATGAATAAGATGGAAGACGATAACACTGGGCAGCCTTGATAATACAAACTAAAAAAGGGCCAAAAACTGTCTTCATTGAATGGGTGTCCGATCGGGGTCTATTTATACAAGTCATGTTGACGGGGCTTAATCGTCATAAATATGAATACACCTGTAGTTAAGAATAACGAGGGGCCACTCGTTTGATGTACTGATATGCAGGGTTGTTCGATTGTAATTGCACAAAATCAGTCGTTTATTGCAGGTAAGGATTGTAAAGACTTTTGAAGACAAACTTTGCTTATAAGTCATTTTTCACTGTGCGCTCTTTCGCAGGCTCTGATCTCGGAGGGCACCCCGTTCGCCTGGGTGCCGGCCTCTGACGGCGTACTTCCCTCGGGTGCCGTCCAGGGCGGCATAAGTGCCTCCGGCGAGCCTCTCTACATTGGCCGCACCTACCACGAAGGCACGCTGACCATCGGCAAGATACAGCCCTCCCGCCGCTGCCTCTCTATTCCGTACGGAGGCGAGGAGCACTGCTACTCTGACTACGAGGTGCTGGTCGTCCAGACGGTCAATTTTTGATTCCACCCCACTCTCGCTTAACAGCCACGGCCACACACTGACGCGTCGTGAGAGTTGTTGCTACTCCTGTCCACGGCTAAACCTGGAACTTTGTGATCTCGTTTTACATTCCAGTGACAATAAACCATACTGAGACGATGTCTTTTTTTATTTGACCTGAAAGAAAATAGTTAGTTCTTGGGCACACGAGGAACAAATACTCTTACGGACAACTTCCGCGACTCTTATATTTAAGAGGCGCAGATGTTACTCGTAAGTGACAACGTCACAGTAGGGGAATTCATCTGGCTTCCTACTTAGGTAACTGCTAAGGGGTTGTGTTGTCGAGCAGCGAAAGCTTAGTGGATGTGACAGTCAATCAGGTAGGTGCTTTGGAAGAGTCTGGCACTCGACAAAGAATTGGACAGTGTCAGGCTGCATTTCAGACTTCATTTTGGAACGGTATACGTACGTACGTCTCTGGAATTTCCAGAAACATTTATCGGCCGGCAAGGGCAGCTGCAAATATGATGGGGATGTTCCTGGAGCTGTTCGAGAGAAATAGTGTCCCAGGCATAAGCTTTAGCTTCTTTTCACGATTACGTCCCGTTTAATAGCACAAAATATTTGTGCTCTTTGGTATTAACAATAATTTCGCTTCACCGCCATCAAGACAGCTTTTTCTGCTCTAAATATAGAACCCGAAACTCGCCTCCCTCCTGACATTTGCAAAATCGAATTAGAATTTAACGTTTTTTAACCATTTATTACTATCAGCATACATTAAGTCCACAGAGGCTTTTCTGCTGTTTCGTTTATTGGTGATTATACTTTGCAATACCTGCTTCCAACTTTCTTTTCATGCTTATCACAGATATAGCAAATATCACCGCGGGGTTGAAAAAGAGCTGCCTGTCTCATAAGTTGCTTAGATTTCTTGTCCACGCATCGTGGATTTCGTTGCTCCGGGTAATCTGCCTATCTTATCGGGCCAAGGGTTTCCCCTGACGTCATCTGCAAGGGGCGCTAGAAGCGCTAGCAAATGCCGCGGCATCCGCCATGTTCGTGAATGGTAGATCCGGTAGAGCGCTTAATTGCAACACCGCAGCCGGCCATGGCTTGCTAATATCTGTGATGTAAAACCCGTGACTGCCCTTCTCGTCTCATCACAGACAATTTCCATGCTTTCCTCAGAAACGCGTGACTGAGTGGGTATACGTCCGTGGACTGCGTGAATCAGAAAAGAATGGATGAGTTAAAGAGGTTCGACTCTGAAAACGGCGACTTCGTGCCAGTACAGAATGAAATGCGGCGTACGGCACCACTGCCGCGCGTCTAATTAACCGATATTCAGGCTTCTCTTGTGCAAAGCCTAATTTTTGTGACAGACAACGCAATTAAACAGTACAAATACATAAAAGCGTGCAGTTCTTTTTTTTTTTTTTTTTTTTGCGTGCGGACTTCCCGAGAGCCACACGTGAGAATTTCTAACTTTTCAGCAATCATAAGGACCTTCAAACACCGATTAGGTTTCACTATGTCGATCCCAGATATATCGAACTTGAAGAGGATCGAAAAATAGTTCAATATATCGATAATTCTATATATAAAATACGCCAGAGACGAGCTACTCTCACACAGAAGCGTTTGTATGGTGCGCCCAAGCTAGCGTACCGCTTCCCGTAGCGTTGTGCTGCACGTCGGCGTACGAGAAGCCCACAGCTCGCCTCGGCAGTGGCGAACCGCGTGGGCGTACCCTAAAGCCCCTGTAGCGTACCCGCGCGCCGAGTGTCACCTCGTACCAGTCTCCAAAAAGAGAGCGCACCCTCACGTGCCATATGGGAGAATAGAATGCCAATTTTCGCGCACCTAGCGCCGAGAGCTGAACAGCACGTGGGCCGTTGGGGTTGGGGCTCATGTCAAAGCTGCTGCGGAAAGTGCTTTTGTAGACGCCACCGTTAATCGTAAGAAGAGTAATTCTTTTGCGGGCACACTATAACCACTATTCTACCTCAGATAAAATCGAGTACAGGTGATTTCTCCCTTCCCGTCAGCAGCGAAGCAGGCCACGCGACAAACAACGCAGACCTTGGTTAGCTTCACTGCATAAAAGCCGATGCATTGAACTCTGGCTTTTTCGCATGGCAGCAGTGTCGCGTTGAAAACAAGCACAGCAAACAGAAGGCCACTTTGAAGCGCACTCGGCGTTTTTCTCATCAAGCGGTTTCACAATGTTAGCGCCTTCAGGAGGAGCCCGAGGTTGAGCAGTTGACCCTGCACCGCGCTTGAAAAATGATCGTAAGGGCGCCATTAGGACAAGCCCACCTCTCAGGGGCGTGGCCCGGTTTGAGGTTTGATATCACGAATATTTCGCTGGGTGGTAGCTCGATATATGCGAGTGCGAGTCCTACACTTTTGCACAAGATTTTGAAGGGGATATTCTTGGAAATCGATGTAAGATATCATTCGATATATCTGTATTCGATATATCCGGGATTGACTGTAAAACACGCACACAATCATCGGCGTGAGTAGCCGTCGTATCGGGAACCCGTACCATTGCTTAGCTGGGCGTATTTACGGCCGTCTCTAAACAATTTGTGCCATTTGAGCAGCCGCTGTCAGCACACTGCATCCTTGCCTTGATCATGACCAGTGACTCGGTAGGCGACTTCCCTTCACCACGTATCGTTGTTCGTACGTTCGCTCCAGATTCATTGACGCATCTATGAAACAGGGGTACACCCACTCCTTTTCGTCTATTCGAAGCCGATGTCGAGATGTCACGATAGAGATCAAGGAAAAAGGAGGTACCGCCCCCTGTGGCATGCCACTAGTGCCCATGTGGATGGGGTTGGAACACGTGTCGCCCACTCAGATTAGCAGTTGGCGATCTTGCAGCAATTCCCTGGTGCGGTAATAGGTGCGGGGCTTGCACTGCTTGCTGTTGAGGTTGTCCTAGATTCACAGCGCCTTACGTTATCATATTCCCACTTTAAGTCTGCACCAGAATGGAGCGGGAACATCGTTTACGGTCGGAGTCGACGACCACATGTCTGTTTGCAGGATGACATCTTGGGTTAATAATTTTCTTTCGAAGCAGAACATACGCTGGGCCAGGCGGTTCTTCTTGTCTGTGTAACGGGAGAAGTGGAGTTGTACCGCTTTCTTCACGAGTTTAAGCGCGCATGATATATGGGGGAATACGCTCTGATTAGCAATGTAAATTTCCCTTCAGGGTTTCGGAATGAAGGTCAGGTCTACTATCTTTTATTATTGCGGTGAGAAGCACCAACACCTGTTTATAATTGTGTGAGAGATTCTGGGGTGTTCCATTGTTGAGGACTGCGACGAGGCCTACGGAGACCATGTGGCTTGGGGCAGTGCGCCCAGTCGCCTGGCCTGTAGAGTGTCATGAATGCGGCTTGTGTTTCATTGATGTCAAAGTCGCGGTCGAGATATGTGTTGTAGTGGCCTCCGTAATCTGTAGGGCAATCAACTAGCCTTGCGAGGGGCAGGGGTAGGCGTCGTCAAGGGTGTCGATTAAATTTTCGTCCGTCCTTTGGAAGGATTTGAGGACCTTTCTGAGCTTATGTTGCTGCTCTCGTCGGAATTTTGAGAGGGTCTATTAGGAATTTGAAGAGGTTCGGATACAGGTTGATCTGGTTCCAAGGCTTCACATGAGCTGGTTGTGCTCCTAAACCAGTTGCTTGAAGCTAGTGCCTAAGCATAGTCTGTCACTTTTTGTGTGTGTGCTTTTTTTTTTGCTGTTTACGTTCTATGTTTCCTTTAGAGGTGTTGCTTTTTCCACCGCCAATTGATGCTTCGGCTGGTGTCTCGGAGATGGAGAAGGTTATTATCTGTGCGTGGAGTGCCCGACGATGTTTGCAATGTGTGGGTGAATTTTCTCCTGTCTGGTGCTGGTGAGCGGCCTGCGGGACCATGTTTTGAAGTTTTCAAATTTTAGGTTCAGGGTCTGGGTCTCCGCTGCACGGAACTGCGCACAATAAATGGTGCGTGCTTGCTGCCGGCGAGTGTGGTGCTTGATAGAGGCGAGGCTAACGTTGAGTAGGTAATAATCGCTTCCCAGAGTTTCCTCCGTATTGTGCCACGGTGGCAGATGATGCGTGGGCTTTTCATTTTTGCAGCGGGAAGTCATTACACGAAGACCCGACATTTTAGAACTAAAATTATACGAAAGTTTTTTTTACGGCTTTTTACTTAATTTTCACAGTTTTGATCTCGATATTATGCCTCTCTGTTCTTCGAATATGCCTCATAATAAGACCCATTGTGCGATACTTTCTGTTGCATATGACCAGTTATTTCCCTTCAACAATGCCAAGAAAAACTGTCACTTCTACCTCAAACTGACATGATTTATCAGAAAAAGAAGACGAAAATTTTCGTAATAAAAATTATTCGACGAAAAAAAGAAACGGAAGCTGCGACTTAAAATAAGCAAAATATATATATATAAATGCCGCTAACTTCTATGACACAGAAACTTTGCCTTTGTCTTTGTCGACATTGGCTCTGCCATGCGCCGGCAATAAGTGTGACCACAAAAATTGTCAGGAGCTGAATTTCATGCAGCACGAAGTGCAGGCATGAAATTCAGCTCCTGACAATCTAGCAATCGATTCCTAAAGGATCCAAGCGTCGTGGACCGTCATTTTCAATTACATTTTATCGAGCCAGCAGGCGAAGAGCCTTGATGCTGAGAAATACCACGAATTACTAAAAAATAAGTTAATTTGGCGTTCCCACCGCTGCGTGGTCAATGAAATGACTGAAATCTACATTATACTCAAGCAAGAAAACAAACAAGTCAAAGCAGGTGAATAGATTTTAATTGCATTTCCCTGCTTTCAAAAACAATTTTACGCTTTTGGCCGAATATCCGACGTGCCGAATAGCTTTTAGATTTTGTACACTGGCTTCCTAAACCAGGTTACTGCCGATAAGCTAGAATCGCTCTGCCTCAATTTTGAAAGGCGCCTTTGATTAGTTACTTCTTTGTAGCTTTACGCTTTCCTCGGGTGCTGGCATGAGACTTGGAACGTCCCCGTGTCTTCCTCCCCTTCTTCGGGGCGCTGCTTTGGGAGGACTCACTGGTGGAATGGTGACGGCGCTTTGCTCCGTGCTTGCGCCCACCGGAGCGCCTTGACGATGGAGAACGGGACCTACGGTGCCTCGTCCCAGCCCGTTTTCCTGCTCGAGTGCCGCGGGAGGAACTGGATCCCGATCGACGATGAGAACGGGAGCGCCTCCTCCTGCCACCGCTGCTTCGGGATCTTTTGCGGCTTCTCGCCGAGTGTTTCCTGTCTCCAGCAGGTTCCCGCGACATGCTGCGTGGTCGACGGCGGCTCCCACTTCGCCGGCCAATTTTAACGGTTGTAACCGAAGAGGGACTTGAAGAGATGCTTGGGGGATGCGCCTTTCGACGGCCAGCGCTGACCTTCTTTTCAGGGGGCGACTGCTCTAACTGGTTGCTGTATGGTGAGTCAGCTGCCTTTTTCGTCAAACGGCCCTCGGCAACACGGCCTACCATCTTAAATGGTGACTTGTGTTTAGGCTCAGCATTTGCTTCCTCGGTAGTTTTCTTCGCTCGACCCAGTGTAGGCCTGCCAACGAAGGTCGTTGCTGTATCAGCGGGCGAGTCGACCCCGACGGGGGCTGTCTTGGCCGCATTGCGTGCTCGCCTTTGCTTGGGCTCCCTGGTGTCGCTTGCCGCCGGACTCCGACTCCGCTTCCCGGCTTTCTGTGAACTTTTGCGGGCGTCGCTGTCCATGCTGTCGTCAGGTGAACCTTTACCGGTGAAGTGGGCTCCAAGCGGTCTGTTCGGTCGAAGCTTAAGCCAGTCAGGTCGCGATGTCTGCTCAGCAATTCCCGGAAAGCCTTTTACTCGAGTGCGTCTCAGAGGGGCTTCCCAACGGAGGACAGCCGTGGCCACTGGAGGTCTTTACGGCGGGCCCCAGGCTCCCCAGTCATGCTGAGGCGCTCCCTCGTTGATGCATACCGGGGATCGGCAAATCTCTTGGCCAGCCGACGCCAGACGCCGGGGAAGAGGGGCGGACCGGTAAACGCCCGGCGGAGCGTTCCAGATGATGTCGGGCAGGGTTCTGCTGCGCGTGGTAGCACGCGGGAGCTGCTGCCTTTCTCGTGCTCTTCGTCTTCTTCTAGCCCTTGTGCTATGGCGTCTGGAAATGGCTAGATTACCGAAACAATCAAAATGCTGATATCAGCATGCTTAACCAAGCGCTTTCCACATCCCGAAACAAACTAATGCTGAATAAAAGCACCAAGTTCCGACAGTCCCCCGAAAAAAAAAATAGCTGAAAATTTATTTTCACCTGCGGATTTGAGAGAAAAAGGTGCCTTGGAAGAGACCCAGTACAAACAACGCAAATGCAGCTTGTGTGCTTTGGCGTACCCTGGCCATTCCCTTACCGTGCGTATGAGCCATTACGACTGATATCATCATCATCATCATCATCATCATCATCATCATCATCTTCTTCTTCTTCTTCTTCTTCCTCCTCCTCTTCTTCTTTTCTTCTTCTTCTTCTTCTTCTGGGCACACAAAACTTTCCTGCTGGTTATACGCCACTTACGCGAGGAGCTATACCGGTTTCCTGTACAGGACAAGTTCTTTTCTTATCGACCTAAATGCCATTTCACGAGTTTTTTTCGTCAGTTAATTATCCACTGACTGCACCATTCATTTCATCCAGCTCTGATGCCGCGTTTGTTGCTTGTTGATTTGATATGCTGTTCTACAGAACAAAATAACTGATACTTCTTTTCATGTAAGTCGTGAACAAAAGTGACATCTATACAACACTCAGCCGGTGGCGGAGCTCGAAAAAGCTGCATCCCAACTTTATCTAGCAACATCTATCTAAGATCGAGACAATAGTGGCGGTGCCCCTTTTTATCCACGTGCATGTGCAGATGTCGCTGTCGCTAGACGAGCACTGTCACCGGCTGAGTGTTGTATACCACATTTGCTCACAACTGTACGTAGAGCATTAACAGTTGTCGGGAACTTCAAGCGGACAGCGTGTAGCAGGTTTATTGTGCAGTGCAGAGAGGGAGCAGTGTCCCCCATTTGCTGTACAACACAAACAGAATAGGGCACAAAAAAGGCTGCAAGCAATCGTACTGCAGAAGTTTTAGTTGTTAATTACAAACTGCCAGCATAGATGTCGTTAAGGCTTTCCGTACCTCTTTTTAGAGGAGGTGTTAGAAGTTGTTGAGAAGACGGCATGGGCATCGAATTTTGACCATCATATGAGAGTTCTATATGGGTGATGAGAACCACCTGAGAACTGAAGACTGATTCCGTCTGAGCCGTTCGTCAATTCTCTGATGGCAATAATAAAGTCGCTTGTTTTATCTCGAGCTGCGCCACTAGTAACGAAGTACGCAACGCTGCTGGTGAAATTTTCCCAGCATCACTTGCAGTGCCGCAATGAAGGCAAGTGTGGCGCAAAAGTCATATGCAACACAACTTTAAAAATCATAACACACACACACACACACACACACACACACACACACACACACACACACACACACACACACACACACACACACACACACACACACACACACACACACACACACACACACACACACACACACACACACACACACACACACACACACACACACACACACACACACACACACACACACACACACACACACACACACACACACACACACACACACACACACACACACACACACACACACACACACACACACACACACACACACACACACACACACACACACACACACACACACACACACACACACACACACACACACACACACACACACACACACACACACACACACACACACACACACACACACACACACACACACACACACACACACACACACACACACACACACACACACACACACACACACACACACACACACACACACACACACACACACACACACACACACACACACACACACACACACACACACACACACACACACACACACACACACACACACACACACACACACACACACACACACACACACACACACACACACACACGCGCGCGCGCGCGCACGATGCTTGTGCGAATGAGACATCATTGCACGCACACGCATGCTTTCCGGTGTCCTAGCTATTTACACAAGCGTTAAAGAATAAACTATTTGAGAAGTAGGCCAAGGAAACCAGTTGCATGTAGCTGCCAACTGTTACTTGCAACGCAGGCAATATTTTTCCTTGCAATTATTATATAGAGTAAATTTTCTTGGATCATCATATATTGAATTCAAACTACAAATGAGATTTGGAAAATTGGGGAGCACCGTCATAAATTACCCTTCCGTTATCCGCAATAAGGAAAACCTCACGTGCCTCCCTTTTGCGAGCTCGAAAGGCCTCCGAACTATATATATATATATATATATATATATATATATATATATATATATATATATATATATATATATATATATGTAATAGCGCATTCGCATAACTATGAAAATGACGCTCTCAACCATGGAGTCATGCCACAAACGTAAGGCTCTTGCCGCGAGCGATACACAAACCGAAGACATACACGCACAGATCGCGCGCGCCTCGAAGCCCAGGGAGTCTTCTTTCAAGGCCGTATCCAGTCACTGGAGGAGCATATTGAGAACTCCTTTCGCACCCTCAGCTCTCAGTTTGCTTTACAGCTAGGATCTCTTGGTAAGGCAATCGATTCCCTCTGCAAACATGAAGGCATTACTCCACTCCCGGTTCAGACGCCAAATCTCTCAGCGACCTCCCCTCCCAACCTAATCATGGCGGCTCGCTCGGGTAATCCTACCACCTGGTAATGGAATTGCAGGGTTTCGCGCGCAAGAGTGCGTTTCTTTAGCAGTCTTTACCGCGAGCGACCCCCCTGAAATCTTTGCCCTTCAAGAAGCAGCGAAACACGCGAAATTGGCTGGATATCGGGCTTACACATCCGGAAGAGCAAACGCCCAGATGGCTACTCTGGTTAAGCGAAACCTTACGGCTTTCTTGCATAAGCTAGACTCCACTTTCCCAGACCATATCCTTCTCGAAATTCTCCTCCGACCTTCTCGTGCGACCAGGCAATGCCTTTTGGTGCTCAACGTCTAGAGCCAACCCCGATCAAAAAAGACCGTCTTCGGGCCACTTTTCCTCCGAGTACAGCAGCTAGCGCGAGGGCAGCCTCTAATTATTCTGGGTGATGTCAACGCTCCGCATCAAGCATGGGGTTACCACTACAATACGCACAAAGTCCAAGTGCTTTGGGACGATTGGCACACGCTCCATCTGAACCTCTTAACGGATAACAACCAACCTACTCGGAAAGGAACGGGAGTCTCCCAGAACACCACCCCGGATCTCACCTTTACGGGACCGGGGATCGCAGTTACCTGGTGCAATGCTCGGAAAACATTCGGCAGCGACCACTACGTTCTGGGTATTTTCATGCAGGAGCCTACTCGACAACGTACGCCTCCAGCTAATGTGGTCAACTGGGACTGCTTTCGCGCCAAGCGCGAAGAGCAAGGCTCTTCCCAAGCTATCACAGACATCGCCGCTTGGTCAACCGACATCCTCAAACAAGTTGCAGATGTCACTGCTGAAGTAGCTGTGGAGGACGCCGTACCAAACTTCGACAGATATTATGCCCAGCTGTTGGACCGCAAGCGCAAGCTGGAGGCCCTAATGCAAACTCGCTCGCAAGTGGGATCGGGATTTTCGAAGACGGCTCGCCCGAGTGCATACTAACGTCGAGAATTATGCCGCAGATCTCACACGCCAGAACTGGCACAATATATGTGACCAGACGGATAAGGCTCCTAACACCAGAAGCGCTGGAAACTACTCCGTCACATCCTCAACCCTGAAGGGAGCAAGTTCCAAGTTTGCCAGGAGCTCCAGCGTATCTTCCACCAATTTACTGGCACCTCAGACGCCCTCAAACAAGAGCTAGTAGACACTTACATCCGCCCGGGACCAGTGATATCTCACCCTCCTTATCAGGGGAAGGAAAACGTCCGTTTAGATGCTCCCATCACTTTACCGGAGGTACGAGCCGATCTCAATCGTCTCAAGACAAACTCAGCTGCAGGGCCTGACCGGATATCTAACCGTATGCTTTAGAACCTCAACGACGACTTGGTTGATGCGCTCACAGACTTTCTGAAAAAATGCGGGGAGCGGGGAGCCACCCCGCAAGAGTGGAAATGAGCCAACCTCGTTCTCATTCCCAAGCCGGGCAAACCACCTACTCTCTCGAACCTCCGCCCCATTTCTCTCACGCCCTGCGTAGAAAAACTATTGGAGCATGTAATTCAGACCCGTCTTCTTCGTTACCTAGAAAAAAACATCACCTATTCCCAGACCCAACGTTTGGTTTTCGACTGTACCTTGCGGCCCCAGACATCATGCATCATGCTCTTGCTCAAGCATCAGAAGCTGACACACAGCACTTTCGACACCAAAGTCATAGTTGGTCTAGACATCGCTAAGACCTTGAAAATGTACGGCATGAAGCCATTCTGCAGAACCTCCAGACCATAGGGGTGGGACAATTGACGTATGCATATATACGCGACTTTATCACGAACCGCACGGTGCAATTCGACACCGGTCCAGGAGATTCTTCCACCATCTCTCTTGGGAGCCGGGGTACACCCCAAGGCTCGGTGCTTTCACCACTCCTGTTCATTATTGCGCTGCTTGGCCTACCCAAGCTTTTGGCAGACATTCCCCACTTGCACCACAGTCTCTACGCCGATATCACTCTGTGGACTACACATGGCAGGGACGGCCAGATCAAGGAGACTCTGCAGACAGCCATATCGATCGTGTTGGTACCTACCTGGCCACAGTCGGCTTATCCTGCTCGGTCACCAAGTTTGAATACATTATTGTCCCGACCTCGGGTGGACGCTCATTATCACCTCTGGCATCCTTCAATCTGCAAGTAGAGGCCCCCCCCCCCCCCCATACCCCGTACCGACCGAATCCGCATCCTAGGCCTTAATCTACAAGATAACGGAGGTAACGCCCCTACTCTTCAGCGAATAGATCAATCTGTAATCCAGATCAGCCGCCTGCTCAAGAGAGTCGCCAGCAAGCATAAGGGCATGCGCGAATCTAACCTTTTGAGCCTCGTGAAATCCTTCGTTTATACGCTAATTGCCTACGTCGCCCCTTACCTTCGCCTCACGCGAACAGATCGGGAGCGACTGGAGGCATCACTACGCAAGGCATACAATAAGACAGCATTGGGTCTACCCATGTCTACTTCCACCACCAAACTGATGACCCTCGGGATCCCCAACACAGTCGACGAGCTGATTGAAGCGACGTTAACTTCCCAATATGAGTTCCTCTCGCTGACACATGCGGCCGCGCAGTGCTGCGCCAGGTAGGAATCAGGCTCCCCTCTGAGGGCACCTTCTACGTATATGGACCTCACGCCTGAGAAGAGACTCAGTCTTTGTATACCTCCGCTTCCCAAACGTATGCATCCAGAGTATCATACAGAGCGCAGAGCCGATCGAGCCTGCTAACTCCAGAAACGCTGTGCCGGTCGACCCGATGTTATGTACGCAGATGCCTCCCACCACCCCCTTCGCCCCGCTATGGTTGAGGTTGCATTGGCCGCGCACAGAAACTGGCATAATTCCTGCAGCGTCCTCAACACTGATACCACCGCGGAAGAGGTTGCCATCGCGTTAGCTCTGCCGACCCCTTCACCAAAGTAGTTAGCGATTCTCAACAAGCAATTCGTAACTTCGATGCAGGTCGTATATCCAGACAGGCAGACACTACCCTCCGATCTCTCCCCGTACCGTCTACACCTCGTCTTCTCATATGGGCCTCAGCCCAAGAGGCGCTCAGCGGGAACGTACAGGCGTATGCTATAGCCCGAGAACTCAACTACCGGGCGGAGCGCCTGCCGCTTGCTCTGACACTCCCCAAGGCAGCCATTCACGCCTTGTTACATACAAGGACATCCTCCAGCATTATCGGCTTGAACGGTGTATACCCCCCCTGCGCACCGGGAACTATCCCGGCGCGAGGCCGTCCATTGGCGCAAAATACAAACAGGAACCTTTCCAAATCCATGGCTATGTAGCAAATATTTCCCAAATCTTATTGCACCTCCGCACAAACATTGCTCACAACCGGCCACATTCATTCACATGATGTGGACATGTACTCAACACAACGCGGACAATTCAGCTACAGTGGATGCGTGGGAGTCCCTCCTGCGTACCACCGAGCTCGCACAAAAGCGCTAGCTCATTTTGCTCGCATTGGAGGCCGCAGAGTCCCAAGGGATCCCTGCTGGCCTCCTCTAAGCAGTGCAATCAGTCTTTCGGCTGGTTCCCCTGTTTTTGGAAGTAAGTAAAGAGCTTGTCATTATCACCATCATGCAGTATCTAAAAATTAAATAGTAAGAAAATGCAGCAAACGAAACCACCTGCGGCCGTGGCTCCACGGTTCCGTTCCAGTGGCTGGCCGATATCTAAATTACTGTTTTTGTTTTTATCGCTTTTACAAAAATTTCCTTTTGTGCTGAAATGTTTTCATCGTATAAGTTTTCTGAAACTGGTAGAAACGAATCGCAGTTTCGTCGCTTAGCTCCGCACCCACGACAAAGCGTGATTCCCCGAGATCTTGCCCAAAGATAAACTTGTGGAGATGTTATTCCGCGCAACGATTTGGCAGGCTGCCATTGCCAGCGTTACAGGCAGCCAGTGTACGAAACTGAGGCAGGCTACGAAATTAAAAAAAAAACAACAAAAAAACAAAACAAACAAAAACAAAACAAAAAAGAAATGGATCAAACTCCCAATGACAAAAGCGGAAAGGATGCTTTATTACAGAATCAATTAGTACTGAAATATAGGCCCGAGCGTTACCGTCACTGAGACTACTGTCCTGCTACCGCACCTTGCTACAGGTGTTTCGCTGCTTCTACGAGGGAAAAATTCAAAGCAACACGAGTTTTCATTACGTTTTTGCGATCGTATTATCCGGACCCAATTGAAAACACGATTGTATCAGCCGTGCGAAAATGTATTGCCCCTATAGGGCAATGCATTGAACTGTACGTGTTATGCAGAAAAACAAATTAAACAAAATCGGGTCAACGAAATTTTACTCTCTCTCTCTCTCTTTGTGCCTGTGAAACCTAGACCTCCTTTCATGAGCATATTGATACACGAACTGAAGTAGATTATGCGCAAGTTTTTTTGTTTTTTTTTAATCGATCCCTCCCTGTGGGAACATCGTTATAAAATTATAACCAGATCAATTTAGGCTTTATGTGTGTTATAAAATGCACCTTTGAGGAGTACAAAAGTATAGAAGAACATAATTTATTCAGTGCCTAAACAAAATAAGAACAAACTCTTAAGGCCTGTCCTCCACTCAAAAACAGTTCTGGAGTCCCTGCACTCCCGCGAAAGTCATACGGCACGTCCGCATAAAAACCGCGAAGCTATTCCTTTTGCCCCAGCTTTGAGGCGCGAGTCGCACAGCTCGAGGAAAGAGCATCCAGCCACGAGGGGTTAACGTCGTGCTAGTTTCTCAAGCCATGGTAACACGTACACGTCGTACGCTGTAGGGCCGCTCGATCCAAGTATCCAATCTGCTTGATCGGTCGGCGTTCTGTCAACTGCTTGTATGACTACAACTCGTATGAGAGAAGAGAGTATGGACAAGGTAGATGTACCTTGGTATGGACGCGACACAGCGCTGAAGACCGTCACCAACTTGTCCAACAAACTTGTTTTGTCCAAATCAACTTTGTGCAGCAAAATGCTGGTGGCGCCTTGCTTACGAGTCAATCATGGCAGCAAGTGATCTGGTTGTCTACTAAGGTACAGCGCCGACGACCGAGAAGGCACTCCCATGCAGTGTTGTCAGAACTTCCTGCAAAAAAAAAGAGATATACTGAACTTTTTTTTTCGTAAAAAGATATTCAGCCCTACAAAAAGACACGGACACTGGAAGAAAACAGAGGACGGGCGCTGACTCCAACTAATTTTATTGAAACAGATTCATCCCACATTTGTACACCAATCAGTGAAAGAGAGCGCATGCGTATAGGAAATTACTTGCCAGATTAAGAAGGGTAGATACATTTTATCGTCTATTTAATAATCTATAATCAGTGTCTCGTAGGGAGAGTGATGTGGTGCTGATGCACATGTCACCCCTTTCCTTGATAAAAAAAAACGCTCCTGAGAATTCAGGAAGGAGGAAGTAGTTGTTCTGTGTCGGAACGCTACTTATATCTCTGCACTTTTTTTTTTTTCGGAATTTGAGCAATATATAGGGAGGTGCCGCTTCCTTTCGCTACGGCAATGGACGAGGAGACCACTGGGCCTCTTTTAGCAACCAGTTGGTCGGCAGCAGTCGCCCAGAGGAAGAGAGTGTATACCATCCAAGTGACTCAGGTAGCCAGGACATTGATGCGTCCTCGGCGCTCAGTGACGGCTCCTCGACCGACGACGACGGGTTCGTACCGGTTGTCACTAAAAAAGCAAAACGCCGACGGCGCCAACAAGCCGCCAAGTCGTCCTCATCGAGCACAGCTACGGTCATCACGGCAAAAAATGTACCGGCACATACGGCCTTATTTGTACCGCAAAATGAGACGGAGAACATACATCTAAAGAGGCAAGCTACCTCCATGTATCTGGAGAGCCTCGTACCGGAGGCCATCAGAGGCGTGAGGATAAATCCTTACTAAAATATCCTTGCCATTGATGTCGCTGAGCGAAGCGCACTCGACAAATTAGCCGCAGTAACCAAACTCGGCACTATCAGCGTTCGTCCTCTTAGTTTCCAAGCCAGCGGAACCACGGCTGGCGTCATTTACAACGTTGACATTGGCATCAGTGACGCTGACTTACATCAGCTGATCAAGCCGATGACTGATAGCATTACCATAGTCCAAGTGCAGCGCCTTGGAAAGTCAACATGCATCAAACTTATGTTCAAGGGTGACTGCATACCAGCGCATGTCAATTTCGGGAACTTTCGACATTCAGTTCGACCATTCATGCCTAAACCATTACAATGCAGGAAATGCATGAATATAGGCCACGTAAGCGCTGATTGCAGCAACCCCATCGTGTGCCCCAGATGTTCAGAGGCACACAGCGCTGATGTCTGCCGAGCGAACGCCTTGAAGTGTGCCAACTGCAGGGGCCCCCATGACTCATCCTCGCGAGACTGCCCTCGGCTAAAGACTGAGAGGGCAGTACTGAGGCAAATGGTGCGAGATCATTCCGCGCACAGGGAAGCTACTGCAAAGGTGCGACGGCGTCGCTCGCACCGAAAACAATCGACAAAGAAGGCAACCATGCCGTTGAACAGAAGGCTCCAAGTGCTACTATCATCATCATCAGCCTGACTATACCCACTGCAGGGCGAAGGCCTCTCCCATATTTCTCCACTTAACCCGGTTCTGTGCTAGCTGCATCCACTTGACCCCTGCGAACTTCTTAACCTCATCCGCCCACCTAACTTTCTGCCGCCCCCTGCTACGCTTTCCTTCCCTTGGAATCCAGTTTGTTACCCTAAGCGACCATCGGTTATCCTCTCTTCACACTACATGTCCTGCCCATGCCCATTTCTTCTTAATTTCCACTAGAATGTCGGTAACCTGAGTTATTTCTCTGACCCACTCTGCACGCTTCCTATCTCTTAATGTTACCCCTACCATTTTTTGTCCCATAGCCCCCTGGGTTGTCCACAACTTAAGAAGAACTCTCTTGGTTCTACTATATGACAAGCCAAGTGCTACTATGGCTTGTCCAACTCCGCACCACCTACAGTAAACGCAGAAATCCCACCTTCTAGTGATGCTAGACCTGGAGCCTGTCAAACCTCTTGGCCATCACTACTGAAACCTTCTATGCGCACTAGGCCAGAAACGTTGCTGCCATCCAAACGTCCAACACCTCTAATTGAGCCAGTGCAACGACAGGACTCTGACAGCAGCCAAGATCTGCAAGTGATCGTTATGCTCACGTCCCTGATGAATGCCATGTGCAGTTTGCTGACGAGCCTGAACACGCCAGCTGCAAACAACGCTCTGCAAGTACTGGACGCACTACATCCAGTTCTTGCGGCCTGTTGTGCCGGTGAGGTTATCCCACAGTAGCCCACAGTCAACAGGGTTGTGCCAAGGAGTTGGTAACGCAGCGCTCGTCACCCGTTTCGTGAACGAGGGCTGTCAGCTCCCTGGGCGGTAGCGATGAATCCGAGTCGGCGCTGGTGAGATGACGAAAAAGCTTTATACACTATTTACAGGCATTTACACAACGAGTTCGGCTCTGGGGCCGAAACCTAACATAGCCATACGCGACTGTCCTCGCGCAGCGATGGCCGGGGAGATTCCGCCACGTCCGCTCTCTCTGGGGGCGAACTGCTCCCGATGGACGCTAGTGACGAACTCACACTCGGAGTCTCGAACGTAAGCACTTGAGTCTCCGCAAACCGAGAAACCGTTTACGCTCAAATGGTCCAATCCGACTGCAGCACTTTCGCAGGGCCAATGGGAGAGCTTGCTGCGCTCTTGCTTCAAATATGCCGGGGGCGAGAATGGGGTCCACCGCCAGGGCCACGGCGCCGAGCTGTCTGGATGCTCAGCTCATGTTCAAACACGTCGCTTCTCTCCCCTTGGCACGGCTCGCATCCAGTGCACCGGTGATTTGCAGAGAAGTATCCGGATTTTGTGGAGGAGGCGTTCGCCGGAGAAGTTTGGCGTCCGGCTGAATTTCTGGGCGGCTTTGGCCGGGCACAACGGGCCTTAAAAAATTAGGGACCATGGTTCCCCCGGACTTACCTCTTCACAAAAAAGTCAAGCAAGCTTTTATTTTTCAGTGGAATTCACATGGACTTCATTCTCGGATTTCAGATATTCGCCGATATGTCTATGAAAGCCATTTCCCCATTCTCGTTATTTGTGAACAGAACATATCGAGAATTTTGCGAATATCTAGTTACGAGTAATTTTCTTGGCATGCGTGCAACAGAACTAGCAAATTTATCGTATACATTCGACGTGAACTAACATACGTGCTTCATCCGCTTCCTCCGAACATGATAACCAGCATGTCTGCATGACCGTGAAGGGCCGCGCCTTGACGTTTACACTTGTGGCTGTGTACCTGGCGCCATCAAGCCGCTTTGACACCGAAAGACTGAGTGACCTGATGGGAGTCACAAGTGGTCCATGGATTATCACAGGAGATTTCAATGTCCACCACCCTTTGTGGGGAGGTGTTAGGATGAACCTCTGGGGCAGAAAGCTCGTCTCTTTTGCCTCGGAGCATAACCTTCAATGCTTTAATGACGGAATCCCGACGTACATTAGAGGAGTGAATTATAGCAGCTGCCTGGACGACTTTCGTTTCGGAATGCCTTACAAGACGCGTCCGCTAGTTTTCAGATATTGAAAACCTACTTTACTACCGGCCTACCTTACTACCGGCAATGTCACATCTTCCTCAGCACCACGTATGCGCTACATTGACTGGAACGTTTTCAAGGAAATTATGGAAGGTGCTTGCATTGAAGGCTTCCACACGGGTATCGAAGAAAAAAGGTACAGCCTTCCGACATTCAACAACATCAAGACGACGAACATTCGGACTCTCCAAAGTGTGCAAGCGCAAGCTCTCCGCATCTGCCTCGGTTTGCCTAAATGCACCTCAACGGCAGCAACAGTTCTTCTAGCCGGGGAACATCCTGTCACTGCCTATGTTGCTGTCGAGACCCTGAGAACACACATTAGACACCTCGCACGAGTTTGCAATCACCATCTGGCAAATCTCCCAGCAACTAGACAATGTACTGCCTTTTCCAAAACAATTGAAGCTCACCACACTAATCTTCCGTTGCAGTTCACCCCTGCTTCAAGACCGTGCGCACCTATATGGAGCCTACATGAACCTCAGATTCATCTTTCAATTCCTGGCATAAAGAAAAAAGCTGGGGTACCAATGCCTGCCTTGCAACAAATTACGCTGGAGCTCCTTCATTCTAAGCGCAATCGCCGAATACATACGTGCACGGATGGCTTAGTTACGTCAGCCAGCTCCGCGGGGTCAGTGGTAGCACCGGCAAGGTCCGTCTTGATAAAGCTAAAGACTACACATCTCACCTCTTCGACTGGTGCGGAACTAGGTGCCCTACGGGCTGCAGTCAAATACATCAGCCAGGAACTACCCCAAGAATGGTCAGTTTTCACTGACTCCAAAGCAGCGCTTCAAGGGATGTAAGCGGCACTACGCCACGGTTCAAATGAACAACTCATTGCAGAGATCCACACGCTGCACCGCACCGCAATATCCAAAGGTCACAACGCCGTCTATCAGTGGTTGCCAGAACACTGTGGCATTGCAGGAAATAACCAGGCGGACGACGCTGCCCATTCTGCCCACAACGACGGACTTACAGTCCACATTCCGTTAATGAGAGCCGACGCAGCGAGCCGGCTTCGCTGTTTGGCTGTGGAGCTAACACATTCAGCGTGGAACACCGGAGAGTTCTCCAACCGTCGCCTCAAGGCATTGGACCCCGGACTGCGCTTGCGTATTCTCCAGCACACAACACGTCGTGAAACAACGTTACTGTGCCGCCTATGGCTTGGCGTTACTTTCGCAAACAAATACGCCTTCCTGATCGGGATGGCTGACAGCCTTGCTTGTGAACGATGTGGCGTTGACGAAACGATTGAGCACCTCCTTTGTGAGTGCCCTGTTTTTGCAACTGAAAGACATACGCTGCGTACTGCATTGGATCGTCTGGACGCTCACCCCTTAACGGAAGGGAAGATCTTGGGACCATGGCCACAAAAGTCATCCGCGCTCAAAGCCTACAAGGCACTTCGCTTTTTGAGAATGACTTGCCTGATTGACAGACTGTGACTTTCTCACCTCCTCTCCTCTTCTACCCTCCCCCTTTAATCTCCCCATTCCCCTTCCCCAGTGCAGGGTAGTCAATCGGAATTACTTCTGGTTAACATCCCTGCCTTCCGTCCTCCTTTTCTCCTCCTCCTCCTCCTCCTTCTGACAATTCGCGTGCTAATCTATCCTTACTTCTGCGCAGAATTTTGATGTCCTCAAATCGTGGCTGACAGTGCTTACCGTTGTCATCTTTGTAAGAGCGGCAATGGGCGGGTAGATTCTCGCAGGAGTTCGACGCATTACCTAGTGAACGGTCGTGTTCCCTGGTGCGTTTATTTACACAGCGGCCATTTCGCCCGACATATACTTTGCCATATTTTAGGGGGATTTGATAGACCACGCCCGCGGCACATTGCACGTACGGCTTGGAGTGTTTAACGCCGCAGCCGGACTTCTCAGGGCCGCCACTGGTAATCATGGGGCAAATCTTGGCCAATTTACTTGGCGCTGAGAAGACCAGCGGCACGCCGTACTTGTTTCCAACCCTTTTCAGGTTGTGGACACCCTATGTAGGTAAGGTATCACTGGCGCTGCTACGTTGTTGTCTGTGCGCGTTCTTTGTAGTAAATCGCAGTAAGACAAGAAAGTATGCAGGGGAACTAGAAGGCTCTTCTTACGCGCAGCCGATAAGGCGCAAGGCGAGCAGACGACATGCAGCGAGCGGACGTGTAAGCGAACGTCAGCTCCCTGGAACGCCCACTTCGGCGCATCGCGGAAGGGCTTCAGAGCCGGCAGCGCTATTGAGTGGCTTTAGGCAGCGCGATCCCCGCACTTTCTTTATTCTAGCCACTCTACCGAAGGTTCATCTCGATAGCAGCATTAGCGTCGCCCATTTTGCCCTGAATTTGGTTAAGGTGAAGTAGGTTAAGTTCGATTTCTACGGTTCCCTCCATATATTGCCGATGTGTCAGGTGGGTGCGTGGTCTTTTCATTCCTACAGCGTGAAGCCATTACACGAAAACCGAGTTTTTAGAACTAAAATTCTAATTCTAAAATTCTAAAAATTCTAAAAGTTTTTTTATGCGTTGATCATTTACCTTTCATATTTTCCCTCGATATTATACCTCCTTTCCATTCAAATATATCTCTTAATAAAACTATGTGCACGGTACTTTCTGTTGCACGTGAGCAGATATTTCATTAAAGAAATGCTAAGAAAAAATGTCACTTGGACTCCAAACGGACTAGATTTATAAGAAAGAGGAGACGAAAAGCTCCGCGTAGGAAAGATTAATCGATGAAAAAAACAACAAAAAACATTAGGTCTTGCAATAAGAAAAAAAATATGCCTCAAATTTTCATAACACGAAATATTTGTCTTTGTCTAGAATAGCTCTGCCATGCGAAGTGTGGCCGCGAAGGGCATACACAAAATCCGGCTCCTGACAATCTGGCAATAGAATCACCTCCTGACAATAGAATCTAGATACCACCGTGGACCGTCAGTTTTAATTACACTTTATCGATCAATGTTGCCGCGGAGAAATTGCACTAAGCACAAATAAATAATTTAATTTGGCATTCCCACCGCCGCGTGGTCAATGAAATGACCGTAATGTATAATATACTCACGCAAGAAAACAAACAAGTGAAAGCAGGTGAATATATTTTAATTGCATATATATCACTGCTTTCAAAAACAATTTTACTCTTTTGGCCGAATATCCGACGTGCCGAATAGTTGTTTAAATTTTGTAGACTGGCTTCCTCAACCAGGTTACTGCCAATAAGCTAGAATCGCTCTGCCTCAATTTTGCAATTAGCCTTTGGTTAGTTACTTCTTTGAAGCTTTACGCTTTCCTCGGCTGCTGGCATGAGACTTGGAACGTCCCCGTGTCTTCCTCCCCTTCTTCGGGGCACTGCTTTGGGAGGACAGACTGGTGGAATGGTGACGGCGCTTTGCTCCGCGCTTGCGTCCGCCGGAGCGCCTTGACGATCTAGAATGGGACCTGCGGCGCCTCGTCCCAGCCCGCTTTCCTGCTCGAGGGCCACGGGAGGAACTGGATCCAGATCGGCGATGAGAACGGGAACGCCTCCTGCTGCCACCGCTGCTACGCGAACTTCTGCGGCTTCTCGCCAATTGCTTTCGGGCTCTAGCAGGTGACCGGGACATGCTGCGTGGTCGACGGCGCCTCCCACTTCGCCGGCCACTCTTGACGGTTGTAGCCGAAGAGGGACCTGAAGAGGTGCTTGGAGAATGCGCCTTTCGACGCACAGCGTTGGCCTTCCCTTCAGGGGGCGACGGCTCTGGCTTGTCTGGTGAGTCCGCTGCCTTTTTTCTCAACCGGCCCTTGGCAACACGGCCTACCATCTTCAGTGGTGACTTGCGTTTAGGCTCAGCAGGTGCTTCCTTGGTAGTGTTCTTCGGTCGACCGAGTGTAGGCATGTCAACGGATGTCTTTCCTGCATCAGCCGGCGAGTCGATCCCGACGGGGGCTGTCTTGGCCGCATTGCGTGCTCGCCTTTGCTTGGGCTCCCTGGTGTCTCTTGCCGTCGGGCTCCGACTCCGCTTCTCGGCATTCTGTGAACTTACGCGGGCGTCGCTGTCCATGGTGTCGCCAGGTGAGCCTCGACCGATGAAGTAGGCTCCAAACGGTCTGTCTGGTCGAAGCCTAGGCCAGTCAGGTCTCGATGCCTGCTCAGCAATGCCCGGAAAGCTCACTCGAGAACGTCTCAGAGGGGCTTCCCAACGGATGACAGCCGTGGCCACTGGAGGTCTTTACGGCGAGCTCCAGGCTCCTCAGTCATGCCGCGCCGCTCCCTCGTTGATGCATACCGGGGATTGGCAAACCTCTTGGCCAGCCGACGCAAGACGCCGGGGAAGAGGGGCGGTCCGGTAAACGCCCGGTCGAGCGTTCCAGGTGATGCCGGGCAGGGTTCTGCTGCGCGTGGTGGTAGCACGCGGGAGTCGCTGCCTTCCTCCTGCACTTCGTCTTCCTCTAGCCCTTGTGCTATGGCATCTGCAAATGGCAGATTACCGAAACAGTCAAATTCTCGGATCACCATGTTTAACCAAGCGCTTTCCACATCCTGAAACAAAGTAATGCTGAATAAAAACGCCAAGTTCTGACAGTCCCCCGAAACAAAATTAGGTAAAAAGTTCTTTTCATCTCCGGACTAGAGAAAAAAAAGTTGCCTTGCACAGTGAGACCCAGTGGAAAGAATGCGAATAAAGCTGCAGTGTTTTGTATCCGCAATGCACCCTGGCCCATCCCTTACCGCGAGTATGAGCCATACGAGTGATTAAATTATCATCATCAGCATCATCTAGGCACACGCAAAACTTCCCTGCTGCTTATACGCCACTTACGCGAGACGCTACCGGCTTACTGTACTGGACAATTTCTTTCAATATCGATCTAAATCTCACCTGAGCATTTCGTTTAGTCAGTTAATTATCCATTGACAGCACCCTTCATTTCCAGCTCTTATTCTGCGCTTGCTGCTTCTTTATTTGATAAGTTATTCTATAGAACAAAATAATTGATATTCCTTCGTTTCATGTACGTAGAGCAGGAACAATTGTCATGAACTTCAACTGGGCAGCGTGTAGCAGGTTTATTATGCAGTGCAGAGAGGACGGTTAACGTGGGGAAAACTGTGTCCCCCATTTGCTGCACGACACAAACAGAATCATAGGACAAAACAAAAAAAGGCTCCGAGAAATCGCCCTGCACACGTTTTACATGCTAATTACAAACTGCCAGCATAGATATCAGTAAGGGCTTTCCGCACCTAACTGTTTTTATAGGAGTTTTCTGAAGATGTCTAGAAGACGGCATGTGCATCGAATTTTTACCAGGATATGAGACGATCTTCATGGGCGATGAGAACTGCAAACTAATTCCTTTGAATGTTTCTGAGCCGTTCGTCAACTCTGATCGCAATAATAAAATCCATTGTTTAATTTCGAGCTACAATTTAATCCAACGCCACTGATAAAGAGGTACGCAGCGCTGTTGGCGCAATTTTTCCAGCGGCGCTTGCAGTACCGCTATGAAGGCAAATGTGACCAGAAGTCATATCGTAACACAACTGAATAAACACCGTAACATTCCCCCCCGCACGCACACACACACACACCTGTCCTCCGCTCAAAAGCCGTTCCAGAGTCCCTGCACTGCAAAAACCGCGAAGCTATTCCTTCTGCCATGACTTTGAGGCGCAGAGTGTCGGAAGCTCGAGGAAAGAGCATTCAGCCACGAGTTAACGTCATGCTAATTTGCCAAACCATTGTAACACTTCGTGCGCAGTACGGCCGCGCGATCCAAGTATCCGGTGTGCTTGATCGGTCTGCATGCGCTGTGTCAACTGCTTGCGTAACTACTGCGCGAAGAACAGGAGAAGACAGATTGAACGTAACACAGCGCTTAGGACAGTCACCAACTTGGTTGGTTGGTTGGTTGGTTCATAGGAAGGGAAAGGCGCAGTATCTGTCACACTTGCTCTGTGGACACCTGAACCGCGCCGTAAGGGAAGGGATGAAGGTGGGAGTGAAAGTGGATAGAGAGAAAGGGGGGGCCGTAGTGGAGGGCTACGGAGTAATTTCGACCACCTGGGGATCTTTAACGTGCGCTGACATCGCACAGCACACGGACGCCACTTCGTTTCGCCTCCATCGAAACGCAGCCGCCGAGGCCGGGATTCGATCCCGGGAACTCCGGCACAGTGGTCGGGCGTCTTACCACTGCACCACCCCGGCGGGGCAACACCAACTTGTCAAGCAAACTTGTTTTGTCCAAATCAATTTTGTGCAGCAAAATGCTGGCGGTGCCTTGCTTTCGAGTCAATCATGGCAACAAATGCGGGTATCTGGCTGTCTACTAAGGCACAGCGCTGAGGACCAAGAAGGCGCACCCGTGCTGTGTTATCACAACTTCCTGAAAAAAGGAAAGAGATAAGCTGAACTTTCGCGCTGCCTCAGTACATGGCTTGGAGCGCACTGCTGATGTCACTCAGGAATCACGCATCATGCGTATCCTTCAATCAGCTGTCTCATGCTTACACTGTCAAACCATTGAGCTAAAAATTGAGTATTAGGCTAAGTAATTAATCGACGGGTTTTTATTAGAATGAAGCAGGTCTAATTAGGTGTCTAGTGCAGTTTTGTCATAAAGATGAAGCCGACGACATTCGAAGCGCAGTTTGAAAGACTGCTATCTTAGCATGATAGAAAAAAAAATAACTGGGTACCGAGATTGCGAAGTACTGTAAAGCTGAGGCCAGCAAGGCTAATCACTTTATCGAGCAACTGCCGAAGGAGGTTTCCCAGTCACCACGGCGAAATCCGGCTTACAATGCGGATTGTAATTCTTTTTTTTTAAGAAAAAAGAAGATAGCTTTATAGAATTATAAACTTAAATCGGCAAGACACAGATAGATGGTAATTGAATGAAAATTTTTGTGGTTTAAGCATGGCTTGAACCTACTGATAGAGCGACAGCGGCGAGTATTGCAGCAAAAACCTGTTTGTCATGTGGTATTCAAACCGCCGTTTTTTTTTTGTTTTTTTTTCATAATTTCTTATTTGGATTAGATTTTGGGGAAGGGAAGGAGCCTCATACTTTTGCCGACACCTAGAGACGGACATTCAGCCGGAGTGCAAATGGTGTCAGGAATTGGCAACCTATGACCACATATTATGGAGCTGCAGCATATCACCGCCACCGGCGGACATTATGCGTGATCCTTCCCTCGAGCAGTGGGAGGCCGTGTTGGCCAGCTCAGACCCGGTCGTCCAGACCAGGGCCGTGGAGTGGGCCACCCAGGTCGCCGTCAGCCATGGGTTGATAAAATAAAGTTTTTCCATCCATCCATCCCTCCATCCATCCATCCGTCCGTCCGTCCGTCCGTCCGTCCGTCCGTCCGTCCGTCCGTCCGTCCGTCCGTCCGTCCGTCCGTCCCTCCTTCCCTCCCTCCCTCCCTCCCTCCCTCCCTCCCTCCCTCCCTCCCTCCCTCCATCCATCCATCCATCCATCCATCCATCCATCCATCCATCCATCCATCCATCCATCCATCCATCCATCCATCCATCCATCCATCCATCCATCCATCCATCCATCCATCCATCCATCCATCCATCCATTGCCGACACCTATACCTAACTAGGTCAAGACCACGTTTTCACATTTTTTTCTTGTATTGTGCTTTGGTTCATAAAAAAAATGGAAAGGTATCTGTCTTTGACCTTTAATGTTTTTCAATGTGATAAACTCCGCAACTCTCATGGCTCGTACATTAGGTTTTAGGAATAGGAAGGAACCTTATAAATTAAAGTGGACGCCACGGAATTGTGGACACATGTACCCAACCAACTCAAGATCATGTTTTCACATTTTTGTCTTGTATATTGTACATTGGTTTATAAGAAAGCGAAGGAGGAGTATCTGTATCTGACCTTCAAGGTTGTTCAAGGTGACATCGCACAACCCAGGGCTGCTTCTCCGTTTAAGCTAGGTTTTGGGCATACATGGCAAAATTACTTTTGAAAAGGATTTAAATTACATTACTAATTACTTTGCTGAAAAGCGCAAAAATGTATTTAAATTACATTACTCATTACTGCTCCCAGAAAGTAATGAAATTACATTACAATTACTTCGACTGAGTAATTCAATTACTTTTAAATTACTTTATAGTTCCCGCCTATGCAAAAACCAAGTAAAGCTAGTAAACAAAACAGCAACTTGTTCTCGAGACGCGAAGCACGCACATTCTTTCGTTTTCCCGCCAAATTCCATCCCGGAGAGCTATTCCTTTCTTCTTTCCTACAGCACGCCATTACTAAAACAAGACAACGGCAAAAAAAAAAAAAATCACAACAACAACAAAAGCAGAAGCATGGTCTAACGATCGTGAAGTGACCGGCGAACCCAGCGTCTTGCTTGCCCGGAGCTGTCTCCGCTATTTGAAGGCCCGAAGAAGCAATGTTATTTATTGCTTCCGCAGTCCTAAGAATCGACGTCTGCACCTTGTGCTCATGCTCAGTACTTCTCAAGCCACGGTGGATCACGACATGGACCCTTCCAAGTTCCGCCTATCTCCCCCAACACCCCAAACCTCTCTCGGCCCGTGCCTCGACCAAGCACCACTGTGCCCTAGCAGACGCAACAGGGAATGCCATTGCGCCGCGCTCCCAACTAGTTTTCAACTCCGGCCTTCTTGCTCCATCTGTGCCTTCGGCATTCTCTTGGCGCCTTGTTGCCATGGGATAGCCGCCACCCTGCTACAACGAGGTCTCAGACGCACTGTTCTGCTCAATTCTGTCTCCTTTTGCCGATCTGTTACGCTGGCTTTGGCTTGCCGCATATCGTTCCTGCTTTCGCGACATTCTTCATTGTACTTAAATAAAATTACTTTAGTAAAAGTAATTCAGAAAAGGAATTAATTACTTTTGCTGCAAAATTACTACCAGAAAGTAATTCATTACATTACTACATTACCGAACCGAAAAAGTAATTCATTACATTGCAAATTACTGGAAAATGTAATTAAATTACAGTAATTTCATTACTGTAATTCAATTACTGCCATGTCTGGTTTTGGGGAATTGAAGGCGCATTATACACCTGGGTGAACAGTCGTGGACACCCACACCAATTAGGTCAAGGTCCTATGAAGGGAAAGTATATTGTCAGGCGAAGACCTGCTATAAATAGGGTAGTGAAGGTCTCCCTTCCATTGTAAACTGGTTTATAAGAAAGGAAAGGCGCAGTATCTGTCAAAGTCACTATGAAAACCGGCGCTACGCTGTAGGCTCGAACTATACCTCCCGTAGTGAAGCTTTCGCTCCAAAAATGCCGTGTGAAATTGGAAGTCGTTGTAAGAGCATAAAATATGCAGCTGAACAGGAAGGTACGCTCCAAGCCCGGCCGATTAGGGGCACGGCGAGCATACGACATGCAGTGAGCGGACGTGTAGGCGGGCGTCAGCTTCCCTGGAACGCCCCATCCGGCACATCGCGGAAGGGCTTCAGAGCCGGCAACGCGCTCAGCGCACTTCTCCTATACTAACCATTTTACCGAAGGTTCGGTGGTTGCATTAGCGTCGCCCATTTTGCCCTAAATTTGGTTACGATCACATAAAAACCATAGTAGATGATAGTGGAGATTAAGGTCTCTACTCTATGGGGTGTGCCAGAGGATTGGGACGGAAGTAGTGCGGTTTGTTTCGCGTAACAAGGAAGGAAGAGATTTCTTATGGTGTATACATTAAAAGATGCCATTTTGTCGTTTCGTTTCGCCCCGCTGCGGTGATTCAGTTGTTAGAGCGCTCGACTTTACTGTGGCCAATGATACGCGATCGAATCCCGGGGGAAGAGGCCGCTTGTCGATGGAGGCGAAAAGCAAGGTGCCCATGTGCTGTGCGATATCAGTGCACGTAAAGGAATTACAGGTGGTCTAAAATTCCTAAGTACTTCATTACGGTGTCCCTCCTACAGACTGAAGCGCGTAAATTGAAGAAAATGTTCATGTTCGAGTGCATATATAGAAGGCTTTTCTGCTGTCATGCGGATGGCCTCATCTGCTTCCAGGACAAATTTAAAATGCGGAGGGGAGGGGGGGGGGGGGGTTACAATTCTTACAACCCTAGTTTGGCGATTCGTGAATTTATGTGAATACTTGCATTGCCATCCAGGGCATGCACCGGCGAAAATACTGTTAGTGGCGTGAGTCATTTAACGAAAATTTATAACATTTATAAACTCCATAGCATCCATCTCGGAGTGCTTGCTGTTGAAGTTGTCCAACATTTCGCAGCACCTCCTGATGTTTTCGTGTTTCCGCTTTAAGTCTGGCACCAAAATGGCGCTGAGCATCGCCTACGATCGTAGTCTACCACCTCATGTCTGGGCTGCAGGACATCTTGGGTCTACAGTTTGCTTTACAAGATGAATATGCGCTGGGTCAGGAGCTGGTTCTTGTCTAGGTAGCGGAGAAGTGGAGTTGTACGACTTTCTACACGAGGTTGAGTGCGCATAATATAGCGGTATACGCATTGATTTGCGATGTTAATTTCCCTCTAGGATTTAGAAACGGATCTCACGTCTGCTATCTTCTCTTCCTTTAGTAGTGTCAGGCGCAGCAGCATATATATATATATATATATATATATATATATATATATATATATATATTTAACGTACTTGGCCGCTTAAAAAATAATAGAGCGAAGGGTACGCTTCATTTAAAGAAACATTTTATTAGACTCGACGTTTCGATCGGAGACCGATCTTTCTCAAGAGTGAATCTTCTTGGATAGTGTTGCGGCTTTTTAAGCATTTGGACATAGACCACACCTGGGTAGGGAAACAAAACGTGGGAGACAGAGGAAAGAGACAGATACAGTAGGGAAGGATGATGTCCAGGTGTGCCATCGCAGGTGCATCGCAGGTGCTGGACAGGCCTGTCGAACTGCGCTGACACAGGTGCCTGGATGCATAGTCTCTGCTGCGAAAGAATGCGGGCTATTTTCACTCTTCCTGGCCACGACGGCCGAAGAGTGGGAGTAGGGGAAAAAAAATGAATAAATAAATAAAAAAAAATAAAAAAAAAAGAAAAAAGGGGGGGGGATGGAGGTGGATAAGGAAAGGTGTTAGCTTAAAAAAAAAAGAAAAAAAAAGTGTCGGAAGCAAGCGAAAGAAAACAGAAAGGGGGGAGGGCGGTAGGAGGTAAGTGGCTCTGACAAGACCAGAACACACCAACACTTTGGTATTCAAAAAAGGTGATGACCTCAGACGACTTGGCCAGGTGTGCACATTTCCTGTGTTCGTGACATCGGAAGAGAGGACAGGACCCCGTGGTTTTCGTTTAAGCCCTGTTGTAGAGTATTAAATTTAAAAATGAAATATGATTCTCGTTGTTCGCGCTCACGAGTGTTTTTGAAGCCACTCTGTAATATTGTGACTTTAAGATTATCGAACTCATGTCCCTCCTTGCGAATGTGCTTCGAAAGGGGGAGGTTGGGAAGGGTTTGAGCGTGCGAGCGGTGGTTATTAAATCTCAATCGGAAGGAATTATCTGTTTGGCCAATGTACTGCATACCACAGTCACCACACTCGAGCATGTAAACAACATTGCTAGAATCGCAATTTAAATCTTCTCGTATAAAATGTTTGAAGTTTGAGTGGGTGCTTTTAGCTAGTGCTGTGGATTGCATGTGTTTACAGATTTGACATCGGCTTTTTCCGCATGACGTGCAACCCAAAGCTACATACACCCATCCAACGAGAACCTCAAAACCGTAACCGAACACCTAACCACATTAGACCAAACACCCGAGGAACCACACCTTCCAGAAATTATGATTAACCTCTCAAACTCTCAACTCACCTCCGATGAAAAGTCCCTTTTGTCACGCGGCCTAAAATTCTGTCCAAGTAATAGAAAGTATAATGAATTTCAATTATTCAAAGATCTGGATAACTTTTCTCGAAATCTTAGACTACGTGAATACTTTTTCGATAAACCAAACTCGAGTAATCCGCACTTCCCCCGACCTCAGGAACCGTGGACGCCCAAACCTGGTAGGGAAAAATATCCTGACATGTATATAAAAGCAGTACAAGGGGATATTCTTCAGGCCTTTGGGACACGCAGATCTGGCCCACCTAACCTCACAAGGAAAGAACGTAATGCATTAGGCTCACTCGGCAAACGAACTGACATTGTTATTAAACCCGCCGACAAAGGTGGAGGTATAGTCATTTTAGACAAAGACGATTACATTCAGGAGGGCAACCGTCAACTCAATAACCCAAAATTCTATAAGAAACTCTCATCGAACCCCACCGCTGAACACCGGAGCATCATAGGAAAAACTCTGACTAAACTAACCGATGAAGGTGAATTACCCCTACGTGTAAGTAAGGCACTGACGCCAAAAAATGCCTCAGCGGGGCGCTTCTATATGCTCCCGAAAATACACAAAGAGAATGATCCAGGGCGACCTATTGTTTCCGGTATCGGCACACTCACAGAGCCAATTTCAGATTATATCGATTCCCTAATCAAACACATACCTCCGAAACATCCATCTTACATACGCGACACCAATCATTTCCTGATAGAATTATCCAATATTACCTTCCCTCATGGCGCTTTTCTAGTCACCCTTGACGTGGTGTCACTTTACACTAACATCCCACATGACGACGGAATCCAGGCCATGATCGGAGCATACGAGAAATATAAAATTTTAGACTCTCCTAGTCCAAGTACCATCGAGACACTAGCCAATCTGGTCCTTAAACTTAACACTTTTGAATTCAACAACTCATACTATCTTCAAACTAGTGGTACAGCTATGGGCACCAAAATGGCTCCAAATTACACAAACATATTTATGAGCAAAATTGAGTCCGACTTTCTGTCCTCATGTGCAATCAAACCAATTTTTTACAAACGCTTTCTGGATGACATATTCATGATTTGGACCGAAACAGAGGACGAACTCGTAAAGTTTATCGCCTCATTCAACAACATACACCCTAGCATCTCTTTCACACACACCTACTCAACTAGTAAAATCAACTTCTTAGATGTTCTGGTTCGAGTTGAAGGGGGCGCATTAATCACTAGCGTTTACAAAAAACCCACAGACAGACAACAATACCTTCACTTCAAAAGCTGCCATCCACGCCACTGCAAGACTTCAATCCCATACTCGCAAGCTATCAGATTCAAACGTATTTGCTCAAAATCCATAGATTTTCAAGAAAATGCTAATCGCATGCGAGCAACACTAGAGAAACAACACTACCCGCCCTCTATCATCGAAGATGCCATAAAAAAGGCTGAAATAAGTAATCGTCATCACACCCTTGCGGAATCACAGCCAACACCACAACACTGTAATCTCATTCTAACCTTCGCAGACAATATCCCAAATATTAACAAAATCCTTAAAAAACATTTCAATATCATAGAACAAAGTCAACGACTTTCCAAAATATTCTCGACTGCTCCTCAGGTAACATACAGAAGACCAAAGAATTTACAAAACCACGTTGTCCACTCAACTGTCAATAAACCGAGACCTTTGGGTTGCACGTCATGCGGAAAAAGCCGATGTCAAATCTGTAAACACATGCAATCCACAGCACTAGCTAAAAGCACCCACTCAAACTTCAAACATTTTATACGAGAAGATTTAAATTGCGATTCTAGCAATGTTGTTTACATGCTCGAGTGTGGTGACTGTGGTATGCAGTGCATTGGCCAAACAGATAATTCCTTCCGATTGAGATTTAATAACCACCGCTCGCACGCTCAAACCCTTCCCAACCTCCCCCTTTCGAAGCACCTTCGCAAGGAGGGACATGAGTTCGATAATCTTAAAGTCACAATATTACAGAGTGGCTTCAAAAACACTCGTGAGCGCGAACAACGAGAATCATATTTCATTTTTAAATTTAATACTCTACAACAGGGCTTAAACGAAAACCACGGGGTCCTGTCCTCTCTTCCGATGTCACGAACACAGGAAATGTGCACACCTGGCCAAGTCGTCTGAGGTCATCACCTTTTTTGAATACCAAAGTGTTGGTGTGTTCTGGTCTTGTCAGAGCCACTTACCTCCTACCGCCCTCCCCCCTTTCTGTTTTCTTTCGCTTGCTTCCGACACTTTTTTTTTTTTTTTTTAAGCTAACACCTTTCCTTATCCACCTCCATCCCCCCCCCTTTTTTTCTTTTTTTTTATTTATTTTTTTTTATTTATTTATTCATTTTTTCCCCTACTCCCACTCTTCGGCCGTCGTGGCCAGGAAGAGTGAAAATAGCCCGCATTCTTTCGCAGCAGAGACTATGCATCCAGGCACCTGTGTCAGCGCAGTTCGACAGGCCTGTCCAGCACCTGCGATGCACCTGCGATGGCACACCTGGACATCATCCTTCCCTACTGTATCTGTCTCTTTCCTCTGTCTCCCACGTTTTGTTTCCCTACCCAGGTGTGGTCTATGTCCAAATGCTTAAAAAGCCGCAACACTATCCAAGAAGATTCACTCTTGAGAAAGATCGGTCTCCGATCGAAACGTCGAGTCTAATAAAATGTTTCTTTAAATGAAGCGTACCCTTCGCTCTATTATTTTTTAAGCGGCCAAGTACGTTAAATGTTCTCGCATCCTACCTTCTTCAATGGCCGCCACTAACGCTTCAAGAAACATCCTCTGGAAATTTCCTCTCCACGCGCCAACATGGGCTCTGATTGGCGACTCCCAAACGAAACATCTCTACAACCACTTCGATGCATCAAGCCGGTGCTCTCCAGCCTTCATTTCACAACCCGGTGCTGAAATCAAGGACATAACAAACCTCCTGGACTTCGTGCCTCCAAGTGTAAGTGGACTCATTCTTCATTTGGGCACCAACGACATCTCCCGTACAAGCATCGATGATGCCCTCAACCGCTACGCGGGTGCACTTAAACTCATCCGCGCCACACGGCCTGAAATCGAGGCAGTATATGCCACTTTGGTGCTACCACGGGCTCCTAACCGCCGACGAGGTTCCGGGAATTGGCGGACGGTGAATCAATTTAATCAACGCGCCATGCAGTTCAACAACGGACTCATTGAATTGTGTTCTCAAGGCGAAAACGTGTTCCACCTCCACCATTCCTTGGAGGCCTTTCCCGCTACCAAAGTTCTGGCTGCTGATGGAGTGCACCCAAGTTTTGGAGGTGTTTCGGTGCTCGCCTGGAATATATTCAACCTCCTCCTCAGTGCTCAACGGCACTGCATGGCCCCATGGAAAGACCACCTGCCAACCTCAGATAAGACCCACCAACCCACCATGGAACACAGCACCCGAATAGCTGCCAGCTGTTTTGAGGTCCCATCCCAAAACAGTGAAGACGCTGGTCCACCCGCAACACCGGATTTCCCAACCATTGAGGAAGCAGAGCATCTGATCAACCAAGGACGGACATCTGGGTTGAAATGCCGCCGTGCCACGCATAACCTACCACCAAGTGGTTCAGGCTACACTACACTCACGAAAACGCCCCTTCGCCAAGCTCTGCTGCCAACTCCAAGATCACCACATTTCACTGCGCCTCCAGCCGCCGCCAAACCATCCAGAACAACAGGAAATCCCACACCGAATAACCCCACCTGCCCATCATCAAACCGCCCGTCCCTACTACCGACGCCTGCTGTGCAAGGCGGTACATCCCCGGTCTCCACTTCGACGCGGCCCCGATCCCGGATGGATCCACTCTCAGCTGCAACACTTGGATCCCAGCAAGCTTCATCCACCATTCAGGACATCGGAAATGACGTCAACACGCCCACTCCAAGAGACCCAACGGGACACCAACAGCCTCCTTCCATGAAAACGACCGTCCAGAGAGCGCCGCTACACCGAAACAAAGTGTTGCAGCACGAGACACCACACTCCGGCACCCAAGCTCTACATCGAACTGCCCGTCCCTACTGCCGACGCCCATGGGGAAGGGCGACACGTCGCCGGCTGCCACGCCGAAAACCCCGGGACCACGGATGGCTCCAATGTCGGCACCAATGGGGCCGGCACTTGGATCCCAGCAAGCATCAGTCACCATGCAGTGCTTCGGGGATGAAGCCACCACGCCAAAACAAAGGTATGACCTCAGACGACGCTGTGGCTCAGCCCAAAGGCTGAAGCATACACTCTCGAAATTTTTTAAAGTTAAGAAAAATAATAGACAAAAGAATCAGGCACGAGCTCCACGTAAAATCCCTTCGAATATATCTGAAATCGGAAATTGTACCTAGAGGACTTACTCTATCTCTAACCCCATCGATGAATAACCTTTCGGAATCCCATCGACTAGCATGGACCAAAGAACTACTCGGGGCATCTTTTAAACTTTTGAAAATAGCAATTGAGCACTTCGAACAAACGTTGGCATCATTAAACTTCGAGGAGAGGCGGGCGCGTCACAACATGTTGCTTTCAACATCACAGGCAACCGAGCTTGAGGTCTTCCAGTCTTGCAAAATTGAGCAAATTTGGACAAAGAAACTTAAAAAGTTCTCCCGGAATAACATAATTGTTGATGCAAACATAGACCCTACAAAAGAAATACAACCAGGGAGCCACATACACCCATCCAACGAGAACCTCAAAACCGTAACCGAACACCTAACCACATTAGACCAAACACCCGAGGAACCACACCTTCCAGAAATTATGATTAACCTCTCAAACTCTCAACTCACCTCCGATGAAAAGTCCCTTTTGTCACGCGGCCTAAAATTCTGTCCAAGTAATAGAAAGTATAATGAATTTCAATTATTCAAAGATCTGGATAACTTTTCTCGAAATCTTAGACTACGTGAATACTTTTTCGATAAACCAAACTCGAGTAATCCGCACTTCCCCCGACCTCAGGAACCGTGGACGCCCAAACCTGGTAGGGAAAAATATCTTGACATGTATATAAAAGCAGTACAAGGGGATATTCTTCAGGCCTTTGGGACACGCAGATCTGGCCCACCTAACCTCACAAGGAAAGAACGTAATGCATTAGGCTCACTCGGCAAACGAACTGACATTGTTATTAAACCCGCCGACAAAGGTGGAGGTATAGTCATTTTAGACAAAGACGATTACATTCAGGAGGGCAACCGTCAACTCAATAACCCAAAATTCTATAAGAAACTCTCATCGAACCCCACCGCTGAACACCGGAGCATCATAGGAAAAACTCTGACTAAACTAACCGATGAAGGTGAATTACCCCTACGTGTAAGTAAGGCACTGACGCCAAAAAATGCCTCAGCGGGGCGCTTCTATATGCTCCCGAAAATACACAAAGAGAATTATCCAGGGCGACCTATTGTTTCCGGTATCGGCACACTCACAGAGCCAATTTCAGATTATATCGATTCCCTAATCAAACACATACCTCCGAAACATCCATCTTACATACGCGACACCAATCATTTCCTGAGAGAATTATCCAATATTACCTTCCCTCATGGCGCTTTTCTAGTCACCCTTGACGTGGTGTCACTTTACACTAACATCCCACATGACGACGGAATCCAGGCCATGATCGGAGCATACGAGAAATATAAATTTTAGACTCTCCTAGTCCAAGTACCATCGAGACACTAGCCAATCTGGTCCTTAAACTTAACACTTTTGAATTCAACAACTCATACTATCTTCAAACTAGTGGTACAGCTATGGGCACCAAAATGGCTCCAAATTACGCAAACATATTTATGAGCAAAATTGAGTCCGACTTTCTGTCCTCATGTGCAATCAAACCAATTTTTTACAAACGCTTTCTGGATGACATATTCATGATTTGGACCGAAACAGAGGACGAACTCGTAAAGTTTATCGCCTCATTCAACAACATACACCCTAGCATCTCTTTCACACACACCTACTCAACTAGTAAAATCAACTTCTTAGATGTTCTGGTTCGAGTTGAAGGGGGCGCATTAATCACTAGCGTTTACAAAAAACCCACAGACAGACAACAATACCTTCACTTCAAAAGCTGCCATCCACGCCACTGCAAGACTTCAATCCCATACTCGCAAGCTATCAGATTCAAACGTATTTGCTCAAAATTCATAGATTTTCAAGAAAATGCTAATCGCATGCGAGCAACACTAGAGAAACAACACTACCCGCCCTCTATCATCGAAGATGCCACAAAAAAGGCTGAAATAAGTAATCGTCATCACACCCTTGCGGAATCACAGCCAACACCACAACACTGTAATCTCATTCTAACATTCGCAGACAATATCCCAAATATTAACAAAATCCTTAAAAAACATTTCAATATCATAGAACAAAGTCAACGACTTTCCAAAATATTCTCGACTGCTCCTCAGGTAACATACAGAAGACCAAAGAATTTACAAAACCACGTTGTCCACTCAACTGTCAATAAACCGAGACCTTTGGGTTGCACGTCATGCGGAAAAAGCCGATGTCAAATCTGTAAACACATGCAATCCACAGCACTAGCTAAAAGCACCCACTCAAACTTCAAACATTTTATACGAGAAGATTTAAATTGTGATTCTAGCAATGTTGTTTACATGCTCGAGTGTGGTGACTGTGGTATGCAGTACATTGGCCAAACAGATAATTCCTTCCGATTGAGATTTAATAACCACCGCTCGCACGCTCAAACCCTTCCCAACCTCCCCCTTTCGAAGCACCTTCGCAAGGAGGGACATGAGTTCGATAATCTTAAAGTCACAATATTACAGAGTGGCTTCAAAAACACTCGTGAGCGCGAACAACGAGAATCATATTTCATTTTTAAATTTAATACTCTACAATAGGGCTTAAACGAAAACCACGGGGTCCTGTCCTCTCTTCCGATGTCACGAACACAGGAAATGTGCACACCTGGCCAAGTCGTCTGAGGTCATCACCTTTTTTGAATACCAAAGTGTTGGTGTGTTCTGGTCTTGTCAGAGCCACTTACCTCCTACCGCCCTCCCCCCTTTCTGTTTTCTTTCGCTTGCTTCCGACACTTTTTTTTTTTTTAAGCTAACACCTTTCCTTATCCACCTCCATCCCCCCCCCCCTTTTTTCTTTTTTTTTTATTTATTTTTTTTTATTTATTTATTCATTTTTTTTCCCCTACTCCCACTCTTCGGCCGTCGTGGCCAGGAAGAGTGAAAATAGCCCGCATTCTTTCGCAGCAGAGACTATGCATCCAGGCACCTGTGTCAGCGCAGTTCGACAGGCCTGTCCAGCACCTGCGATGCACCTGCGATGGCACACCTGGACATCATCCTTCCCTACTGTATCTGTCTCTTTCCTCTGTCTCCCACGTTTTGTTTCCCTACCCAGGTGTGGTCTATGTCCAAATGCTTAAAAAGCCGCAACACTATCCAAGAAGATTCACTCTTGAGAAAGATCGGTCTCCGATCGAAACGTCGAGTCTAATAAAATGTTTCTTTAAATGAAGCGTACCCTTCGCTCTATTATATATATATATATATATATATATATATATATATATATATATATATATATATAATTAAATTTTGGGGTTTGCATAGCTAAGTTAGCGAGGAGGCCTACAGTAATCTTATGTAAATCCTGGGCAGAGCTACTGCGCATTGTCATGAGTACGACTTGTATATCACTGGTGTTGAAATATCTGCCGAAATCTATTTTGTAGCCGCAGCCGTAAACTGTAGGGTAATCGATTACCTTCAGAGTTGAACAGGCAGGCATCGTCAAGGGTGTCGATTAATTTTGCGTCCCTACCTTGAAAGGAATTGAGGACCTTTTTTATGCTATCCTCGGAAGTTTCGACAATCTATCAGGACATTTGACTGCCAGTATGGTCGAATTATTTCATGAGCCAATTGTTTTGAGTTACGCCTAAGCATAGGCTTGTGCCTTCTGCGTGAGGTTTGATATTTAGATTTACGTTTCTGGTTGAAACGTTGCTTTTTCCGCGGACATGGCGTCTGGAAGGAGAAGGTTATCTGCTGGTGGTCTGTCTTCCCATGTTTGCAGTGTGCGTGTGGAGTTTTCTCCGATCTTGTGTCGATGACAAGCCCTTTGGGCCATGTTTCGTAGTTTTCAAATTTTACGGTGAGGTTTTGGATCTCCGCAGCATGAACAGCGTCCATAATTTGGTGCGAGCTTGCCGCCAACATGTGTGTTGCTTGCTAGAGGTACGGCTAATGTGAATTAGGTAGTTTTCGATTTCTATGGTTACCTCCGTATATTGCCTCTTTGTCAGGTGGTGTGTGGTTATCTTTTCATTCCAGCAGCCTGAACCCGTTACACGAAGACCGTTATGAGGTCCCAACCGGCCACTCCTGGGCGTTAGTTTATAATTCTGTGATCCCGTGGCGTATTGCAATAATTGGTGAAATCGCTTCTTCGAACACCACGCTTACATTAAAAAATTACAAGGGTCGGAACTGCTAGGAAAAAAGGTTAAACGTGAACCACTTTGCTGTCGCGAACATCGGCTCGCCCGTCAAATTTCGCCGGAGCAAAATGTCCAACTGCCGCCCGCCTAAAAACAAAACACACACACACACACACACGATATAAATACTTGTACGTCCGGACCGAATACTGGATGCCATTTCGCCAACAATTCTGAGACGAGCTTCTTTGCGGTATTAACTTGTTTTCCTTTGAAGACTGAACTAATAATTGCACGGTGGTGTCTCCGAAGCTGCTTCGCCGCATGCACCGTAGGTGAATCTAGAGAAACCGTTTCCCCGTTAGTGTCGTATAGTTACAGCACATAAACGTAAAATAAAGACAAGAACAACAGAAAGGAGGCGAGCAAGCAGCCCGGAGGGACCGCGCCCCCCGCTGTGCACGCGCTCCTCCCTTCGCCGTCCGTCTGTAGGCATCTGATTGTGCTCATGCGGTGAATGCCGAACTGTCACCAATACACACCAAAAGGCAGTGGCGTATATGTGCCAGCTCCGCTTTCAGAGACTAGATCGCGCTTTCCAATACTTGCAAAAGAAAAAGAAAAAAACCAAATGACCGCACGGGTAAGTGGAAAGGAGGGTTGGGCTATGGGCCTCTGAAAAGATGCCAAAGAAAGAGCCTAATGTGAGGGAGAAGCCTGTTCTCTTTTCGGCAGTGTACGAACTTAATTGACATACAAGAAAATATATATAAATAAATACCATGTTGACGAAAGTAATAACAAATATCGCACACTAAAACCAGAAGAGAACTGCGCTTCCCAGAGCGTATAGAAGGTTTGAGACATCGACTTAATACTGCATTCCTCAGTGCTAGCATGTAATTAGCTTCATATCACGTACATCAAAATTGATTTTTAAAGAAAAAAACAAATATATCAAAAAATTATTCCGACATCTGGCCACAACAATTTTCATCCGATTGATTTGTCCGTCTCGAGCAGGCGGGAGCACAAAACAGACACGTTCAGTTCGCCACACCAATTCGTCCGTCTAGACACCAAAATGTCGAGCCGGAAACCATCTCAGTACTTTCTAGCTCATAAAAACATGTAGGAGAACGCTTTTCTCTTTTTGTTTTCTGCTACTGAATAAAACATTTCAAGAGAAACCTGATATTATGAAGTTAAGAATCCCTTACTCCCCTCCTTCCTCCTGCATTGCTTGATTGCACTAGAATTTCAGAGGGAAATAAAGGGCCTTAGCGGAGCGAAATCATTTTTTTTCATTGCGCTTTACTGCATACAAGCCCCATATATTTTTTTGTCTCTTCTATCTCGGCAAATGGTTAACATGTGCAGGCTTTTTCCTGTATACCAGTTGCGTCTTATAAGCTGTGCCGTCCATTTCATCCTGTTGCATGTTTTACCGCTACACTAGCACTTTTCTCACCTGTGAATCTGTTAGAAGAAACAAGCAGCGCAAGACCAAAAAGAGGTTGTTCTGGAGAATACAAGAATATAAATTTACAGGACCGGAATATAGAACGATAACGTACAATTCGAAAGGGAGGACTTCGATAAAATGCCCAGATGGTATTGTGTCGGTTTTTCTGGTTTGTTCATGTTTTTTTTTTATCTGTAAGTATCACGTCCCCTAACAATTTCGCTGCATCATTTTCTGTTAAGTTTCCGTGTAATGTACAGCGGGGTCCTTTATCGAATGTAAGGCAGCAGCCGTGACGTTAGCGCCTGGAAACGGGCACGCACAAGACACGGTTCTAGTCCGCGCCGTCTGCGCAACGACAATTTGCTTCGCTTTTTAGTTTGCTGGTTTCTTTGCGGCATCGGACAAAAGCACCGCAGGTCAACGTGAGTTATGTGCTCTGCGCGCTCCTGGGTGTTTGAGCCTGCGGCAAGCATCGGCAAAACACGTCAGAGCAAACGGTGGTGGCTGGCGGGGGGCGTGAGGAGTTCGTGAAGTAAAAAAAAAAATATCTTCTTCCAAGTAGACCAGAGGGAAGCGTCCTCGGGCTGCGGACATTACGGTGGAATTCCGAAAGCTGGGCAGGGGCTGCGGCATCCGGTCGTCCGAACGGGGGGTAACCAAACACCGAGAGTCGGCGGGCACACCGCGGCAGTACGCTCGAGCTCCGCGTCAAAAGGGGCGCCCTTCGAAGAAAGCCGCGGCAACAGCAAAAAGCCTGGACCTCACAATTTCGACCTCACACAATGACGACCTCACTCAACCTCAAACGCACGCGTGAGGTTGAGGCCCAATTTCGTGACCTCCCTCAAAAAAGTTGGAGCTGTCACCGACCTCACCTCAACCTCACCTCACTCCGTGAGGTTGAGGTCATTTTGAGGTTGAGGTCGACCTCATGAGGTTGCCCACCTCTGATCGACAGTGTCCATGTAAGCCTTTCTCGCAAAGGTATTTGCTCTAATGATGTTGAGATGGCATGCCCTACTCAGAAGCGCCGTGCTTCAACCTCACCCTCTAAGTCCTCCATTTCCCATACCAAAACTAAAAAAGCGCCTTCCAAAGTTTTACAGCAAACCGATGTGTTAAAAGAGACTGCTGCGGCCTTAATTTTAGGTAAGTAAACATGGCAGGTATACATGTTCTGCAGTGGAATTGTCGCTCTATTGTTTCTTCACTTCCAAATTTATATCTTCTCCTTTCAACACATAAGCCAGACATAGTGCTTTTGCAAGAAACCACTGCTCTCCCCCGCAAAGTTTTTTGACGCATAATTTTTGTAGCACTTTTATGTTTCGGGGTCACTGTCATCATCATCACTTTTTCTTCTAACTTTTCACTACGGTAACTACGAAACTGGCGCCGGTAACTGCGAAACTGCCGATACGGTGAAAACGCTGTGCTATAAACGCGTTCTGCGTTTTGCAACGCTAACCGGAAAGTTCGCTGTATGGTAACACGATAAACTGTAACCTAAACACGGTAACAATACGCTATATCTCTCTATTAACTTTGATATCGTCAAATTTATGTCGCCGGGCAAAAATAAGCAAAACAATAATGAATCCTGAGTGTGAGATTTTGGCTGTAGTTATCACTTTGCCGCATTGTGGCCCTGTCACAGTTGCTAACGTCTACTGCCCCACAGGTGTACGTAGCACAGACTATTTTGACAGACTACTTACAAATTCTAATAGGGTCGTTATTGCAGGTGATTTTAACTCGCACCATACTCTTTGGGTTAACTACTCCGGCGCATGTGGACAGCTGTTATGGACGTGGATGTCGGCAAATGCTGTGCGCTGCTGCAATTCTCGGGCTATAACCTTCATGCGCGGAAATTCGCGGTCTGTCATCGATTTATCCCTGGCAGCAGGTGGGATAGGTATAGGAGGATGGTCAACAGTAGACAGTGGTACATCTAGTGACCACTTTCCAATAACATTTACCATCATGATGAGCACAACACGAGATAGCACTTTTGACCGTAAACTAGTAAACAACGCCAAATATGCAGCTTCGCTACGCTCCTCCCTCAAATCAAACCTTTGTTCATGTAGGACCGACAAAGCACAAAAGGTATTTTCCTCAATTGCGAATGCTACTGTGGATTCCCAGTTCACTGTGCGGTCAGCAGTAAACAATAAGTCGCCATCCCCATGGTGGAATGACGCGCGTGAGAAAGCCTTCCGCCGTAGGAAAGCAGCATGGAAAAGCCTTTCTTACAACCAGAACCCAGTAAACTGGATAAACTACAAATTTTGTTCGGCGTCATTTAAAAAAGCCATAGCGCAGGCAAAGGACGAGTACAACGAAAATTTAAATACTTATTTGTCAAACCCTAAGCACAGGAAGGCTTTGTATCGTTTCACGGAAATAGAAACTCTCACCTTTCTCAGTCATTAAGTTCAGTAGTGTTGTCTCCACAGGAGGCAAAGGATGAGTTGGAACAAATTGCACAAGGGCTAGCATTACGTTTCCAGGAGCAGTGCAGAGTTCCCTTGCACGCTCCCGTTTCCTGCTCAGACTATGTTGAGGTTGAAAGGTCAGAACTCCTATCTATGATTTCTTCCATTAAAAACTCGGCACCAGGTTGGGACGGGGTTACGGTAGGTATGCTCAAAATTTTAGCAAATGAATTCACTCAGGATCTCCTGGATCTGGTTAATGAATCATTAGAATCTGCATGGCTGCCGCACGTCTGGAAAGTGGCAAAAATTATATTGCTCTTGAAAGACCCTGGAAAGGATTTCATGTTGAAAACATTCGGCCGATAGCTTTGACTTCGAATCTAGTAAAATTAATAGAAATAATTGTGTATGGCCACCTCACAAAGCATATCTCAGAGGTTAATGCTTTGAGTTCTTCCCAGATTGGTTTCCGCAGTGGATGCTCAATATGGTCTGCACATGTAGATTTAGAAAGCAGGATTCGCCTTGCAATGTACAACAAGGAGGTATCAGGATTAGGGACGCTCGATATTGCTAAGGCCTATGACAGCATTGAACATTCAATTCTACTTAACAAGTTGTCATTATTACGTCCTCCGTTCTACATTTATGCGTGGATCAGGGAATTTTTGAAAAGGACGAGAATTCTTTTGCACTGATGGCTCATTAATCTCAGACAGCTATGCACAGACAAGAGGGGTGCCTCAGGGCTCTGTGCTCTCCCCACTCCTTTTTAATATATTAATGTGCGATATTCCGGTTCACCCTGATGTCACTGTATATGTATATGCAGATGACATAGCATTCTTCGCCTCTGCAAAAGATATTCATGACCTATATCGTTCACTACAGGCTTACCTAAATGCACTTGAGGTCTGGTTGGACAAAATTAAATTGGTTTTAAATGTGTCCAAAAGTAGTGTGCTAGTTTTTAAAACCATAACACCCTTATATATTTCGTTAAACTACCGCTCAGATGTCTTACCTCAAGTGGAATCAGTGCGGTATTTAGGCATCACGTATGATGCTAGTATGGATTGGAGGCTTCACATCGTCTAATGTTCGGAAAGGTGAGCGTGTCCTTGGTAGGCTGATACGGATAAGTAACAGGAAATTTGGTATGCGTCGAGATACTCTTCTGCTTTTGTACAAAGCCTATGTGAGACCGATTCTGGAATTTTGGCTGCATTCTTTTTTCTGTGTGTCCAAAATATAAGCTGCATCCTTTGCTGCTTTTAGAAAGACGGGCGCTGCGCCTCTGCCTAGGGCTTCCACAGTCAGTCTCTACCACTGTTGGGTACTTGGAGGCCCGCATTCCGGACCTTAACTCCCGTTTCCGGCTTCTAAATGTCAGATCATTCTTGCGATCATTTGAGGCTACTCCAGATATGGCTATACCTATTTTTGTGTCAAATCCCGCCCTCTTTTTCACTCACCAGTGGCCAAGGGTCTGCAAGCCCCAGGTTGTTTTCACGCAGAGCATTTTAGCAAACATTGGTGTGGACCTTGCTACTATATGTCATATTGGTTGCTCAACGTCCTTTGTGGATATAAATTATGATTCTATATTTCCATCTAATGTGAAGCACTTACCCTCAAGTCTAATATCCAGTCTCCTATGTGAATACTGTGAAAGAAGGCCAGGTCCAGACGGCAAGGCAAGGTATATCGTGTCAGCGTTTAATCTGATGGAGAAAACCCAAGCGCGCGCCGGAGCCGGCGCCGCGGGACGATGATGATGGTATATACAAGAGGAAGAAGCTCATGGTATGTACAAATGAAAGAAGATCCGTGGAGGGCTCACAATACCTTGAAAAGTTCCCTGATCATACTGTAATTGCTACTGATGCGTCTGTGAGGGCGCACAAAGCAGCGATTGGAATTTTTTCCGAGTCTCTTTCCTGGAGTTTTTCGGTGCGTGTCCCGGATTACACACCGATATTTCTAGCAGAGTTTATGGCAATTGGTCTAGCACTACTAAAAATTCCCTGCAGTCAATCAAAATATCAGACTCTCTTTCTGTTTTATTGTCACTGGAGTCAGCACGGGATGCTCTGTTGAGCCGCTCACTAATGTATTTCATACCGGGGTGGGTGAAAGAAATACGCTTCATCTGGGTCCCCGGTCACAGCGGTATTTTCCAGAACGAAGCGGCCGATTTCCTGGCTAAATCAGCTCTTGATGCATCTGTTTCATGTATCATCCCTAATATCAGCATTTTCGGAAAGTCCCGTTTCCAGCGATATCAATACCTAGCCGCTTCATGCAATGATCCTCTGCTATCTACAGCCGAATACCAGCATCTCAGATACTCATGGAAAGTTCGTTCAGGTAAATCACGGCAGTGTGAGACAACGATGGCTCTCCTGAGATGCAGGATTCCTCGCCTAAATCTTTATTTATGTAGATGCGGGATCAGCCCCACAAACCTTTGTGAGGCTTGCGGTGAAATTGAAAATATTGATCCCTTCCTTCTCGCTTGCCGAAGGTTTTCACATCAGGGGAGGGTGCATTTAGAAACTCCAATTGCACGCTTGGGATTTACATTGTCGGTCACGCTTCTACTCTCCTTCGGTGCGAGTGCGAAAGGATTTGCGTTGCCTCAAATTGGTCAGTACTTACATAACTACATCATAGCTACTGACAGATTCCATTGCTAATTGTCCTCAAAATTACAAAATTCCAAATTTTTGCTTCATATTTTTTTTTCAATAACTTTTGTGATTTTAAATCGTATGTTTTTGTTTAGTTGTCAATTACTTTAATACACAAATTCAGTTTGTGTAGGACATTTGGCAGTCCACACTGAACCCTGGCCAATCTACCTTCGTGGGTATGCGCCAAATATCAAGGAAGAAGAAGAAGAAGAAGAAGAAGGAGAAATGTGGCCGCGAAGTGCATACATGAAATCCGGCTCCTGACAATCTGGGAATAGAAACTCCTGCTGACAATAGACTCCAAGAACCACCGTGGACCGTCAATTTTAATTACATTTATCGACGACAGTTGCCGCGGAGAAATTGCACAAAGTGCTGAAATATAAGTTAATTTGGCATTCCCACCGCCGCTTGGTCAATGAAATGACCGAAGTGTATATTATACTCACGCAAGAAAACAAACAAGTGAAAGCAGGTGAATAGATTTTTATTGCAATTCACTGCTTTCAAAAACAATTTTACGCTTTTGGCCGAATATCCGACGTGCCGAGTAGCTTTTGGATTTTGTACACTGGCTTCATAAACCAGGTTACTGCCAATAAGCTAGAATCGCTCTGCCTCAATTTTGAAAGGCGCCTTTGGTTAGTTACTTCTTTGTAGCTTTACGCTTTCCGCGGCTGCTGGCATGAGACTTGGAACGTCCCCGTTTCTTCCTCCCCTTCTTCGGGGCGCTGCTCTGGGAGGACATACTGGTGGAATGGTGACGGCGCTTTGCTCCGTGCTTGCGTCCGCCGGAGCGCCTTGACGATCGAGAATGGGACCGGCGGCGCCTCATCCCAGACCGCTTTCCTGCCCGACTGCCGCGGGATGAACTGGATCCCGATCGGCGATGGGAACGGGAACGCCTCCTGCTGCCACCGCTGCTACGCGAACTTCTGCGGCTTCTCGCTGAGAGTTTTCTGGCTCCAGCAGGTTCCCGGGACATGCTGCGTGGTCGACGCCGGCTCCCACTTCGCCGGCCACTCTTGACGGTAGTAGCCGAAGAGGGACCTGATGAGGTGCTTGTAGAATGCGCCTTTCGACGTACAGCGTTGGCCTTAACTTCAGGGGGCGACTGATCTGACTGGTTGCTGTCTGGTGAGTCCGCTGCCTTTTTTGTCAAGCGTCCCTTAGCAACACGGCCAGCCATCTTCAGTGGTGACTTGCGTTTAGGCTCAGCAGTTGCTTCCTTGGTAGTTTTCTTCGGTCGACCCAGTGTAGGCATGTCAACGGATGCCTTTCCTGCATCAGCCGGCGAGTCGATCCCGACGGGGGCTGTCTTGGCCGCATTGCGTGCTCGCCTTTGCTTGGGCTCCCTGGTGTCGCTTGCCGCCGGGCTCCGACTCCGCTTCTCGGCTTTCTGTGAACTATCGCGGGCATCGCTGTCCATGCTGTCGCCAGGTGATCCTCGACCGATTAATTAGGCTCCAAAGGGTCTGTCTGGACGAAGCCTAGGCCAGTTAGGTCTCGATGTCTGCTCAGCTATGCCCGTAAAGCCTCTGACTCGAGTGCGTGTCGGAGGGGCCTCCCAACGTATGACAGCCGTTGCCGCTGGAGGTCGTGAGCCCCAGGCTCCTCAGTCATGCCAGCCCGTTCCCTCGTAGATGCATACCGGGGATTGGCAAATCTCTTGGCCAGGCGACGCCAGACGCCGGGGAGGAAGGGCGGACCGGAATACGCCCGGCCGAGCGTTCCAGACGATGCCGGGCAGGGTTCTGCTGCGCGTGGCAGCAAGCGGGAGCCGCTGCCTTCCTCGTGCACTTCGTCTTCCTCTAGCCCTTGTGCAATGACGTCTGCAAATGGCAGAATACCGAAACAGTCAAATTCTCTGATCACCATGTGTAACCAAGCGTTTTAAAGATCCCGTAAACAAACTAATGCTGAATAAAAACACCAAGTTCAGACAGTCCCCCCCCCCCCCCCCCCCCCAAAAAAAAAAAAAAAAAATCAACAACATAGAAAGCTAGGGAAATATTTCTTTTCACCTGCTGATGTGAGAAAAAAATTTGCCTTGGATGAGACCAGAGGTGGGTATTTGACCTCAAAAACCTCGACCTCACCTCAAACTCAAAAAGTATTTGGCGACCTCACTCAACCTCAACCTCATCAATTGAGGTTGAGGTCCACCAGGCGACCTCACCTCACTTTTTAGGTGACTATTGGCGACCTCACTCAACCTCACCTCAAACTCTAAATGTGAGGTTGAGGTCGGGCGCTCGACCTCAAAAAGAAAAAGAATCAATAAATTAAACCGTAACCTAAAGCAAATATACATTTCTCGGTAATCCTGGGGTATATATAGGCTAGCCAGAATTTTGTCGTATGAAGGCTGTATTTTACTCCTAATTTTATACTACAATTATTAACCTGGATAAAAGCAGAGAAGCTCTGGACACTACATGTCCAACTCTGCACTAAAGTGGCAATCCTGTCCCCCTCCTCGCCTACCCTTTTGTGGTCGGTTTCAATCTAAGGCCTACATGGGTACCACGTTGCTACGCATAGGCCTATAATGCAATACAAAGAGTTTATCCTATCTGACCCACGTGAATAAGATTCGTATTAGAAATAAAACAAGCCAGTTCTTACTATAAAATGAAAAGACAAATGCTGTTGACCCTAGTGACGACGACTACAATACGATATGCTCTTTTTCTTTTCTTGCCACATAGCCCTAAACAGACAGGGACACAGCGAGACACACGGGACGGGCGCTTTTGTTTTATGGCCTGTCCCGTATGTTTGGCTGTGTCCCTGTCTGTTTAGCGCTATGAGGCAAGAAAACCGACACCAACGCGCCCATGCTTTCATCCTTGCTCTTTTTCTTAATTCGAAAAAAAAATTGATGATTGCCGAGCTTTTTTTTTTTAATACACTGTAATTGTTTTGCGACAGAATACATTAAATTGAAAAAAATATGAATACAGTCGTGCCTCGTTAGTATGGAAGCTTTCGTTTCCGACCAAAACTGTCCATAAAGCGAGTCATCCATAATAACGAGTCATGAATAAAAACGAAAAGTATGTAATTGAGAAAAAATTTGTAATTAATGGCTGCTGTTATAATGAATTTGGGTATATAAACACAGCCGAGATGTCGATGCTACCCTCTTCTCCATAAATCCGTTGACCCGAAACGTCATGTCTATTCTTAAACCTTGTCAACCATCCTCTTGAGTAGCTGAAGTCAGTAACGCCTAGACAGAGCGTAGAATAATATTTCTCAGTAAACATCTCCCTGTTTTACTGAACAAAAATTTCGTAAGTCATCACAGGTAAAACCTATCAAGACGGAGGGGAGGAAGCACCGATAATGTTGCCGAGGCAGCGAGCCTTCTCTTGAAGCATTTCGTCGCTCACGACAGCACCATTCGCGCGCACATTCCCGAACCACATTAACAAGGATGACTCCATTTCTTCGAACTGTGCTTGGCGCTGTCGGACTGTGGCTGACGCTGCGATTCCGACGTTGAACCATTTATCGGAGTCATCTAGTAGAGATGCTACCGTGGACCTGGCGAGGCTGAGGCCTAGTTGAACTTGGGTCCAGTCTTTCACGGCTTGGATTGACTGAGATTGCTTTTGCCGCTTGTATTCACAGATTTCCCGCTTCGCGCCTAAGTTCAGCTCCATTCTTTTGCGTTTAACTCCCACCATGCCAAAAGTCAGACTAAGTTCAGAGTTACAGGCTCCTGCTTCTTTGCACTCTTTTTCCCTAGATAACCTCCCTAACTTTCCGTTCTTCTGATTCTCTTTCTTGCCTTGTACTGTTTTTGTAAGGAAGCGAGGGAGTCAAGTTGGCAGGCTACTATACAGAGGGCTATCAAACAGCCCTTTCCTGTGCCGTTTGCACGTGTTCCTATGAAACAAACACTGCAAGCTGAAGTACAGTTTAGAACGACGGCTAGCCGACTACGAAGAGCTCAGACCTTGTCAAGGCCGCATCGTTGATTCAAGGCGAAGCCGACATGCGGATCGCTGTGGTGCAAAATGCGGTAGTTCGGCAGCGCAACAGTGACGAAAACCAGGAACATGAGAAGGAAGGGCGTCCAGGACGGGACGCCCGGTCCTGTTTGCGTGGTCGTCACGTTTCTTTTGTCGCTCTACTTCGTGAGTGTGTCTTTACCCTGACCGAAAAGCGTTAACGGCTTCATGGAACACACTTTGTGTTCTGGGATAGAAAAACTTCAGTTCCCACCCAATTTTGGCGCTTGTCTTTCTTCTTATTATTTCTTTCTTACGCTTTTACTGGCCTCTCTTCTGTTCACGTTCAGCAGAATTTATTGCGACCACATGTTGCTGTTCTCCCCACTGCAGCCTCTAGTTGCGGCGCTGCCGTTGCACCCAGAAATCTCCCGGTTCCCTCCTTTTGGGGTCTTTCTTAGTTAGCTGACCTTCGGTTTGCTGTGTACGATCCCTGTCGACCACCCAACTTTTCTCCTCCTCTTCCCTTCTTTTCCGCTCTTGCCCCCCCCCCCCCCCCCCTCCCCCTTCCTTCCTAAAACGACGACACGCCCGCTTTGGTTCTTTCCAACTCCACAGGACTCGTTCAGGCATCCGACCGTATCGGCTGTCGCATAGGTTCCCAACCTACGCCCCCTTCTTTAACTTGCGTTCGGACTCCCCTGCTTTTTTTCAAACAATGTCCATATTAACGAGACAAAAATACATGGGCCGAATAGGCTGTGTGCATTCATCCCATCTCCATTGTTCAGAGAGCGAGTATCTATATTAACGAGACTTAAATACATTGAAAAATCTTCGCCCCTAGAAAAACTGTCCATAATTCGGGTCCTCCATATTAACGGATGTCATATTAGCGGGGCACACATTTTCTATGATAGCCACTCATGAAACGACTTGTGAAGACTAAATCCCCAACAAAACAGACAATAGAGGAAAAGACAGCAAAACACCAATTAATCATAAAACGCGGCCAACGCCGAATAAACCTTCAGAAAATTTCGAAGAGGAATGCTGTTTATCTTATGAGGTCACAACCGGCCACTCCTGGGCGTTAGTTTATAATTCTGTGATCCCGTGGCGTATTGCAAGAACTGGCGAAATTGCTTCTTCGAACACCACGCTTACATTAAAAAATTACAAGGGTTGGAACTGCTAGGAAAAAGGGTTAAACGTGAACCACTTTGCTGTCGCGAACATCGGCTCGCCCGTCAAATTTCGCTGGAGCAAAATGTCCAACTGCCGCCCGCCTAAAAACAAAAAATACACACACACACGATATAAATACTTGCTCGTCCGGACCGAATACTGGATGCCATTTCGCCAACAATTCTGAGACGAGCTTCTTTGCGGTATTCACTTGTTTTCCTTTGAAGACTGAACTAATAATTGCACGGTGGTGTCTCCGAAGCTGCTTCGACGCATGCACCGTAGGTAAATCTAGAGAAACCGCTTCCCCGTTAGTGTCGTATAGTTACAGCACATAAACGTAAAATAAAGACAAGAACAACAGAAAGGAGGCGAGCAAGCAGCCCGGAGGGACCGCGCCCCCCGCTGTGCACGCGCTCCTCCCTTCGCCGTCCGTCTGTAGGCATCTGGTTTTGCTCATGCGGTGAATGCCGAACTGTCACCAATACACACCAAAAGGCAGTGGCGTATGTGTGCCAGCTCCGCTTTCAGAGACTAGATCGCGCTTTCCAATACTTGCAAAAGAAAAAGAGAAAAACTAAATGACCGCACGGGTAAGTGGAAAGGAGGGTTGTGCTATGGGCCTCTGAAAAGATGCCAAAGAAAGAGCCTAATGTGAGGGAGAAGCCTGTTCTCTTTTCGGCAGTGTACGAACTTAATTGGCATACAAGAAAATATATATAAATAAATACCATGTTGACGAAAGTAATAACAAATATCGCACACTAAAACCAGAAGAGAACTGCGCTTCCCAGAGCGTATAGAAGGTTTGAGACATCGACTTAATACTGCATTCCTCAGTGCTAGCATGTAATTGGCTTCATATCACGTACATCTAAATTGATTTTTAAAGAAAAAAACATAAATCTCAAAAAATTATTCCGACATCTGGCCACAACAATTTTCATCCGATTGATTTGTCCGTCTCGAGCAGGCGGGAGCACAAAACAGACACGTTCAGTTCGCCACACCAATTCGTCCGTCTAGACACCAAAATGTCGAGCCGGAAACCATCTCAGTACTTTCTAGCTCATAAAAACATGTAGGAGAACGCTTTTCTCTTTTTTTTTTCTGCGCCTGAATAAAACATTTCAAGAGAAACCTGATATTATGAAGTTAAGAATCCCTTACTCTCCTCCTTCCTCCTGCATTGCTTGATTGCACTAGAATTTCAGAGAGAAATAAAGGGCCTTAGCGGAGCGAAATCGTTTTTTTTTTCATTGCGCTTTACTGCATACAAGCCCCATATATTTTTTTTTGTCTCTTCTATCTCGGCAAATGGTTAACATGTGCAGGCTTTTTCCTGTATACCAGTTGCGTCTTATAAGCTGTGCCGTCCATTTCATCCTGTTGCATGTTTTACCGCTACACTAGCACCTTCCTCACCTGTGAATCTGTTAGAAGAAACAAGCAGCGCAAGACCAAAAAGAGGTTGTTCTGGAGAATACAAGAATATAAATTTACAGGACCGGAATATAGAACGATAACGTACAATTCGAAAGGGAGGACTTCGACAAAATGCCCAGATGGTATTGTGCCGTTTTTCTGGTTTGTTCATGTTTTTTTTTTATCTGTAAGTATCACGTCCCCTAACAATTTCGCTGCATCATTTTCTGTTAAGTTTCCGTGTAATGAACAGCGGGGTCCTTTATCGAATGTAAGGCAACAGCCGTGACGTTAGCGCCTGGAAACGGGCATGGACAAGACACAGTTCTACTCCGCGCCGTCTGCGCAAAGACAATTTGCTTCGCTTTTTAGTTTGCTGGTTTCTTTGCGGCATCGGACAAAAGCACCGCAGGTCAACGTGAGTTATGTGCTCTGCGCGCTCCTGGGTGTTTGAGCCTGCGGCAAGCATCGGCAAAACACAAGTCAGAGCAAAGGGGGGTGGCTGGCGGGGGGCATGAGGAGTTCGTGAAGTAAAAAAAAAAATATCTTTTTCCAAGAAGACCAGAGGGAAGCTTCCTCGGGCTGCGGACATTACGGTGGAATGCCGAAAGCTGGGCAGGGGCTGCGGCATCCAGTCGTCCAATTGGGGGTAGCCAAACACCGAGAGTCGGCGGGCACACCGCGGCAGTACGCTCGAGCTCCGCGTCAAAAGGCGCGCCCTTCGAAGAAAGGCGCGGCAACAGCAAAATGTCTGGACCTCACAATTTCGACCCACACAATGACGACCTCACTCAACCTCAAACTCACGCGTGAGGTTGAGGTCCAATTTCGTGACCTCACTCAAAAAAGTTCGAGCTTTCACCGACCTCACCTCAACCTCACCTCACTCCGTGAGGTTGAGGTCATTTTGAGGTTGAGGTCGACCTCAAACCTCATGAGGTTGCCCACCTCTGGATGAAACCCACTACAAAGAACGCAATTGCGGCTTGTGCGCTTTGTCGTAGTCTTCTGTATCTGCAATGCACCCTGGTCAATCCCTTATCGTGACTATAAGCCATACGATTGATGATATCATAATCATCATCATCTACTTCTTTTTCTTCTTCCAGGCAAACAAAACGTTCCTGGCGGTTATATGCCACTTACGCGAGGAGACCGACTTCCTGTACAGGACAAGGTCTTTCCCTATCGAACTAAATGCCATTGGATGAGTCCTTTTCACCAGTTTTTATTCATTGAGTGCAACATCCATTTCATCCAGCTCTGTGCTGCGTTTGCTGCTTCTTTGTTTGATCTATTCTATAGAACTAAATAACTGATATTTCTTCTTTTCATGCACGTAGAGCAGGAAGAATTATCATAAACTTTAGGTGGACATCGTTTAGCAGGTTTATTGTGCAGTGCAGAGAGGACGTTTAATGTGGGAAAACTGTGTCCCCCATTTGCTTCACGACACAACAGAATCACCCCAAGTAGCACACATTACGTGGCCCACCTGATACCCGTATGGGCAAGTTGGGCTTGGGCAACCACGATAACACCCATGAGGGAACAAGTGCGCAATCCCAATTTGGGCTTGCCTTTGCCTTTTCCATCTGGGCATCATATAGGCGTGGAAAGGGCTAACTGAGTACGTTCGAGTGCATATATAGAAGGCTTTTCTGCTGTCATGCGGATTGCCTCATCTGCTTCCTGGACAAATTTAAAATGCCGAGAGGGGGGGGGGGGGGGTACAATTCTTACAACCCTAGTGTGACAATTCGTGAATTTATGCGAATAATTGCATTGCCAGCCAGTGCATGCACTAGCGAAAATACGGTTAGTGGTCTGAGGCATTTATCGCGAATGAGGAACATTTAGACAGTCCATAGCATCAATCCCGGAGTGCTTGCTGTGGAAGATGTCCAACATTTCGCAGTGCCTGACGTTTTCGTGTTCACTTTACGTCTGGCACCAAAATGGCGCTGAGCATAGCTTACGCCTAGAGTCTACCACCTCATGTCTGCGTTGCAGGACGACATCTTGGGTCTACAGTTTGCTTTACAGAACGAATATGCGCTGTGCCAGGATGTTGTTCTTGTCTAGGTAGCGGAGAAATGGAGTTGTACCGTTTTCACGCGAGGTTGAGTGCGCATAATATAGCGGTATACGAATAGATTAGCGATGTTATTTCCCTCCAGGATTTAGAAATGAATCTCACGTCTGCTGTCTTCTCTTCTTCCAGTAGTGTCAGGCGCAGCAGCATTTTTTGATATATTTCATTAACTCTGGGGATTACATAGCTGAAGTTAGCGAGGAGGACCACTGTGATCTTAAGTGAATACTGGGCAGTGGTACTGCACATTGTCATGGGTACGACCTGTATTTCATGGGTGTTGAAATCGCTGCCGAAATCTATTTTGTAGCGGCAGCCGTAATCTGTAAGAGTTGAACAGGCAGGCGTCGGCAAGGGTGTCGATTAATTTTGCGTCCATCCCTTGAAAGGAGTTGAGGGCTTTCTGAGCAATATGTTGCTGCTCTCTTTGGAAGTTTCGAGAATCTATCAAGAAATTTGACTGCCAGTATGCTCGAATTATTTCATTAGCCAATAATTTTCAGTTACGCCTAAGCATATAGCTTGTGCCTTCTGCGTGAGGTTTGATATTTCGATTTACGTTTAAGGTTGAGACGTTGCTTTGTCCACCGACATCTGAGACTTCGGATGGCGTCTGGAAGGAGAAGGTTATCTGCTGGTGGTCTGTCTTCCCCTGTTTGCAGTGTACGTGTGGAGTTTTCTCCTCTCTTGCGTCGATGACTGGCCCTCCGGGCCATGTTTCGTAGTTTTCAAATTTTACGGTGAGGTTGTGGGTCTCCGCAGCACGAACAGCGTCCATTAATTGGCGCGAGCTTGCCGCCAGCATGTGTTTTGCTTGGCAGAAGCACGGCTAATGTGAAGTAGGTAATATTCGAATTCTACGGTTACCTCCGTATAATGCCTCTGTGTCAGGTGGTGCATGGCCTTTTTATTCCTATAGCGTAAAACCATTACACGAAGACCGAGCTTTTCGAACTAAAATTCTAATAAAGTTTTTATATGCGCTGATCATTTACTTCTCATACTTTTTCATTTGGTATTATGCTTCTCTTCCGTTCAAATATATCTCTTAAGACCATATGCATGGTACTTTCAGTTGCACATGAGCAGATATTTCATTAAAGAAATGCTAAGCAAAATTGTCCCGGGCAGTCCAGCAGGCCCAGGGTGCACTCGAAATCACTAGCCTCACAACCCACCACAAACGGGCCAAATGAGGTAGTGCAGAGTATACGGTAAAACCCCGGGCCGACGCTTGGCCAGCATCACGACGCTTTAACCCGTCGTTTTATACATACATTGTCACTTCGACCCCGAACAGACTAGAATTATCAGAAGGAGAAGACGAACATTCCTGCGTAGAAAGGTTAACTCAACGAAAACAAGAAAACATTAGGTCTAATAAAGAAAAAAAATATGCCTCAAATTTTATAACGCAAATTCTTTGTCTTCGTCTAGAATAGCTCTGCCATGCGAAGTGTGGCCGCGAAGTGCATACATGAAATCCGGCTCCTGACAATCTGGGAGTAGAATCTCCTGCTGACAATAGACTCCAAGAACCACCATGGACCGTCAGTTTCAATTACATTTATCGACGACAGTTGCCGCGGAGAAATTGCACGAAGTACTGAAATATAAGTTAATTTGGCATTCCCACCGCCGCTTGGTCAATAAAATGACCGAAGTGTACAATTATACTCACGCAAGAAAACAAACAAGTGAAAGCAGGTGAATAGATTTTTATTGCAATTCACTGCTTTCAAAAACAATTTTACGCTTTTCGCCGAATATCCGACGTGCCGAGTAGCTTTTGGATTTTGTACACTGGCTTCCTAAACCAGGTTACTGCCGATAAGCTAGAATCGCTCTGCCTCAATTTTGAAAGGCGCCTTTGGTTAGTTACTTCTTTGTAGCTTTACGCTTTCCGCGGCTGCTGGCATGAGACTTGGAACGTCCCCGTTTTTTCCTCCCCTTCTTCGGGGCGCTGCTTTGGGAGGACACACTGGTGGAATGGTGACGGCGCTTTTCTCCGTGCTTGCGTCCGCCGGAGCGCCTTGAGGATCGAGAATGGGATCTGCGGCGCCTCGTCCCAGCCCGCTTTCCTGCCCGACTGCCGCGGGATGAACTGGATCCTGATCGGCGATGAGAACGGGAGCGCCTCCTCCTGCCAACGCTGCTACGCGAACTTCTACGGCTTCTGGCCGATTGCTTTCGGGCTCCAGCAGGTGACCGGGACATGCTGCGTGGTCGGCGGCGGCTCCCACTTCGCCGGCCACTCTTGACGGTAGCAGCCGAAGAGGGACCTGAAGAGGTGCTTGGCGTATGCGTCTTTCGACGCACAGCGTTGGCCTTCACTTCAGGTGGTGAATGCTCTGACTGGTTGCTGTCTGGTGAGTCTGCAGCCTTTTTCATCAAACGACCCTTGACAACACGGCCTACCATCTTCAGTGGTGACTTGCGTTTAGGCTCAGCAGTTGCTTCCTTGGTAGTTTTCTTCGGTCGACCCAGTGTAGGCATGTCGACGGCTGTCTTTCCTGCATCAGCCGGCGAGTCGATCCTGACGGGGGCTGTCTTAGCCGCATTGCGTGCTCGTCTTTGCTTGGGCTCCCTGGTGTCGCTTGCCGCCGGGATCCGACTCCGCTTCCCGGTTTTCTGTGAACTTTCGCGGGCGTCGCTGTCCATGCCGTCGCCAGGTAAGCCTCGACCGATGAAGTAGGCTCCAAACGGTCTGTCTGGTCGAAGCCTAGGCCAGTCAGGTCTCGATGCCTGCTCAGCAATGCCCGGAAAGCACACTCGAGAACGTCTCAGAGGGGCCTCCCAACGGATGACAGCCGTGGCCACTGGAGGTCTTTACGGCGAGCTCCAGGCTCCTCAGTCATGCCGCGCCGCTCCCTCGTTGATGCATACCGGGGATTGGCAAACCTCTTGGCCAGCCGACGCAAGACGCCGGGGAAGAGGGGCGGACCGGTAAACGCCCGGTCGAGCGTTCCAGGTGATGCCGGGCAGGGTTCTGCTGCGCGTGGCAGCACGCGGGAGCCGCTGCCTTCCTCGTGCACTTCGTCTTCCTCTAGCCCTTCTGCTGTGGCGTCTGCAAATATCAGGTTACTGAAACAGTCAAATGCTCTGATCACCATGTTTAACCAAGCGCTTTCCACTTCTCGAAACAAATTGATGCTGAATAAAAACAGCTAATGCTGAATAAAAACCCCAAATTCCGACAGGGCCCCCGAAAAAAAAAAAGCAAATTAGGGAAAAAATTATTTTCACCTTCTGATTTGAGAAAACTAGTAGTCTTGGGCAGTGAGACCCAGTACTAAGAAGGTCAATAAAGCTTGTGTGCTTTGGCGTACAGTCTTATGTATCTGCAAATGCACCTTGGTGAATCCCTTACCTTTAGTATGAGCCATACGATTGATGCATCATCAACATCATCGTCTTCTTCTTTTTCTTCTTCTTCTAAGCGCACAAAACTTTCCTGCCGGTTATAGGCCACTTACGCGAGGAGCTACCATCTTGTCAAGTTATTTCCCTATCGAACTAAAAGCCCTTTCATGAGTCATTATCGTGAGTTAATTATCCACTGAGTGCACCATTCATTTCATCCAGCTCTATGCTGCGTTTGCTGCTTCTTTATCTGATATGCTCTTCTATAAAGAAAATAACTGATATTTCTTCTTTTCATGCACGTGGAACAGGAACAATTCTCATAAACTTCAAGCGGACAGCGTGTGATAGATTTATTGTGCAGTGGAGAGAGGACATTTAATGTGAGACAGCAGTGTGTCTTATTTGCAGTTCGCGCAAGAACTGCGAAGTTATTCCTTTTGCCGTGACTGAGGCGCAGAGTGGCGAAGCTTGAGGAAATAGCATTCAGCCACGAGTTAACGTCGTGCTAATTTGCCAAACCATTGTAACACTTCGTGCGCAGTACGGCCGCGCGATTCAAGTATCCGGTGTGCTTGATCGGTCTGCAGGCGCTGTGTTAGCTGCTTGCGTAAATACTGCGCGAAGAACAGGAGAAGACAGAATGAACGTAAAACAGCGCTTAGGACCGTCACCAACTTGTCCAGCAAGCTTGTTTTGTCCAAATCAATTATGTGCAGCAAATTGCTGGCGGTGCCTTGCTTTCGAGTCAATTATGGCAACAAGTGCGGGTCTACTAAGGCACAGCGCCGAGGACCAAGAAGGCGCACCCGTGCTGTGTTATCACAACTTCCTGAAAAAAGGAAAGTGATATACTGAACTTTCGCGCTGCCGGAGAACATAGCGTGGTTGCACTTTGGATGTCTCTCAGGAATCACGCATGCACATCCTTCAATCAGCTGCAGCATGCGTACACTGTCAAACTATTCAGCTAACCATTAGATCTTAAGCTAAGTAATTAATCGATGGGTTTTCATTAGGATGAAACAGGTCTAATTAGATCTGTAGTGCAGCTTGTCATGGAAGACGAAGCCGACGACATTCGAAGCGCATATTGAAAAACTGATAGCTTAGCATGATATAAAAAGATTACTGGGTACCGAGATTGCGAAGTAGTGTGAAGCTGTGGCCAGAAAGGCTGTCCACTTTATCCTTTGTGAAACCTACTTCGGCGGTTGCTCAAAGGAGGTTTCCCAATCACCATGGCGAAAAATCGCTTAGAATGCGGATTGTAATTCTTTTTTTAAACGCAAATGGAAGACAACTTTGCAGAATTATAAACCTAAATTGGCATGACACAGATAGTTGACAAATAATTTATAAATTGGTTGGCGGGGGCTGGGGTTAAGCGTGGCTTGAACCCACTAATAGAGCGAAATCTGGGAGTGTTGCAGCAATAGCCTCTTTACCACACGGTGCACTTTTCGAAATCTAAAAACTGAGAAGGCATAGCTGCCTGAAATGACATGCTCTGGGCTTGCCCGGCGCTAAGCGGAATACCTGGAAATAAAGAGTCATGGGAATCGTCCCATCACAGCCAGGAAGAACAAATCCAAAAGCAAGTCATCCGTCAAGCCCAGGCCGCCGCTGGAAGCCAACTGATTCCGGCCGACGTCTAGGGGGGAGATAGACGGTGAAAGGGGGAGCTGCGTCTCACCCAATCATCCATACTCTCTGACGGATGCAAATAAAGTACTTTCTCTCTCTCTCTCTCTACCGCACGGTATTAAATCCGCAGTTTTTATTGGGAAAGCAATACTACGCCATATCTAACCGCTCGTTGCTGTGTGCCGTGTCCGTGGTACCCTTATGAAAAAATCAGCCTGCTATGACATTTGAATTCCAGCCAACCCTATGCCACAGGCCAACTCGGGTTGCTCCTTTCTCAAGGGAGGGTGATATCAGAATCAGCCGGCCAGAACCATTTGCATTCTCGTTACCCCCACGAAACCAAGGCACGTAGGGGAACAATGTAGCCGGCAAAAGAAACTTCCACCATTGCTTTTACAATTCAACTAGGGTTAATAAGAGCTAAATCACAACTTTTTTCCTAATTGTTTATTAGAATAGGTTTCTGGGGCAAGGAAGAAACCTTATACTTTTGCGGACACCTTTACCTAACCAGGTCAAGATCATGTTTTCATAATTTTTTCTTGTATATTGTACATTGGTATATAAAAAACGAAAAGGCGCAGTATCTAGCTTTGGCCTTCAATCTTGTTCAATGAGAAAAACTTCGCGACTCTGACGGCTCATAAATTAGGTGTCGGGTATAGGAAGGAACCTTATAGATTTCAGTGGACGTCACGGAATTGTGGACAACCTCACCAAAACAAGTCAAGATCATGCTTTCACATTTTTGCCTTGTATATTGTACATTGGTTTTATGGGCGATTCGTCTGCCCTCAGGCAGGTCCGTCAAGGCAGGTCCGGAAATCAAGGGGTCGTGGTCGGCAGCTAGCAGGAGCACCCGCACTCAAGACGATCCGGTGAGGAAAGGAGAAAGGCGACGTCGTGCGCTCCCGTTTATAGGCCCTGCACAGAGACCGGTTATGTCCTATGCGGACAGGGCAAGGAGTAGTGGGGCAGTGCACAGGCAGAGCCGGAAAGCGGTGTGCCCTTCAAATGTGGCTGGTGCGCTGCGCTTCCTCGTACTTAGAGCAGGCCCCCACATCTTTCCCCCCATCAACAGCCGACCTGGGGTCCGGCAACAGCCGGGCATGTCCGAGCCCGGATCGGCGTCCAATAAGCAGGCTTGTCGACTGACTCTGGTGCGATGCCTGTTGAGCTGTTCAGGAGAACAGCGCCTCAGGCGCAGCAACCAGCTCCGCTCAGCTAGTCCTTCAGGCGGCACGGAAGCAGCAGGCGTGGTTGGACTGTTCCGGCTAATCCCTCTCCTGCAGCGGCCACTTCTTCAGGATCACAACGCAGCTGCGAACTCGGCCGCTTATACGCCTGAAAGCGGCCCGGAGCTGCTCCTCCACATCGCTGTCGACCCCTCTCCACGTGGCGCCATGCTGGATTCTCCGGGACCCTTTCTTAGCAGGCGTTTCCGCCCCGGGCACACCTGGCTCCCTGAGGCCCGTACTCCAGGTGTGGGCAGCGGGCTCCAAAGCCAGCCTCTTTGAATACGGCCGGCAGGGTCGCGCTGGTCATGTTGGGCCACAAACCATGATAAACTAGGGGGGTGCCCCCCGTTTAAGTGGCCCCTCCTTGAACTATGCTCCGGGTGCGATTTCCCGCTCCGGCGACGGTGTTCCTACCTGGCTGCTGCAAAATCTTATCAGAATGCATTCTGAAAGAAGCAAAGACGTTAGACGAAGTAGTGCACTACCTTGGGCTTAGGTTACAGCATTGGTTGCAAACCGGGTTGCTACCTGTACGCCTTACTCGGGGTGAGATCGCTGCATCGACTTGAGCTTCCACCGCTTCGCAGTTATCGTCCTTGTGAAGGTGGTAAGCCCTCAGGTCTACGACGTGCACCGGACCGGCGGTTTCACCGCTCGTCAACAACCGCAGCTGGTAGGTGAGCGGCGTAGTCCGTGCCGTAACTTCGAATGGTCCAACGCACTTGTGCGGTAGCGACATGGCGAAACCTCGCGCCGCGTTACTAAGCGGGTGCGTTCTTTTCAGTACCAAGTCGGCCGTGTTGAAAAGACTTGACGACGACCTTTGTTATACATGATTCGCCACTCGCTGCGCTGCCTCAAGGTGCTCGCGGAACCTTGCCCCGTGCTGCGGAAGCGGAGGGGGAGCGGGCCCAGCCGCATCAAGTAAAGCATTCTCTAGCGGAAAAGCAATCTCTTTTCCAAAATTCAAGTAAGCGGGTTTCACTCACACCCACGTGTTCACGGTTGTTCTAGAGGCGAACATTGGTTCAGACAGCCGTGCGTCCCAATCTCTGTGCTGCTCAGTCGTTGCGACCAGCACTCTTAACATTCCGTTTCACCCTCTCGGTTATGTTGCTCTCAGCGTAGGGACGCGTTTTTCTGTGGCGGATTTGTAGCGCCCGACAGGAATGCACAGACTTCGTTTGTGAAATACGAAGCATTATCTTTAATCAGGTCGGAAGGGAAACCGAAACAAGTGAATGTCTCCAACAGTTTCTCCCAAATCGATTGACGCAAGATTTCTAAAGTTGAATACCTCAACCCACTTGGAATAATGTTCCGTTATTACCAGGATAAATTGGTTTCCGCGCGCGGACCGAAGGAGGGGTGCCATGATATCGCTCGCGACCACATGTCACGTGTAGTTGCTAACTACCGGCTTCATCATGCCAGCGGGCTTCCCCGCTCGCATCTTGCCTACCTGACAAATAGGGCATGTACGGGCGTATCTCTGCACATCCTTTCGCATATCTGACCAGGTGGCGACACGCCATAACTTGTCGTAAGTCTTACTTCCGCTGCCATGGCCTGCCAGCGCTGAGTCATGAAAATAGCGGAGGAATCTTTTTCGCAACCTTCTCGGGACCACGATTAGAAAAGGGGATGTAATAGCCTCTTCCTCGTCAAGTTGGGGGATGTAGCGGAGCAGTAAGCCATCATCGCCCAGCAGATACGAGCCGTACTTGCCCTCAGCGTTCCCGGTGCAAGCTGCACTACTCGCAAGCTCTGTCAGCACCCGCTGGCATAGACTGTCTGCTTTCTGGGCCTCACTCAGCTCCTTCCTACTGACCGCTATTCTCCAATACCGTTTTCTCTCTGTCTCGCTCCTTGGCAGGCGAGCAGTCGCCGCCACCAGTGCTGCGCCTTCTCTCTTTCGCAGCACAGCGAGGTACCCGTCTGCGTCCTTTCTCTCTTTAACTAAGCAGGGCGTGACACTTAGCGACACTCGCGTCCGCCCTCTCCCCCTTTCCAATAGCGGTGATGCCACTTTTAGAAGTACTGGACTGCGTCTCTGATGCGCTTCCGCCAGCTTTCCACGATGCGCTCGATAAATCGTCGGCCACCTTGTTCATGCTGCTCCGGCGGTACTCAATGGCGTACGCGTAGTTGCAATGTCAGCGCCCATCTCGCGACTCTGCTTGTGGGGTTTTTCAGCCTCTTTAACCACGAAAGTGCCTGGTGATCTGCCTGCACGGCGGTGAAAATCGCTCCGGTTTGGTACATCTCGAACTTTGAGGATGCGAACATTATCGCCAGGCGTTCCGTTTCGGTCACGGAGTAATTCCGCTCCGCTGATGTGAGCGTGCAGCTAGCGACCGCGACAGGGCGCAGCTTGCTCTCGTGTTCCTGCAACAAAACAGCTCCAACGTCGGCATCACTAGCATCTGTTTGCAAGACAAACTGCTTGTTCAGGTCGGGGAGGCGCAAAATAACGGTATTCGCGATCGCGCGAGCAAAGACAACAAACGCGTCATTTTGTTCCTTGTCCCAGACACGCTTCGAGCCTTGCCGCAACAACTGGTTCAACGGTCTTGCGAGCTCCGAACAACGAGGGGTGAATTGCCTGTAGAAAGCAACATTCCAAAAACCGTGCAAGCTTTTCACGTCCATCGGGCAGGGGCAGTTCAGAATTGCCTGCAGTTTGTCATCGTTCGGTCTAAAAATGCCACCATGAACAACAAAGCACAAGAGGTTCACTCTCTTTGATGCCAACTGCACTTCCTTTGGGTTGAACGTTAGACCAGCATGTCTCATTCTTTCAAGAACGGAATTCAGGTGAATGAGATGCTCTTCGAACGACTATGAGAATATCACAACGTCGTCGAGGTACGCCATCGCGTAGTTGAACCTTGCATCGCCCAGTACGATGTCCATCAATCGCATGAACGTGCTCGGGGCATTAGACAATCCAAACGGGAGTCGAGTAAATTCGAAGAGCCCGCGGTGGCAAGTGAATGCGGTTTTCTGAATGTCACCTTCCGCCACGTTAATCTGTAGGTACTCTCTGCTTGTATTCAGGACTGTGAAGAACCTTGCGTTCCCTAACGCGTACATCACAGCCTCGAACGACTGGAAAGGGTACGCAACCGTAGGCGCCAGTAAGTTGAGCTTTCAGTAATCAACACGCAGCCTGACCAAACCATCTTTCTTCGGCGCTAGAAGCACTGGGGACGCCCAGGGACTTTGCGAGGGTCTCACCACGCCGGTATCAATCATCTCGTCAAGGACGCTGTCGAGAAGCTGTCTCGTGCGCGCTTAACTGCCGCGGGTTACATCTGAAAGGGCGCGCATCACCCGTTTCAATCTCATGCTGAAGGCCGTCGGTGCAGCCCGGTTTCTCTGTGAAGCATTTAAAAAACGGGAGTAAAGTTTCCGCAAGCCTTCGGCACTGACTACCGGGTCCTGAGAAGGACGCGATAATTGCTTCTAATGGGCCACCGTCGTTCAGCGTCGCGGGGGAGCCGTCTGCCTCACAGGGGTGGATGCCTGCCCGCTGAGCGATGCACTCCCGCCTGGGTGCGCTAACAAAGAGAATGAGGGAGGTGAAGGGGCTGTAGCGATAGCCATTCTCCCCCATGTTGAGCACAATTCCGTCGCTCAAAATAAAATCTCTCCCCAGAATGACTAATATGGCCAAGCCTGGCAGATACACGAAACTATGCCTCCTTTTCTGCCGTCAAAGGGCACCACGAGATGCGCTGCTTCCTATGCTTTTGCCATCACGGCTGCTAAGCTCAAAGGGGTTTTGGCTGGCCTGACACGGATGTTACATCTATGGTAGGCCTCGAACACGTCGCCACCGACCAGTGACTGTGTTGAGCCCGTGTCAACGAGTGGCAACAAGCGCTTTCCCACCATGGCTGACGGTGCGAGGTGACTCAAAGACGAAGCGGCTGTAACAGAGCGCCGCTGTAAACGCGCCGCTCCGTTGCAGAATCCCGTCGTTTCGTGTGAGGTTGACCAGCGGCATATATATGTCAGCTGTTTTTCAGCCGCGCATCCTACAGTAGAACTGGAACTCTTTGCGCTGCCGTCAAGCTGAGCCGGCTCAGCACCTTCCCCGCTGTGCGTGTGATGTCCTGGCCCTGCAACTTACGCGCGCGCGGAGGATATCCCTCTTCCTGGCTACACAGGATACAGTGGTGTGACTGAGTGTGCCTCATCCGTGTGCACCGCTGTCTGTGTCTCAACTCCTCCCACCCACCCGGAAAACTTCGAGTGGCTCTGTACGTTCGCTCCAACATCCCGCACACTGACATCGATGTGACGGGTGTTGTGAATGGTCATTTGGAATGTGCCGTCATTACAGTGCGTGTGGGTGACACCGAAACCTCATTAGGTCTGCGCCTTTGGCGCGCGGCGCGGAGCCTTGGCGCGGAGTCTTGGCTCTAGCGATTCGGCTGGCCTGGGGGGTGGCGGGTAGCGCAATTCAGAGAGTAAATCCATCTGCACTACCTTCGCTTCCTGTGCTAGGACTTCGAGGTTTACAAAACCACGTCCCCGCAAATACGGCTTAAAGAACGGATGGCACTATACCTCATCACACGGGCGACCTGATCCTGGTCGGGTGCCGTGGGATATACCCTCTTGTAGAGAGCTCCTGCATTGCGCGTACATACTCGAGGCGGTTTCCTCTGGGTGCTGTGTGCGCAACGCGAGCTCCTCAGGCATTTGGCGCCCGCAATCTGGCGGCAAGAACTGGCGAGGAAGCGATCTGTGAAGTAGTAGTAGTAGTAGTAGTACTAAAAACATTTATTTTAACAGAGGAGTTCGGGAATCACCTGCGCTAGTCCCACGTCGTCGGGGGAACCCAGTGCCCTCTGATAATCCTCGAGTTCTTGTAGTAACACATGGACTGACTTCCCATCTGTGTAGCCGGAAAAGGAGGGGACCTCTGCATTTATCCGCGGACGCGAGACTGTCGTTGCAGCGGCGGCTTGGTTGGTGCTAGCCGCCGAACCGAGCTAACGGGTTAAAGCAGACAATATTGCGGTCATGTGTTGCATAAGAGCGGCTATGTCGGGATCCTGTGCGGTCTCTGCCGCGTCTCGGCCTTGCCTTACTCCCGGATGCACCGGCATCCGAAGGGGCGACCCTACCTTCAACGTCTTTCCTCGGCGGCATGCCTCACTCAAACTGTGGCTAGCCGAAAGAAGCTAAACTGCTCGCGCGTAATTGGATCGGTAAAACGCTTATTCGGGACCTGCAGTAGAACGCGCGCTCGCGCGCGCGCGCTCCGGACGGAGCTTACGTCGTCCTCTGGACACCGGCCGCGCGGCCTGGGTCCCCGCTCGCCGTGGCCGGCTCGCTGGTTCCCTGCCGGGCCAGCGCCTTGATGACCTGCTGGACGGCCTAGAGTTGTTCCTCTTGATTGTCGCTCCCTGCGGCGGCTTCCAGTCGCGGCGGGATCGTACTAGTCCGCGTCAGCAGGCCGGTCGCAAAGACTAATTGCGGTGACTTCCCTCACGTCTTTGTACAAGATATGCAAAAAAAATTCAAACACAGACCGGCTGACGCTAAAAAACACACACATAACCCAAAACAAAATTAAAACACTACAAACATCACTATACTACATTCCACCTCATCTACATACACGATAACCCGCCACTCAAAATTTCATCGCGCCTATCACACAAAGGACGCCCGCCGTCCGCTCCCATTATAAGGCAGAGAAATCTTCCACATGGGTGCTAATTCAGCTCCAGTTGGGTGCCATTTTGTGGGCGATTCTTCTGCCTGAGAGAGACGCAAGACACACGCGCAGCCAGCCGTGAAATAAACGTCTTTATCTCACAGATCAGGCAGGACTGTCAAGACAGGTCCGGAGATCAATGGGTCGTGGTCGGGAGCCAGCAGCAGGAGCACTCACACTCAGACGATCCGGGCAGGGAGAGAGAAAGGCGACGCCGTCCGTTCCCCTTTACAGCCCCCGCGCAGGGACCGGTTATCCCGTCGACGGGAAAGCGAAAGGTAAAGTGGGGCAGTACACAGGAAGTGCCGGGAAGCGACGCGCTCTTCAAATGTGGTTGGTGCGCTGCGCTGCCTCGTATGTGGAGCGCTATAGGGCCCCGCAGTTTATAAGAATGGAAAGGCACGGTATCTGTCTTTGACCTTCAAGGTTTTTCAAGGTGACATCGCACTGCTCAGAGCTGCCTCTTCGTTTAAGTCAGGTTTGGGGAAAAGGAAGGCGCAGTATACACCTGGGTGAACAATCGTCGACACCCACACTTAATTAAGTCAAGGTCCTATGAACGGCAAGATCATTGTCACACGAAGACCTGCTATAAATAGCGTAGTGAAGGTTTCGCTTCCATTGTAGATTTGTTTATAAGAAAGGAACGGCGCAGTGTCTGTCAAAGTCACTATGAAAACCGGCGCTGCGCTGTAGGCTCCAACTCTTCCTCCCGAAGTGAAGCTTTCGCTCCAAAAATGCCGTGTGAGATTGGAAGTCGTAGTAAGAGCAGAAAATATGCAGCTGAACTCGAAGGTACGCCCCAAGCGCGGCCGATTAGGTGACACGGCGAGCATACGACATGCAGTGAGCGGACGTGCGTCAGCTTCCCTGAAACGAGAGGAGCACCGGCTGTGAGAATGAGGCCTAAGTGGGCGTCAGCTTCCCTGAAACGCCCCCATCCGGCACATCGCGGAAGGGCTTCAGAGCCGGCAGCGCGCTCGGCGCACTTCCCCTCTTCCATCCATTTTACCGAATGTTCGGTGGCTGCGTTAGTGTCGCCCGCTTTGCCCTAAATTTGGTTACGATCACATAAAAACCATAGTAGATGATAGTCGCGATTAAGGCATCTATATGGGGTGTGCCATAGGATTAGGACGGAAGTAGTGAGGTTTGTTTCGCGTAACAAGGAAGGGATTGCTTATGGTGTACGTAAAAGATGGCATTTTTTCGTTTGGTTTCGCCCCGCTGCGGCGGTTCAATGGTTAGAGCGCTCGACATATTGTGGCCAATGATGTGTGATCGAATCCCGGGCGAAGAGGGTGCTTGTTGATGGAGGCGAAAAGCAAGGCGCCCATGTGCTGTGCGATATCAGTGCACGTAAAGAAATCCCAGTTGGACTAAAATTCCTATATACTTCATTACGGTGTCTCTCCCATAGGGCATGAATCGTATAAATCGAAGAACTTGTTCATATTTGAGTGCATAGAAGGATTTTCCGCTGTCATGCCGATGACCCCATTTTGCTTCCAGGACAAGTTTAAAATGCGGAGGGGGGGTTACAATTCTTACAACCCTAGTGTGGCAATTCGTGAACTTATGCGAATGCTTTCATTGCTAGCCAGTGCATGCGCCAGCGAAAATATGGTTAGTGGTCGGAGTCATTTAGCGCGAATGAGGAACGTTTAGAAACTTCATAGCATCCATCCAGGAGTGCTTGCTGTGGAGTTTGTCCAATATTTCGCAGCGCCTGATGTTACCGTGTTTCCACTTCACGTCTGGCACCAGAATGGCGCGTGAACATCACTTGTGATCAGAGTATACTATACCTCTTGTCTGCTTTGAAGGACGACATCTTGAGTTAAGTTTGCTTTACAAGCCAAACATGCGCTGGGCCAGGAGGTTGTTCTTGTCTATAGGTAGCGGAGAAGTGAAGTTGTACCGCTTTTTACACGACGTTGAGTGCGCACGGTAGCGGTATACGCATAGATTAGCGATGGTAATTTCCCTCTAGGATTTGGAAATGAATCTCATGTCTGCTCTTTTCTCTTCTTGCAGTAGTGTCTAGGCGCAGCAGCATTAGTTGATACATTGCACTATATATTCTTGGGTTTCCATAGCTGAAGGTAGCAAGGAGGCCTTCTGTGATCTCAGGGCCCGGGGCAGTGCTACTGCGCATTGTCATGAGTATGACTGGTATTTCACTTGTTTTGAAGTCTCGGTGGAAATCTCTTTTATAGTCGCCGCCGTAATCCGTAGGGTAATCGATTAGCTCAAGAGTTGCAGAGGTATAGGCGTGGGCAAGGATGCCGAATAACTTTGCATCTCTGCTTTGGAAGGCGTTGAGGGCCTTTCTGAGCTTATGTTGCTGCTATTTTCGGGATTTCAGAGAATATAATAGGATATTCAACTGCCAATATGCTAGAATCGTTTCATGAGCCAAATGTTTTGAGCTACGCCCGTAATTATAGCCTTGTACCTTTTACGCGAGGTGTGATATTTCGATTTGAGTTTCCGGTTGAGGCGTTGGTTTTTCCGCTGCCATTTTAGAGTTCGGCTGGCGTCTAGGAGATGTAGCTGGACTGTGTCCGAATGTTTCCAATGTGCGTGTGAATTCTTTTTCCGTCTGGTGTCGATGACAAAGCTTCGGGACCACGTTTCGAAGTTTTCAAATTTCACGGTTAGGGTGTGGGTCTCCGCAGCACAAATAGCTTCCATTGATTGGTGCGAGCGTGCCGCCAGCATGTGTGTTGCTAGTTAGAGGCGCTGCTAATGCGAAGTAGGTAATATTCGACTTCTACGCGGTTACCTCCTTATATTGCCGATGTGTCAAGTGGTGCTTGGTCTTTTTATTCCTGCAGCTTGAAACTACTACACGAAGACTGAGTTTTTAAAACTAAAACTATAAAGAATTTTTTTTATGCGTTGATCATTTACCTTTCATACTGTTGTGTGGTGTACCATGTTGGCATTCAGCAAGTGAATAAAGAAGTGTCTGGGTGTGTGGACGAAGACGACGCTCAGTGTTGAGTTGTGCGACTAAGCAGTGCCCATGCATCGAGTGGAAATCACGCACCCATCGGTTTGTGATTCCCACTCGTAACAATACTTTTGCCTCAATATTATGCCTCCCTTCCGTTCCAATATATCTCCTAATAAGACCATATGCGTGGTACTTTCTGTTACAAAGGTGCAGATATTTCATTAAAGAAATGCTGAGAAAAATTCTGTCACTTGGACCCCAAACGGACTAGATTGATCAGACACAGAAGACGAAAATTCCCGCGTAGAAAAGTACAATCGACGAAAAAAAGAAGTTACGTCATTAAATAAGAAAAACAATAATGCCTCCAATTTTCATAATACGAAATCTTTGTCTTTATCCAGAATGGCTGTGCCATACGAAGTGTGGCCGCGAAGTGCACACATGAAATCCGGCTCCTAACTACGTAAGGTTTCTTCGATTTGGCTGCACCAGCTGCACTAAGTGCAGCATCGCCATCCTCGTTTTCCCGGTGCCGCGCGCGCTGTCTGCACTTCTCTCCTCGTTTTGTCAAAGTGCAGGACTAGTTCTGCACGAGTTCTCGCCCATCTTGAAATCGCTCCGAGGAGGTGCAGAAAAAAGTGCAGCGTAGCGTATACGCGCCGCTCGGCCAAGAGCAGACGACGCTGCGGCTGCGCAGTACTGCAGAGCTTTGTAAAGCCCGTCTCCTTTCGTTGCTAACGGATCCGCGAATAGTTGCATGTACAGGGTAGTTGGGCTGCATGCTGGTGTTTAGCATTTTGTTGGTGGAGGAGCGGTATATATACGTAGTTGTGGCCACATATGTAGCGGTACGTGGCCCGATACGGCAGCTTCGCGCGCCTTGTCCTATGTGGATTTTTTTTTTGTACCTTGTTGTGTGGCACTGGTCTTGAAGAAGATGGGCAGCTGCGAACAGAAATCAGTTGCGATAGATCGAGCTTCTGTCGTGCCAAGTGTGTATGAGAGACCCGATCCACCGCGTGCGCAGCGACTCTGCGACATCAAACTTGTCGCCCACGGAGTACAAAGACGTCTAGGAGTCAATGTATACACCGCGCAATGAGGTACGTGCGTCTTTTCAGCAGCAGTGCTTTAAACAGAAGACCGGAATTCGTTTGATTTACCGCTGAACCAGACAATCGTCTCCTTAGGCAGTCTTATTTAACCTGGTGCTCGTGACAACTACTTACAGTGTTAATTCTCTCGTACGTACCCAGGCGCATGAATGGCATCTTCGCAGACCGATATCACGATCGTGCAGTCGCGCTTATACGTTGATCAATTGGTCGCATGTAGTCAACGTCACTGCAGCTGGCTTCGAAATTGGACGTGATCATGTTATAACACGCGATACACGGAATTGAAATGTATACAGGGCGCACGCATCTGCTAGGTTGCTGAGTCCTACACTTGCGTACTCGTTTTGTCAGCTGCGTCGCACGCCAGTATCGGAACTGGCACTGCACGCTCACGTGACCGCCTGGCACCGCAGCAGCACTTTTCAGAACTATAGTGCAGCCAGTGCAAGCCAAATCGAAGAGACATCTAGCAATCGATTCTTATAGAATCCAATCACCACCGTGGAATGTCAGTTTCAATTACATTTTATCGATCCCAAAGGCAAAAAACCTTGACGCTGAGAAATTCCACGAAGTACTAAAATATGAGTTATTTGGCGTTCCCACCGCTGCGTGGTCAATGACATGGCCGAAATATATATTATACTCACACAAGAAAACAAACAAGCCAAAGCAGGTGAATAGATTTTATTTGCATTTCACCGCTTTCAAAGACAATTTTACGCTTTTGGCCGAATATCCGACGTCCCGATAAGTTTTTAGATTTTGTATACCGGGTTCATCAACCAGGTTACTGCCGATAAGCTAGAATCGCTCTGCCTCAATTTTGCAATGCGCCTTTGGTTAGTTACTTCCTTGTAGCTTTTCGCTTTCCCCGGCTGCTGGCATGAGACTTGGAACGTCCCCGTTTCTTCCCCTTCTTCGGGGCGCTGCTTTGGGAGGAAACACTGGTGGAATGGTGACGCCCGCCGAAGTGCCTTGAGGATCGAGAATGGGACCTGCGCCGCCTCATCCCGGATCGCTTTCCTGCCCGACTGTCGCGGGATGAACTGGATCCCGATCGGCGATGGGAACGGGAACGCCTCCTCCTGCCACCGCTGCTTCGCGATCCTTTGTGGCTTCTCGCCGAGTGTCGTCTGGCTCCAGCAGGTTCCCGGGACATGCTGCGTGGTCGACGGCGCCTCCCACTTCGCCGGCCGCTCTTGACGGTAGTAGCCGAGGAGGGACCTGATGAGGTGCTTGTAGAATGCGCCTTTCGACGTACAGCGTTGGCCTTAACTTCAGGGGGCGACTGATCTGACTGGTTGCTGTCTGGTGAGTCCGCTGCCTTTTTTGTCACATGGCCCTTAGCAACACGGCCTGCCATCTTCAGTGGTGACTTGCGTTTAGGCTCAGCAGTTGTTTCCTTGGTAGTGTTCTTCGGTCGACCCAGTGTAGGCATGTCGACGGATGTCTTTCCTGCCTCAGCCGGCGAGTTGACCCCGACGGGGGCTGTCTTGGCCGAATTGCGTGCTCGCCTTAGCTTGGGATTTCTGGTGTCGCTTGCCGCTGGGCTCTGATTACGCTTCTCGGCTTTCCGTGAAGTTTCGCGGGCGTCGCTATTCATGCTGTCGTCAGGGTAGCCTCGACCGATGAAACGCGCTTCAAGAGGTCTCTCTGATCGAAGCCTAGGCCAGTCAGGTCTCGATGTCTGCTCCGCAATGCCCGGAAAGCTCACTCGAGAACATCTCAGAGGGGCCTCCCAACGGATGACAGCCGTTGCCACTGGAGGTCTTTGCGGCGAGCTCCAGGCTCCTCAGTCATGCCGCACCGCTTCCTTGTTGATGCATATCGGGGATTGGCGGATCTCTTGGCCGGCCGACGCAAGACGCCGGGGAAGAGGGGCCCGACCGGTGAACGCTCAGCCGAGCGATTCCGATGATGGCGGTCAGGGTTCTGCTGCGCGTGGCAGCACGCGGAAGCCGCTGCCTTCCTCGTGAACTTCCTCTTCCTCAAGCCCTTCTGCTATGGGGCCTGCAAATGGCAGATTACCGAAACAGTCAAAATGCTGAGATAACCGTGTTTAACCAAGCGCTTTCCACATGCCGAAACAAACTAATGCTGAATAAAAACATCAAATTCCGACAGGACCCCACCAAAAAATTAGGTAAACATTTATTTTCACCTGCGGTTTTGAGTAAAAAAGTTGGCTTGGACAGTGAGACTCAGTACAAGAAGGCAAATAGAGATTGTGTGCTTTAGTGCACAGTATTTTGTATCGGCATTGCCCCCTGGCCAATCCCTTACCGTGAGTATGAGCCATTACGACTGATGATATTATTATTATCAGCATCATGATCTGGGCGCACAAAACGTTACTGCCACTTACGCGAGGCGCTACCATCTTATTGTTCAGGACAATTTCTTTCTATCTAAAAGTAAATCTCATCTCACGAATTCTTTTCGTCAGGTATTTACTGTCATAAACACCTGCCTTTACGGTGAAAAAAGTCGCACGATCTCCTCACGGTTACCCGTCATCCCTCTATGTGGTTTGAGAACAGAGTTAGAAATTGGGCCGGCCAACCCGTGAAGTACGTGGGTCGGTGTGTGATTGCAGAATAATTTCAAGAAAGTCTTTTTCTACTATCTAAACATATTCAATTTTTACAAAAAAATGAATATTTATAGATAGTAGCTCGAATTACACTGCATAATATTAGTGTACAATAAAAAATACGTCACGACACTATAGTGATAAAAGACGACTTGGTAAATGACAAAAGGAGAAACCCTGACAATGAACAAACACTGAGATAAAGAAAACTATAAATCAAGTATTCCAGTATAGTAAGTAGGGCAAGAGTTACATAGAAAACAGCGTAAAAAACAACAACTAAGATCAAGGTTAAGCAAAGGCGAAAACAATAGTCTATTAACCGACAGTCTGTGGCAAAAAAAGGAATTCTCAGGCGTCGAAGTCGCAGTGTTGATCGGTAGCGACGGCCGTACAAGAGGAGAAACGGTTAGTTGATAGCGGGCTCGGTGAAAATCAAGACCCTTTTCCAGAGCGGCCGCAAGAGAGGCCCTAGTGAGTGGAGAACGGTATTTAGTGCATCGGACGGACCCAATCTACTGCATCCCTCTGCGGGGCGCAATAGCGTCGCTCTCGGCGCTTGTGGATGTCTAGAATTCTTGTTGCGAAGGGGTATACTTTTGGGATATTTTACAAAGGACTTTAAAAAAGGAATTTCCATTAGACTCGCGTGGTATTAGGTACTTGCCAGTAGAGAATGAGGATGGGGTGCCATTTGACCTTATTATGCTAATGGTCCTCCACTGTATTTGGCACTCGAGAATGGCAGGATACCATTGCGATCCTGACGCACGGCCAGCACGGATCTATTTTCGGGAAGGCATGAATAGATATATTGAAATTCAGAAACTTGCTCCTGAAGCTCCCGAGTGGCTCGGAAGATTGGAGCCATTAGTGACCCTAAGAGAATTTTAGCACGACGACGCCACAACCCACCTGGCTGATTGTTGTATTAATGAATGCTCATTGTGCCCTGTAAGTGGTTTTGTGTATTGTTCTGAAGTCAGGCAATAAAGAAAAAAAAACGCTGCCGGGTAGCGACCGCGCGTCCTTGACGCGGCCACAGCGCAACAGTCAAGAGTATAAAAAGTTCCTCCGTGATAAAAAAGCAGACCGCTCACGCCCGCAGGAGGGCGCTCTGGAAAGAGTCAGTCTTCCGGGCCTCACTTGCGGCCGCTCTGGAAAAGGGTCTTGATTTTCACCGAGCCCGCTATCAACTAACCGTTTCTCCTCTTGTACGGCCGTCGCTACCGATCAACACTGCGACTTCGACGCATGAGAATTCCTTTTTTTTGCCACAGACTGTCGGTTAATAGACTATTGTTTTCGCCTTTGCTTAACCTTGATCTTAGTTGCTTTTTACGCTGTTTTCTGTGTAGCCCTACTTACTATACTGGAATACTTGATTTATTATCTTTAGTCTTCTTTATCGCAGTGTTTGATCATTGTCGGGGTTTTTCCTCTTGTCATTTACCGAGTTATGTTTAATCAGTATTGTGTCTTGGCATGTTTTTTTTTTATTTTTGTACACTGTTGTTATGCAGTGTAATTTGGGCTACTATCTATAAATGTTCACTTGTTTGTAAAAAGTTGAATATTTATAGATAGTAGAAATTTACTTTCGTGAACTTATTCCTCAATCACACACCGACCCACGTACTTCACGGGTTGACCAGCCAACTTTTAACTGTGTTCTCAAACCTCATAAAGGGACGACGGGCAACCGTAAAGGGGATTACGCGTGCCTCTGTTGACCGTAAAGCGAAGGGTTTGTGACAATAAGTAATTTCGTAAAATGAGATGTACTTTGAAATAGAAAGAACTTGCTCTTAACAATAAGACGGTAGTGCCTCGTGTAAGTGGCAGTAATGTTTTGTGCGCCTAGATCATGATGATGATGATAATAATAATAATATAATTAGTTCTAATGGCTCATACTCAGTCACGGTAAGGGATTGGCCAGGGGGCAATGCCGATACAAAAGACTGTACGTCAAAGCACACAAGCTCTATTTTCCTTCTTAGTATTGGGTCTCACTGTCCGAAGCAACGTTATTTTCTTAAATCTGCAGGTGAAAATAAATGCTTACATAATATTTTTGCGGGGTCCTGTCGGAATTTGATGTTTTTATTCAGCATTAATTTGTTTCAGCGTGTGAAAAGCGCTTGGTTAAACACGGTGATTTGGCCATTTTGAGTGTGTGTCTTAAATATGCCATTTGCCGGCGCCACAGCAGAAGGGCTAGAGGAAGACGAAGTGCACGAGGAAGGCAGCGGCTTCCGCTTGCTGCCACGCGCAGCAGAACCCTGCCCGGTATCGTCTGGAACGCTCGGCCGGGCGTTTACCGGTCCGCGCCTCTTCCCCGGCGTCTGGCGTCGGCTGGCCAAGAGATTTGCCAATCCCCGGTATGCATCAACGAGGGAGTGGGGCGGCATGACTGAGGAGCCTGGAGCTCGCCGCAAAGACCTCCAGTGGCCACGGCTGTCATCTGTTGGGAGTCCCCTCTGAGACGTTCTCGGGTGAGAAGCTTTCCGGGCATTGCGGAGCAGACATCGAGACCTGGCTGCCCTAGGTTTCGGCCAGAGAGACCGCTTGAAGACTTTTTCATTGGTCGAGGCTGACTTGCCGACAGCATGAATAGCGACACCCGGGAAAGTTCACAGAAAACCGAGAAGCGTAATCAGAGCCCAGTGGCAAGCGACACCAGGGAGCCCAAGCTAAGGCGAGCACGCAATGCGGCCAAGACAGCCCCCGTCGGAATCGATTTGCTGGCTGAAGCAGGAAATACATCCGTTGGCAGGCCTACACTGGGTCGACCGAAGAAAACCACCAAGGGAGCAACTGCTGAGCCTAAACGCAAGTCACCGCTGAAGATGGTAGGCCGTGTTGCCAAGGGCAATTTGACGAAAAAGGCAGTGGACTCACCAGACAAGTCAGAGCCGTCACCCCCTGAAGGGAAGGCCAACGCTGTGTGTCGAAAGGCGCATTCTCCAAACACCTCTTCAGGTCCCTCTTCGGCTACTACCGTCAAGAGTGGCCGGCGAAGTGGGAGCCGCCGTCGACCACGCAGCATGTCCCGGGAACCTGCTGGAGCCAGACGACACTCGGTGAGAAGCCACAAAATATCGCGGAGCAGCGGTGGCAGGAGGGGGCGCTCCCGTTCCCATCGCCGATCCGGATCCAGTTCATCCCGCGACAGTCGGGCAGGAAAGCGCTCTGGGATGATGAGGCATCGCAGGTCCCATTCTCGATCCTCAAGGCACTCCGGCGGGCGAAAGCACGGAGCAAAGCGCCGTCACCATTCCACAAGTGTGTCCTCCCAAAGCAGCGCCCCGAAGAAGGGGAGGAAGAAACGGGGACGTTCCAAGTCTCATGCCAGCAGGCCGGGAAAGCGTAAAGCTACCAAGAGGTAACTAACCAATGGCGCAATGCAAAATTGAAGCAGAGCGAGTCTAGCTAATGGGCGATAACGTGGTTGAGGAAGCCAGCATACAAATGTTGAAGTTTTACAGCATGTCTGATATTCGGCCAAAAACGTAAAATTTCTTTTTAAAAGCAGTGAAATGCAATTAAAATGCGTTCACCGGCTGTATCTTGTTTGTTTTCTTGCCATCAGCATGCTTGCGTGAGTATAATACGTATTTCGGCCATGCCATTGACCACGCAGCGGTGTGAACGATAGCGATGGCTTGCACAATACTAAGATTTTTTACACTCGCACTGAGGGCACAATCATATCGGCGGTAGTCAGCAACGACGCCCGCCAACGTCAAGGCAGTGTATAGCCAACAAAACGCATCGGGCACCACCCAGCACCACGAAGATCCACCCGGCTGATCACTCGCCGCTCACGCCAGCCCATTACTTCGAGGAATTTTTCCGTCTTCAAGTTTCTCCCCCTTCGGGCTCGGTAAACTGTAACTGATACTGCCAGTCGATACGAGTGCTCGAATTAAATATAGGAATCGTTTGCTGAATTGTCAGGACCCGAATTTCATGCATGCACTTCGCGTCCACACTTCTGGTGCACGGGAGAGCCAATCTGGATGTAGACAAAGACAAAGGCAAAGTTTTTGTGCAAAAAATTCGAGGCATTTTTTTTTTCTGCTTATTTCAAGTCGGAACTTTCGTTGTTGTTTTTTTCGTCGAATATTTTTTTAACTCGGAAGGTTTTGTCTTCTTTTTCTGATAAATCATGTCCGTTTAAAGTCGGAGTTAGTTTTTATTTGCATTGTTGAAAGGAAATAACTGTTCATATGTAGCAGAAAGTACCACACGTATAGCTTTATAAAGAGATATATTTGAATGGAAGAGAGGAATAATATCGAGAGCAAAAGTATGAAAGGTAAATGATCAACCCATAAAAGACGTACCTTAGAATTTTAGTTTTAACAACTCGGTCTTTGTGCATTGGCTTCACGCTGCAGGAGTGAAAAGCCCACGCGCACCACCTGAAACAGTGGCAATATACGAAGGTAACCGTGGAAATCGATTATTACCTACTCCACATTAACCTCACCTCTAGCAAGCAACACACACGGCTACGACACGCTCGCACCAATTATTGGGCGCAGTTCCGTGCAGCGGATGCCCACACCCTCACTCGAAAATTTGAAAACTACGAAACTTGGCCCTGAGCGCCAGCCATCGGCAACAGAGAGGAGAGAAATTCACACAGACACTGCAAACATAGGAAAACAGTCTAGCCGCAGATAATAACCTTCTTCTCCTAGACGCCAGCCAAAGTCTCAAATTGCGGCCGAAAAAGCAACATCTTAACCGGAAACCTTAATCGAAATATCAAACCTGACGCAGAAGGCACACGGATATATGCTTAGCGCAACAGAAAACAACTGGCTCATGAAATGGTTCTAGCATATTTGCAGTCAAAATTTCTGACTTCAAGAAAAAAAGAGGGCATGCCAGAGAACGCCTTTTGGGGAGGTAAAATTTGTCCACATATGCGACTCCTTTCGGGGGTATCCATCCCTTCGAGCAAAAACCATAACGACTCGGCACTGGCCGGAAAAAGCATCAATGCAACTCCGTAGAAAATTGCCGTGTTGCCTCCTGCAGGGCGGTTAGATTGCAAGCCTTCAGGGGTTCAGCATAACTTCCAGTAAAAGGACTCTCCCCGGGGAATCACATTAACCCTTTAGAATATAGGGTGGTCAGCTGGCAACTTTTGAGGGGCTCAGCAGGACGCCCATTTGTTATAGCGAAATTACTCATTTCTGAGTCACATAGTGTTTGTTGGGGACCGACATGAAAGTGTCAGGTGATTCCTATTTGGGGTTTCCTCTAAGAAGCCCCTTGAAGGAATGGTCATACTGTCCACTCACACTGGGCCACCTTTTTGAACTGTATCTGAGTTGCATGAGTGTGTCATGCAAACTAAGTATAAGCATCCTTCTAAAAGGACTGTTCTGAAGAGGTGACAACTTAATTAAACTGTGCTACAATAGAATACTTCTCCAAAGCCCATCGAATAAAAATATAAAAAGCACACAGAGAAACAGCAATCCACAAGTGCCTTGACTTTTTAAACATTATTTGCATGCGCAGTAGATTACTCCAGCTACTTAAGCTGAATAACACAACGTGAGCTCTAAACCATAAAATTAACCAAGCAGCTATTTTATTTTCCTTAAACAGAAAATTCATGTCAGTAAAAAGATAGAAACCATGTCAAATGTACTTGCAACCTCCGCCTGAAAGTAAAGGCATCATGACACAGCACATAACATACGTTTATGGTCTGTTCAATGTTAGAAACACATAACAATTAAGCAGTACCTCAATGAAAATCCGCATATTGAGGCCAAGACTACAGTTGTCCAGAATGAAAATAATTTTCATGCACCTCAGACCAGTCTTCAATGATGCAACAAGAGCTGCAGGATGCCAGTGTCTGCATGGAAGCCGGTGCTTCATACAACAATTCACATGCACTGAAAACCTTATTGACTAAAGCAGGTTGAAAATCAAAAAGGAAATTTTTGTTATAGAGTAATGGAATAACAGAAGCCGTTAAATCATTCAAAAGTTTTCCTATTAATATTACCCATCGGTAGATTGAGTTTTCACGCTGTCTATCATCAGCGCCCTTATTTACCGTTTTCCTTTTGTGCATCAAAGTCTGTGCAGCCAGGGGAATTCTGTTTCTGAGGTTCCTTATCCTGTTCCTTACAGAGAAATACCAGGAAGCCTTTCAAAGACCAACAAACTAGCACTCTCATTTTAGACGCGGGATATTTTACTGTCATATTAAACATTTGTTGGCAATAGAGTACTGGTTGTAACTTACATATTGCTAAAATATAAATCACCAATGTAACAACACACATCTCCCCATATGCCGTAAGTGGTGGTAGAATGTATGACAGTTGTATGGTGTAGGTGACATAGGTCACATTCAATCTGCTCACAACTGCATGCCTAAGCCGTATATTTTGCTGTCATTAGTCCTCACTGCCTACTGCAATGCTTTATATTACCCATGGTTTTATTTTTAATATGTGATTACATTGTGTTCGCCTTAATAATGACACTGGTTTTGACATTTGATACATTAAACAAAGTCTGCAAAATCTAAAAAAGAAGTCTAAAGTACGCAAAGTTGGAGCCTGCAGAACGCGATGCAGGATATATCCCTTCGCCTACAAATATTGTCAGTAAGGGGCGGAGAGAGAGAAGCGTTTAAAAGGTAATGTTAGTTACCCCAGTATGTCCGCTTAGCTGGACAAACTTTCCCAGGACCTGCAGGGACTGAATAAGTAAGGAAAGTGTCATCTAAGGCGATAACAAACCCTGCTCTACAACAGCCAAGCTAGACTACAGGCAAAGAACTCAGAATAATTCTCAGCTCAATTTGTTTTTCGCAAAAACCAATAATCATTATGTTGCATGGGCTTGCCAATATAACCAATCAATACCTGTAAAATGAAGCCAGCATGGGAGGATTGGGAGGCGGCCTTGTTTAGGTCCACCCTTGAGGCCCAATGGTGTCTGATTCATAGAAGCGGCTCCGACAAACAAGATCGCTGACTTACACCTCAATCGACCCTCCTTCACTGCTAAACTGTAGCTCGGATCTAAAACCATTGACAGGGTTCATGTAAACGCCGGCGGGGCGGTTTGGGAAGTCGAGGAATTGTCCAGTTAACTCCGCCGAGAGGGGTGGGTTGACTCACTGGACCTGGCTGCAGGAAGCATGTAACTGCTTGCTGTCCACTATAGTCGGGAGAGAACAGAAGGAGAGCAGGATGGAGTGATAGTTTTTCGTCTCGACGCGAGTCGCCGCCGCAGTCCCCACTTCCCGGGCCGGATAGGGTCGAGTCTACGCAACCCAACATGGCACTTTAGGGCACGCGTGTGTGTGTCTGTGTGTGGGCGGAATTTTTCGCGATCGCATCTTTGAGCCATGCTTTGTTAACGGAAGCATGGCAGGCAAGCGTTACACGAACGGCATTCTAATGGATGTAGTTTCGGACTTCGTATCGGGACTTCCACTCAGCGCTGTGCGTTCGATGAGGCACCAACACAATGGAGCGCCAGCACATTCATCTGCTTGTGCTGTGCGTTTCCTTGATATGAACGTTATTTCGTAATGCATTGGACGGGGCGGGCTCATTTCACCGCCAGCGGTGTCATCAGATTTGACACGGTTGAACTTTCTTCTTTAAGGGCGTGGAAAACACGCATGGGTGTGGATCTTGTAAAAAACGCTCCAAGGGCTAGAAGCGGAAGATTCCTCCTACTACCAATGTGCCAGCCCTAACAATCAGCTCTAGCTACACAACGACTGTCGCCCTGCCTAGGTCACGTGCAGAATTTGCCATTAACATATAGGATGCACAAATCTGATTAACGCTATAAATGAGGGTGTTACGCCAGCTTTAATTATCTAGGACAGGTAGCAGCAACCGTTTTTGACTGTATATTGTGCTTCCAATGGCAGCGCCAATTGAAGTATAGTGGCGACTCTGGTTGTGGTTTTTTTTTTTTTTTTAGTTTGGAAAGCATTTCAAAAGAGAATCCAAAAGAATAAAGAATAAAAAGCTCTACTTTACTGAAAGTGGAGAACATAAGCTGTCTGAAGTTGATATCAATAAAAATATCTGTCTGTATAACGCTGCGGCACGGTCATAAAACGGTAGTATATTGTTACGAGGCACACTCCGTCATAGTCGCAACAGTTCGCCGTCAGGGACACACTCACACAGAGCCTAGCTTCAGCGTCGTACCCCCCCCCCCCCCCCCTCCCCCTCGCGGAAGAAGCACAGCCCCGGTGCGTAGACTACACAGGTGAGCGCGAGATATAAGGTTTGAGACGGGCGACATGGACGACTTCTGGATGACGGTTTGTAGGAGACTTGCAGTTCACAGGCATAATCTCGTACGTAACACCGGCAAGTTGCCGTAAGACGCGGTAAGGGCCCACGCAGCGGGGCAGAAATTTCTCGCACATGCCCACACGTCGGGATGGGAGCCAGAGTAGTACGAGGGAGCCAGGAGGGTGGTAGGCGTCACGGTGCTGGAGATCGTAACGGTGCTTTTGAGAGCACTGAGGCGCACGAAGCCCGTCTCGAGCAATATGACGGGCGGCATCAGCGCGGGCGATGGCATCAGAAGCGTAACTGCAGGATGAATCGTCAAGAGGCAGTGAGGTGTCAAAGGGAAGTAATGGGTCGCGGCCGAAGAGTAGATAGGCGAGTATCCGGCGGTATCATGGCGTGAGGAGTTATAGGCTATTGTTATGAAGGGTAAAGAGACGTCCCAGTCACGGTGATGGTCAGAAACGTACATTGACATCATGTCGGTCAGTATACGATTAAGGCGCTCAGTAAGACCGTTCGTTTGTGGATGGTAGGCTGTCCAGACACTCCAAGCAGATACCACTTTTCGATCAATTAAAAATCTAAAGTTTTCGTTAGAGCGCAAGTTCTTCCCTCAACAATTATAACAAGCGGTGAGATCTACAAGATAATGTAAATAATTTTATATTCGTCTCCGGCAGTACACTGTCCCTTTAATATTTGGTTGTACCAAACAAGACAGATGAATCAAAATTCTTTAGCTTTTATTTTGCTCTAGTGATCAGCTTGTTTGTAGGTAACTAGAAAAGACTTAAACGCGGACTACATTGTGTAACGGAGGAAGTGGGTGTGACGGATACTGCAGAAATGAGTTGTATCCGGCTTAAATCCTTGCAAATTTCAAGGGGGTACACGTAGCTTACCATAGCGTCCATTTTTAATATAAAATTTTATTTTGTTCTTGTTTTCCATAGAGATAAGATACGAGAAGTTAAGAGAGAGAGTTAACGGCGTTAAAAATTACGATGCTTTTAATGCACTTCGTTTCATTACGCGATTATTACATAATGTTCGTATAATAATACAGTTGAATCCCGCTATAACGAAATTCACGGTGCACGAAAAAAAATTCGTTCTCGCGGAACTTCGTTATCGCAAAAATTTGACGTGAAACGCAGAAAGAATTGCCCAAGCAGCAGCAAAGGCGTTTAATGCCAAAAATCTGTAAGCTTGGTTTGCTTACGCTTCACGGCGAGCAACGCCGTCACGCGATTTTCGCACTCGGTCAGCAAACCCATTGCAACATCGTCGTCTCGGACAGCAACGAAATTCCTGATGACATCAAAAGCGTCCATCACCTGTACGGCGGTTGCCGCAGCCGGCGCTTCCTGTACGTCGTCTTCTTCATCGGAAGAGTCCTTATCATTCCGGGCAGCTTTTATGATCTGCTCATCACTCACATCTTCGTGAACAACAACACAAGCGTCAGCGCCGATGTATTCGTCGAGCTCGAGATTAGGCGGCACGGTTCCTATTTCTCCCAGCGTTTTCCAGGCGGCCGCGATCCCCGGAGCCGGTGACGCCTCTTCGTCGTCGTCTGTAACGCCTGGTGTTAGGCCAGCAGAGTGTACGGGTCGACCTTCGGCAAATCCGGCGTGCCTGAAACAGTTCACAATTACTGAGCGCCCCAGTGTGCTCCAGGCAGCAGACATAATCTGCAGTGCCACCTACAAGTCCACCTTCGTGTCTCGGCCGGTTTCAGTGTTAAAAAGCAGCCGCTGAATTAACCTCCCGCGGTAAGCGCGCTTCAGGCTAAGAATCACGCCCTGATCGAGAGGCTGTTAGACAGACGTGCAATTGGGAGGGAAAAACCTCAGCTCCGTGTTAGTGAGCTTGAGTTCGTCGGAGTGATGCGCTGAACAATTGTCCAAAAGCAAGCAAACTTTACGGCCCTGCCGCTTCATGTCGCGGTCGAATGCCATCATCCACTCGGTGAAAATAGCGCGGGTCATCCATGACTTGTTGTTCGCCTTGTACTGCACAGGTAGGCTATGAGTTCCCTTAAAACAGCGCGGCTTGGCACTTTTGCCTATGACTAACGGCGGACGCTTGTCCGAGCCATCCATGTTTGTGCAAAGCAGCACTGTGATGCGTTTTTTGCTGTGTTTGCCGCCGTGACAGCGCTGCCCCTTGAAGTCGAGCGTCCTAGCCGGCAACATCTCGTAGAATAGCCCGGTCTCGTCGGCGTTGTAAATGTCTGCAGGCGCGAAGTTGCTTAAAATTCCGGCCATGTTACTCGCCTTCCAAGCAGCTGCTCCGTCCACGTCTGCTGACATTGACTCGCCGCACAACACTTTTCCAACGATGTTATGGCGGGCCTTGAAACGGTTTAGCCAGCCAATGCTGGCTTTAAAATCATCAATGCCAAGTAGGCATGCATAGTTCAAGGCTTTCTGCTGGACGATGCTTCCGGACAGGGGGACGTTGCTGGCTCGTGCTTCCACAAACCACGCATGCACTGCTTTGTCCAACTCTTCATGGAGGGGCCGCGTCACCTTTTTGTGCTTCGAGGATGTGCCTGAAGCAAGTGCCATTCTCACGCTGTCCTTATTGCCTAGAATCGTTGACAGCGAACTTGCAGGAATTCCGAAGTCTTCAGCAATTGCCGCTTTCTTCCTTCCGCTTTCTGCTTGGGCGATTATTTGAGCTTTTTGCTCAAGGGAAAGAGTTTTGCGTTTTTTCACTTGCGTTGCCATCGTGTCCTGCGGATGAAAACTCGTCGTTGTCGAAGAGAAAGGCAGCGAGTGAACAACGCGACCACGACACAAAGCCAAAATGGCGGAACTGCAATCACGTGATTTCATGCTTAATGTGGCTTGGATTTGACTTGGACTTCTCGCCAATAAAACTAGTTTCGGTTTCGATTTTGAACGCGAAAATTTCGTTGAAGCGGAAACGCTCTGCAAAAATGGTTCGTTGTGCAGAGAAATTTAGGCCATTAATTCTTATAGGATACTCGCGGGGAATAAAAAATTATTCGTTGTCGCGGAAATTTCGTTGTGGCGGTATTCGTTGTGGCGGGATTCAACTGTATACTGCAGTGACACAATACCGTAATCAACTCGGCATAAGGTGTACCCCGCAAAAATTTGTATGAATACCATTTCATTTCCGATTGTAACGAAAAATATTACTAACGCATTCAAGAAAAGTAACACGGTCAGTGTGCTGTCAGGTCAAAGAAAAAAATGTCCTGAGATTAACACTGGACCCAGCGTATAATTCACGCACTCACACTCATCTTGCATAAAGCTTAACGTAACTTCTTAACAAATTCTAATATTTCAGGTGGTTCAGAAAAGAAAGCATATCTGGGGCGAAAATTTAGAATATTTTCATCAATTCAGTCGAGTCACCTGTAATTGCTTCGATGGACATGTGTAATCACAGTAAACAAGCCAGAACATGCCCTAGTCCGGATCGCCCCTTCGTTAAGGGTTTGGAATTTATAAAGCTATCAGAGTTGCTCAAAAATGAGCTCTAACGATATTGTTCCCTATTTCTCACTGCTGCACGAAGTCTCCTCGCCGTGCAAGTAAAGCTGCGCGCACCACGGCGCCAAAAGGCCGTTTTATCGACTACTACCCTCACCCGCTAGCTGAATCAAACCTCGAGTCCGGAACAATGCGCTCATAGTGCGCTTGTGACGGAAACAAGTTACGGTTGCGCTAAAGCTGTTGTTTTCGTAACTTTATGTCGTGAAGCGTTGCCTCACGAGCCACTGAGAGGGGTGGCATGCAGTGCCCTATTTATAACCCGATACCTTCGGTTCTGCCAAGATTGAGTGGGCACTCGTCGGTAGTAGACACCAACGGTCCCTCTTAATTCTTGCTTGCTACAACTTTTCAACTGATACAATGATGTTTGTTTATTTTTTCGTTCTCTCTCTTTTTTTTTTTTATGAACAAAGTTTCGTCGTGAAAAGCAATTATGTCTACATGGGCCAGACCAAACGAAGCGAGCACTACGTCGGGACGGTCATTAAAGACCAATACGTATGAACGGACCCCTCTAATACCTTCCTGGGTTATCAGGAGAACAATGCGGATCTGGAATCAAAGATCTCGGAGGCGGAGACTTGGGCCACTTTACCAAGCTATCCACTAAATGCGCCCCGAGCCCGGACTGGGTCCCCAAAATAGCCCGAAATAAAGTTTTTCGTCGTCGTCCTCCTACTATTGCAAAAAGTCGGCTGTGGTTTAGCTTTGGTTAACCCTAGTTGATTGCGAAAGCAACGGCGGAAGCTTCTCTTGCCTGCTACATTATTCCCCTGTCACGCGCCCTATCAAAGTAAGGTCCAACATTATTGTGGACAATTAAGCTCATCCTTTAAGGGTATGACGCGAGAGCGTAAGCTACCAGCCCACATATAAAGTCACGCTTCAACCAAGCCGTATGGACGTGTCTGCGTGTCGTAGGGGTAACGAGAATGCAAACGGATCTGGCAGGCTGATTCTGATATCACCCTCCCGTAAGAAAGGAGCGACCCGAGTTGGGCAGCTCCTGCCCGTGGCATAGGGGTAACGTGAATTCAAGCGTCATGGCAGGCTGATTCTAATGTCACCCTCTCACATAGAAGGAGAGGCCCGAGTGAGCGCTCTTAGTGAGTACACGCTCGCCGGAAATACGCCGCTGACTGGCCTATCATCCTCACTACTACCATCCTCACGCTAGAGAAGGAGAATTAAGATGCGCTATCAAAAAGAAAAAAATCCCAGGCGTGGCTTAGTTGGTGAAACCGCTCAACTGGGGATCCGATGAATCGAATGATGGAGGTTGGATAGCCGGTGGAGAATCAGACCATTTTTTTTCTTTTTTTTTTTATGAGGAAGCCGTAGCTACGCCTCTTCACGCGCACGGCGTAGCTGCGGCCACTCGCTTTGGCTGTCGGAGTGTTGCTTCCGCAACAAAACAAAGAATACATCAGGCGGGAGCGAGCGACAGCGACGCCATCTGGCGGAGCTCGACTGAAGCGGTCGCTAAGCTGAACAACGGATGTATTTTGGTTTGGTGGACACAGGAACGGAGCAGAAGGTCATTGGAGCCCACCGGCTACGCGACGAGGCGAAACCTGGCGTAATGTTTGTTTCTCAACAAAAGTACAAAAATGGAAGCAAAATACTTTGCCGGCTGCGATAATTCGTATCTTATTTCTGATGCGTCCAAAACGCAGCCAGGGGAAATCAGAGACAAAGAGAATAAGGAGAAATGATAGGCACTGAGTGGAGAGATAACGCGATACACTGTAACGGCCTCCCACTTTATGTAGATGAGGCAACAGAGTTTCACCGTTTCACAGTAACTTTCATTGCATGAAATGACCAAAACAACGGAGGACAGAGAATTCTTCGCTCGCGGATAAATATCATCTGGCACAAAAACAAGCGTCAGAAGGGATTCATAACGGCCGTTCTCACCCAACTGAATCCCCATTTCCTACCTGAATGCCGCAAATATGCGGGGGAGCTTCTGAATATTCGTTCGCGTACAGTACAGAGCCAATGTGGTATACAACACTTAGCCGGCGGCGGAACTCGGACAAACTGCATCTAAACGCTATCTAACGACAGCGACAGCAACACTTGCACGTAGATAAGATGGCGCACCACGACGATTGTCTCGATCCCAGATAGGGCATGATAGATGGCGTTGAAATGCAGTTTTCCCGAGCTCGCGACTGTAGATTGATTACCTTCGCCACAGGCGCCTTGCTAAAATACTGAGAGGTCGCGTGCACCTCACGGTGTTTAAATATTATTCCTTACGTCTCTGCTGCAATCCGATAGCTTTAACGATAGCTGTCCAATGTCACATTCCCGATGTTGTCGGTCACTAAACGATGTCATGAAGCGGCTGCTGTCATGTCCTACACGCCATGCCACAAACCAGCAAACTTACCATTATTTAAAATATGACCCCGCTTTGGCACTGACATTTTTGCGTTATTTTAAAAACAGCCCTGACGCTTTGCCTGGTCGTTTCGAAGAAAAAAAGACTATGTAATCGGCTTAAGCAAGTACACGACCTTCAAAATTAGTGCGCATACCAAAACCAAGTATTGACCACTGCGCAATTATTTTTGACAAAGTGGTTCCAACAAAAGTGAGAAAAGCAGTGGGCAGCTTCGAGGTAGAAACGACAATGCCAATATACGCCGCCATTGTTCACCGTTTTCAACCAGAGGCTGCGTTCCATAAGGTTCCATGTTCCATATTGAACTTATTTGGTCGTCTGAGATTGGTCATGATGTTTCGATGAAGAAATCGCGTATTTCATGCGTTCGTGGGAACCGATCCGACCATTGGAGCCTTGGCGACCACATCTCAGCATTGGCTGCATGGGGTAGCCAGTGATTGGCCGGTGCGTTCGGCGAGGCTACCGCGCCGGCGACGGGACTCGCTACCTAGCGATTTCTGCATGTGACTGATCATTCGCTGGTTTCGCCCGTTGCACCCTTCATACTGTCGTCTGAGCAAACGAAATGGAAATTCAATGGAATACGGCGCTGGTTCGAGGTGCGATTCCTCCATGCCATTTTACAGCATTACATGTGATCGAACCAACACTAACATGTTCCATTAAAAAAAAAAAGAAACAATGTAACGCACCACTATGTTGAAAGCTTTGGCAAGATTGAGCTACGGAGTGCTAGTCTAAGAAATTTGGTATCGCAGAACCTGTCTACTATTAGTGTATAAAATCCGGTTCCTAAGTCAGTCGGTCGGTCGGTCGGTCGGTCGGTCGGTCGGTCGGTCGGTCGGCCCGCCCGCCCGCCCGCCCGCCCGCCCGCCCGCCCGCCCGCCCGCCCGCCTGCTTGCCTGCCCGCCTGCCCGCCTGCCCGCCTGCCCGCCTGCCCGCCTGCCCGCCTGCCTGCCTGCCCGCCTGCCCGCCTGCCTGCCTGCCTGCCTGCCTGCCTGCCTGCCTGCCTACCTGCCTGCCTGCCTGCCTGCCTGCCTGCCTGCCTGCCTGCCTGCCTGCCTGCCTGCCTGCCTGCCTGCCTGCCTGCTCCTCTGGCGGCACTGGCGTAGGAATGCAGGCTGGAAGGAGGCGCCACAGGTTCCGCTCTGGATCCTCAATGTGTACTGGCGTGCGCAGACACGGACGAAAGCGCCATCCCATCACCGTTCCACCAGCGTGTCCACGGAAAGCACTCACCACAGGAAGGGAAAGAAGAGAGTCCAGCGTTCAGAGTCTCGTACCAGCAGCAGAGGCAAGCGCAAGGCCTCCAAGAAGTAAGGGGCGCAATGTATTAGACAGAAAGGTTCCAGCTAATAATAAAAAATCCTAGTCGAGAAGTCAGCATAGAATTTCCTAAATCTTTCTGGCGCGTCGGACCTTGTCGGCCATGAGCGAAAAATTGCTTGTCGAAGTAGTCGAATACAATTAAATTACGTCCTGCTGCTCTAACTTGCTTGTTTTCTTGCCATCAGCGTGCATGTATGAGAGGCAACTAAATTTCGG